>NC_066631.1:31605045-31908076 GCF_025201925.1 Gopherus flavomarginatus | reverse complement strand
GACACCTGCACAACTGGCCCCAGAGATTGCTCCTGAGTCATCCCGTGTTCATTTGTGTCATGCTGCCGGTGGCCCTGCACCCTGCCTGCTGTGTTCCTGGGGAGGCAGGCAGGGATAGCTGGCACTCTCTGCTCGGGAGAAAAGGGATGTTTCAGGAGACTGAGCTTTCTGGGGGCCTGCCCAAAACTTTGGAAAGAACTCCCACCAGAAGTAAGGATCACCCCCCCCCCACCTTCTGCTCCCTGAGCAGGAAGCATTTCTCTAACCCTGCCTTCCCTCACACACAGCACCGTGTCTCTGTGTGCGTATTAGTTATTTACAAAAGATCCCAGACCAGACCCTCCACTGCACAGGGAGAGGGTGAGGGAACAAACATATCATGTATATTAGCCACGCTGCCTAATACACTGTGGGAAGATGCTCAGATACCACAGTGATGAGCTTGGTGTGAGAACCGCTAGAGAACAGAACAGAAGCCACTGGGTTAGGACTTGAGCCTGGGACCCCGGGTCCTCTATTCAATTTCCTAGTGCACCACAGACTCATGCTATCTCACGGCTCATGCAGCTCTTTGAGCCAAAGGGGCAGAAGCTTGTGTTGTAGGAGCTGAAGTTCCTGGCCTTGATGCCCACAGTCACCCATGGTAACTGTCTGTGTATGCAGTCACCGTTCAATACCGAGGCAAGTCTTTTATGTGCACGGTGCCTCAGTTTCCCTATGCATGTACCAGTAACGATGACACTGGTGTACCTCAAAGGAATTGTTCTCAGCTTATTGAATGGTTACAAAGGGCTTTGAGAGCCTCACATGGGATTTACAGTAGGAGTGACAGGGATTATGATTTTTCTGCACCGAACTCTCTTTTCTGAAGTGCAAAATGAATGTCTCCAACTTTAACTGTCTAAATCCACTGCCAGCCCAGGGTGCTTCAATGGATGGCTGAAGCAGCATGAAGGGATGGAAGGCGTGTGCATCACCAGTGGAGCCAGGCATCTTGGAGCCACTCTTGTTATTGGGTCTTTGCACTGCACTGATTGCAGAAAAGAAAAAACAGCCTGCCCCCTCGCGTCCCTGAGCCCCAGCACCAAGTAATGGGCGTGCTGGGGGTGCAAGACCTGCAGCTTGGAAGATTGTCATAGAAGCAGCAACTCCAGTGCAAATGGAGTTGGACTGTAGTTCACTCTCTGCACAGGAAACTATGCTGTGCTGAATCTCACCTGTCAGTGACACATTTGTGTTCCCATTTGGTGAGCGTGACATGGATGATGATGCCTTAGTGTCCTCTCCCTGACTTTCCAGTAGTGTAGCAATCACGATAGCTTAATGCAGCAGTTCTCAAAGTTTAGCAACCCGAGGGCCCCCATTTTCATTTTTAAAATTTTGCGGACCCCCAAGCCATCTTCTAATTTTCTCCAGCAGTGCTCAACCCCAGGCCCTGCCTGCACTTCACCCCTTCCCCCAAGGCCCTTCCCCACCTCTTCCCACCCCTCCCCTGCCCCTCCTCTTCCCTGCCTCTTTCTGCCCCCTCTCCTGAGCGCACCCCATCCCTGCTCCTCTCCCTTCTTACCAGCACCTCCTGCACGCCGCTGCACAGCTCTTCCACAGCATGCACTGGGAGGGAGGGGAAGCAATTGATCAGTGGGACTGGTGGCCCCCAGACATGACTCGTGGACCCCCTGAACCCCAGTTTGAGAACTACTGGCTTAATGCCATAAGGCCATTGCCACAGTGCATGTGTCACTATATGGAATTAACCCAGCCTGCTTTGGTAATGGAAGATTGACACTAAATTTAACTCCCAGAACAGCCCGTCAGCCTGTTCCATCTTGTTCTTTCACAAGGTTCCTGTTTTTATTACTTTCTCGTTGGTCTTTGTGAAAGGAATAACACGTGTAACTTTAAAAATGTCCCTTTGTAGAGCAGGGAGGGCTTCAAAAACTCTGATGGAAATGTCAAAATATTTGATATTTTACAGCAAAGAGAAAACAGCTCCACTAATGGAAATTTTGCTTCCTTGTGCCTCAGCCCCACTTGTTTGATCATTGAAGGGCAAGAAAATAAATGTTTCCTTGTAACTGTGGATTTCAAATTTCAATGTAAAATCCAAGGAAATATACCCTGACTCCAGCGAATGAACATGCAAGCAAGGGTACAGAGTTAACTCTTCGGTGGGAGTGCTGAGTTTCATAGGAAACCGCAAGGCTCGCTTCTTGTCAATTACTCACACTGCCTTCAGCGCTAGCCCTGTGTTTTTCTGCAGACTATCTGCTGTTCCACTGACGACCTTTTCTTGTTCCAGTGTAGAATTGTTCTCTGCAAGCTGGCAGAGGCTGTCTCCACCAAACATGCCCAGAGTTTCTACCAGAGCAAGCAGAGCAGAGCACCGTACCCAGGTCTAAGAGTCAGGGCCGTAGCAACAAAGAACGTGGCCCCCTCCGAACATATGTCCGGGGCCCCTTACAATGCAGAAACTGGAATGCGATAAAAAACTAAACAACTAAATTAATAATATTTATCCGCCGACTGCCATTATGAACGCAAATACACATTCTTTGAATGGGCCCAACTAAAATTCGAAACTGACCGACAGACAACTGGATGTAGCCAATAGCATTATGATGTATCATAATGACTTCACGGTTTTGTCAGTAAAACTGACATGGATTGTGCAATAGCGTCAATAAATGTCACTTACCTAGTTATACCTTACATTTTTTTTGCCACTTTTAGGGGCCCCCTTCCTTGCGGGGCCCCCTCCAGTCGGAGGGTACGGAGGGCGCTCTGCTAAGAGTGCAGTGCCCCAGAAAAGACTCTGGGGAGGGCAGGTGGACAAGGCTGGAAGCCAAGCTCCTCTGTCCAGGGTTATTGTTTGTATTGCAATAACCCTGGCGGCCTGTCTGCGTGAGGCTCCGTGTGCGCAAAGACTCCCTGTTTATCCCAGGGGCAGGGAGAGGGGCGTGCACAGCCCTTCCACGGGGCTAGGTTGTCAGTGGGCAGCTCTTGCTGAGCTTCCCCTAGGGTCCTGGCCTCCTACTGGCGAGACACTAGAGCTCTGGGGTGGTCTTGGCTTTGGTAGCAGAGCCTGCTTTGCATGTGTATGTCCTGCACGTCCCTGCAGTCAGAATTACAGAGTGACTGCTGCCCCCACAGCCACTGCTGCCTGCCTGCGACTCACCCACTTCGCTTCCTCTTCCCAAATCTGCCCTGGGCCTGCTGCCCCTGCTTGCATGGCTGTTCGGCGGGGGATAGCATCCTTCAGACTCCAGCTCAGCTGGCAAGGTAGAGGCAGCTCAGCAATATGAATCGGGAGACCAAAAGCTACAGGGTTTTTCCAGAGACACATTGTGTAGGCCCAGAGGCAGAAACCCCCCTTTCAAGAGCTCACGCCCAACCCACCCATCTAGCTTCCCATCACAAAGCTAACAACAGCTGGTGTTTTCCAGAAAGCCCCAGCTCCTGGAGGGAAGGGATGATGTGAGAACCTCGGCTTTCGTTTTCAAAAAGAGTTTGTAACTTTCATGTTTGTGGAGAATAGGTGGGAAACATGCCCCAAGTGGAACCAGAATGCAAAGAAAGAGGACCACACATTTATTTTATATTTAGATATTTAAATCATGGACTTTATGGCTTGATTTAAGATTTTTGCGCACTCAGTGTTGTATATGCCACAGACTTAACATTTCAAGACAGGGAAGGAGGAACAAAGGGAAGACTGGTGCCTGCTTCACATAGAAATCCATGTGGGAAGGGCCCAGGGAGATGTATCCTCAAAGTCTGCCTCAGAGAGCAGCTGCTGAGAGCTGCTTACAAGCTGCACTACATATGTTCTGGCTTTGTAGCACAATTTAAAATATTGAATAGAACTATTAAAGGCTGCAGAGAGAACAAACAGCACATGAGTGGAATGGGTTCTGGTTCCAGCCTGCCTGATATATCAGACAGACAAACGGGACAGATAAATCGCTTGTGCAGAGGAGAGCTTCCACAGAGCCGAGCCTCCCCCCACCCACCACCCTAAACTGCCAGCTTAGGGCCCAGCCAGGAGCCTATGAGCGATTTTATGAAACAGTATTTTATTAAATAAACAAACTGGAGCAATTCCATCAGATTTACGAACACTTCCTCTCCTCTCACTTGTTCGACCCATTGCAGATTTATAGCTCTGCATTAACCTCGTGAGCACTCATAAAGTTTACTAAGATAATGTTGGCAGGAGGGAGAAGGGATTTTTATGGCCCAGTAATAATTACAAAATGCAGAAGTACTTAGGGAATCTGTTTATTAGTTGTGTGTGCTTGGTCACCAGCTATCCTGTGTGCACTGCCCCTGCTTTATGGGATGCTTGCCCAGCTGTGTCTCATTCTCATAGCAATTTTTCTTGCACACTTTCCCATTTTTTTTCTTTTAAAAGATTCTACACTTTCTCCACTAGGGGAGGGAGGAAGAGTTTCAGAGAGTTAGAAATGTAACACGGCTTCCCCTTTGCACTGTGGCATGGGGCAGGGTGTGATTTCACACCCCACCCCGAGACTTGCTGGACAGGGTTTTGCAGTCTGTTCTGAAGCCGGCGACGGGGAGGGTTAGAACAAAGAGCCAGTCCCGGCCTCGGCAAAGTACTGTGTGTGCCCAGTGCCTGGCACAAAGGGGTTCTGGGGCTTCTGGCCATGATCACAATGTAATTAATACGCAATAATAATTAGTCGACATGGCAGCAATTATTTGTTTTGCACCATCACTTCAAGGCCTTGACCAAGTGCTGAGGGCTGTACAGACAGACAGTCTCTGTCCCAAAGAGCTTACAGCCTGAATAAAGAGAACAGACCAGTGGGAACAAAGGCCCAGTGAGATGAAGCCTCTTGCCCACAGTCACACAGAAGGAGAGTTACAGATTCAGGAACAGACCCCGGGTCTCTGGATTCCCCCATTAGTGTCCCAGCCACCAGGCTGTGCCACCTCCTCTACTCTGCTGCTGTTCCTCTTAAGTGATCCACTCCCTAGTGGTGGGTCTTCCATCCCCTGTCCCACCCCAGAGCAGCCTCGCTCCCCATTCAGTCCACTTCAGGGCGATCCTGCCACCCACAGGTTGTGGATCTGGTTCCTACTGGATGGATAATCCCAAAGCGTGAGAGGAAGGTAATGCACAGACATGAGTGGCTCAGGAGCAACCTCTCCCTCTCTCCTAGCAATAAGCCCAACTGGCAGTGGGTAGAGATGTGGGTGAGGCTGCTGGGTGCTAACTATTGCCCATGGGGGCATCTCTGTTACATTGGGGCCCAGAATGGCCAGACATGAATGGAATTGGTCTGGGGGGTGTCTCTGGCCCTACAGGAACAATGTCTCTCATGGCTCTGCCCTTCCCCTGCTTCCTGGCCTGGCTGAACCCAGAGGCACAGGAAGTTCATGGCCAATGTTTGCAGCGTGCTCCAGCGATGGTGCCCCAGAGAGATGGGGGTTGGGACCCAGGCTGGGCTGGCTCCTGTGCAGATGAAATAGGTTCTTTATCCCCTATCGTCAGTGGGGTTTTTCTATGCAAAAGGCAGATGGTTGGTCGGGCTATCTACCGTTGCACTGGGGCTAGTGAAGAGGAGGGGAAAGAGAGACAGGGCATTCAGGGGAACAGAGAGAATGGGCAGAGAGATGGGAAAGGGACAGTTACAGGGGTGAAGAGCGGAGGGAAACCACTGAGCTGACTTGAATCTGGGTGTACATGGTGCTGGCTCAGCACAGGGATAGCAAGATGGGACACCAGACCAACACCAAAGGACAGGAGGAGGCAGGAAATGTGAGAAGGAATGAGCACTACCCTCCTCCCGTGCAGGCTGTGCCCAAGCCAGAGTGAAAGCCAGAGCAAAGCCAGGGCCCCGAGTCTTGTGGTGAACCCAGGCTGAAGGGAGCTCAGCGGGTAACACCATCAAGGCTCTCCCACCACATTCCCTTCCCGGGGCACCCTCCTCTTTTAGGGGATTGTGTCACATGATTGTGACTATCATACCAATGAGAAGCACCAGCAGGCGGGAACGTGATCAGAGCCGTGTGAGAGCTGAATCTGGAATGAGATGTTGTCAAGTAGATGACAGGACTTTTAAAGCCTCCCCCACTCCTGAGCCGAGCAGGTCACTGGCATGATCCAAATCCCCCTCGTTGTGACTTCCTTGGATTTGAATCTCAGACAAGACGACATGAATAATGTAGTGTGCTCCTTCTTCTCTTCTTGCCTTCAAATCCTCAGAGGATGAGTGAAGCTGCTTGTCTGCCTCATTAGTGGCTGTTCAGCCATTTGATTTCTGTAACAATGAGCGTGCTCACTAGAATTTTCATACCTATTTGCGTCATGAAGTCAACACTGAGTTTTTGAATTCACATAAAATTTTAATGGTGTTATCTGCATACTTCTCTATTTCAACTTGCACCCCCTCCTCTGGCTTTCTCTACAAAAGGATAACGACCAGGAAGAACGCTGACTACACAGAGAGCTGCCATCAAAGGTTCCATTAATAACAGATGAGCAGGTAGGGTTGTCATGAATAGGAATAGCCCTAAGCACTGGTATTTTAGAGGAGTCCAGATGTATGGGGGAAAATCCAAAATAGCTGGGTCTAATTTGGATAACCTTGATGATTATTATTGCTACTTGCAATGGGTCCCTTATGGAGACAGACCTGCACTATGGACAGTCCAGAGGCTAATCCACCAACTTGGAGCCATCACCCAGTGCTCTGACAGCCGGAAGGGCAGCCCGGAGCTTTAATACTGGTTCTGATGGTGAATCGCTACAGCTTCAACCAGCAGTTTTGAAAGCGCCGTTAATTTTGGGTGCCTCCGATTTTTGTGAACCTCACTTGATGCCCCCAGGCCATGATTTCCAGAGGGGCTGACCACACACAGCTCCCACGGTGGGTATGGCAGGTACTTAACTCCTCTGCAGATCCAGTCAGAGGAACGTCACTTTGGGCTCCCAAAATGTGTGGCTCCTTTTAGGCATGTGCAGCATTCACTTCTGCGTGGGTAACATTGGGCTAATGACACTTCTTTCCCTCCCCCCCAGGGCTGAAGATTAATTACTTAAAGACCCTAAAGCACCGTGAAGGTGAAAGTTGCTATACAAGTGTTAAGGATTATTATCGTAACCCTGGAGTTACAAATGTGTTGGTTCTAAGCATGCTGCCTGGAAAAGCCAAGATCATTTTGGGGGTTGGGGGAAGAGGACTTTACAAATAAGTCATTTGATGGGATTTCCAGTTAGCTTGAAATAAAAGGCCACTTGGAGGTGGAGCAGAGTGGAGGAGACGTCAAGGGGAGATCTGAAGTTTTTGTTTGAAGGATGAAAGGATGTGGTCACTGGTTCCCATAAAAGATGCAAAACATTCCTCATTCTGGGAACAATTTTGTTTTATCCAGGGATCAAAGTATGGCAAGGTTCCCCCTCTCCCTCTTTCTCACGCCATAATGAAACCGAGCCAGCTTCTGTTGAGAATGATGATTACTGCACCCTGCCAAAACGAGCTGTTTCCTTCCGTGAGGAAAATCGATTCAAACAAGGGCACAGTGAAGTATCTGCCTTGCGGGTTCTTGGGGCACATGAACAGAGAAGCGGGAACACTCCAGAAAGGAACTTACCCTCCATCCCATGCCCCAGCTCATTCGAAAGGGACGTGAGCAGGACTAACACCATGCCTTGTACTCAGCCCCACCTGACACCAGCCTCTGTCTGTGTGTTAGGGAATGTCAGGGAACTATTTCCTTCTGGCCCCAGCCTGGCCTGGGTGGGGATGGGAGCTGCATTAGGATTCAGTGCCAGGGAAGAGAGTTACTGTCTCATTGCTTCAGATCTGCTAATACATTGCAGTTAATGCTGCTGTACATCTACAGGTATGGGACTTGGTGGTGGCAGTGGACTGGGGTCATCCAAATGTCCTCTGTCATCCCCAGGCCCCCATCAATGTCCAACCCTTTCTTTATGATGTGTAAGCACCAGTGCTCTCTGCTCCATGAAGCCTTCCAAAGGAGGATCTAGTCTGGATTCAGTCATAGGGACTATGGACTTTCACTACCCTAATTACTGCCTTGTGCAGCCCCATTCACAGCACATGCCCCTCTCCACCTCCTCCCAGTGCTGTTAGCCATGGATGCGTCTGTGTTGTATCAGAAGGGGTGTTACTTTGATAAAGGCAGTGCTGGCAAGCTGGCATTCCAACAGGGGCAGAGTTAAGGTTATTATTTCTGCAGATAAAGCAAATTGTGAAAAAAATATTTTTGAGGTGATGATGACTGGGTCTGTAGTGTTCTGGATAAATGCAAAATATTGTGTTAACAATAAATTACAGGCTTTATTGTTTAGTGCAGGGTGCACCATTTATTTATTTATTTATTTATTTGGTGCAGACTCCTTAGATTGATCCGTCGATCTCTATTTACCTACCAATCAAAGATCTTCTTAAAGCACCCACATTTGATGTATCTAGAAGTTATCTATCTACATTGTGTCTTCTATGCCCCTGTATACATGCCCTCCACACTAAGTCTCTAATTTGAAAAAATTGACTGTATTCAATCTTTTTAACCTTATCCCAACCTGTCCATAAATTGTCTGCATTTATAACACTTCTGGCAAATTGTGAATTTTACATAGTGACATAAAATGAACATGAATTTAGGCCACAGAGCATAAAGTACGGAAAATGCCACATGTCATTAATATTGACAGGATCTAAAAGTAAACTTGGAAGTGTTTCAGGAAACATAAATTAAAACAAAAGTATAGACTTTATCTTGTGGGCAAAACTGATCAAACTAAACATGGGAACATGAGCAATCTTCGATAGGAAATGTTCAGTTGCCAGGTAAACAGACAGCCCATTGCTTGCTTCACTCTTCATTTGGTATCTACAATATTTGTCTCAATAACACATTTCCTTCCTTGACGTTGTGTGCAACTACATGTTTTCGGTAGATACTCAAATGTCTAACAAACCTCTTAACACTGTATCTATGCACCAAACCCTGTGGGTCTTAGTCCAGCAAATGTTGTGGCCTGAATAGCACATGCTCCAACCAGAGGCAAAGTCCTGGAGCCACTTCTTCCCGTTGAATAGCAATTGGATGAGAATATGGGAACAAGAAGCTCTGCACCAGGGCTGAAATTCAAGAGGACTCCAAAATGGTTGAAATACGGACCTACTTCAGAACAGTAACGCTAACTGAATCAAACCTGACATTGGCAACTCACAGAGACAGCTCATCAGAAAAAGAAATTTCTATTTTGTGGGAAATTCCAACATTTAACAAAAACTGTCCCAAAGTGGGACTAAAAGTCCAAATCTTGAAATGGCCAATGGAACATAAATTCCAAGGCAAGTTGATCTGGAAACACTGAAATATTTCGTTTTTGATCATGCTGCATTGGTTTGTGTGGATGATGCTGAGAGAGGCCCTATACCTACCAGTGAAATTACCATTATAATTTAACATACACATTGAAATGAAATGAAATGAGCATGGCCAAGTGGAAGGCTCTGGCATTATTGGAACAGAATGAGAAAGTCAAAATGAATCATTTGAAATTTTCCCAGAGAAATGTCAAAATTGATGCGTTCCCACAAAGCGTTTCAAATGGGACAAAGCTTCGTTTTCCAGTGTTCCATAAAAAATGTTTCAAGCAGCTTTACTCCCAAGCAATTGAGCCCTCGGTTCCCCCATCTCCCGAACACCTAGAGCAATACCCATCGTTGTAAAGCAAGTTTGGACCCTCAGCTGAGAGGCAGTCTATATTACTGGCTGCAGGGAGAGATGAGCACGCAGCAAACATGTGCAGGTGAGGTGCGGGGCTGGTAGAATGCAACCCACTCTTCAGCCTTTATGAAGCTGAATTGAAATCTAAAGGGATGACTCCATTCTGTTCACCTGAGTGGCATTTCTCATGCAGAGGCCTGTGGCTTCCAGCACAGGGCCTTTCTCTGTGAGCCCTGTAGATTAACTCTGCAGTGGTTTCAAACAGACCTTTCGTACATCTAAATAACCAGATAGACTGAGGTGAATGATTTTCCTCAGAGGAATGTGCACTCCTGAGAATATCTCCACATCGCCAGGACCATCCTCCTGTATGAACTGAGTTCCCATTGCAGTGTCTTCTGCTCCGTAGGATTGTTTATCCAATTCCCAAGTTGTCTGGATGTTTTCAGTGTAATTTCGGTAAAACAGCCTTGCTGGCTTTTGTACTCGTAGTATCAGGTGTAGAACTGCGAGATTATCGCCTTCTGATGTCAGAGCTAAAGGATTATCTGTAGGGTGATGGATAGCAAGAAACTGATAACAAACCTGCAATTCAATCAACAGCTTCTAATGGTATCGCAAATAGAAGAGAGGAGATTGCCCAGTTTGAGGGATGAGCAGAACAGTGGATTATTACAGCTTTTGCAATCAATCTTTTTCCTTCCTATCTATTATTATTTTATTCTGTTTTATTTTAATAGATGGAGAAAATGTCTCTGACTTTTTTTTAAGATCAAAGGGCATTTTGTTGAGCGTTGTGGGCAAAAAGACATATAAAGAAATAAGTGGCAACTCTTATTCTGATTTCCTACCCTCCCTGACAGTTGGTTTTCCCACATCGTTCAGCAATGAATCAGGACCGCCTGTCATGTTTCCCATTGCTAATCTCCATGCACAATAAACATATTTGTTGCTGTTTGCTGTTACCTATGCAATTTTTATCCCTAACTGTAGCTCCCTATATGCCTGCCTGTCTGTCTAAAAGTCTGGTGTGGTTTGTACATTAAATATGCGAATGAGTTCTGCATGAATTATGTTTGTTATCACGCACTACAGTATGTCTCCATCCCAGAAAGCCAGGATACTGATAGAGCTAAGCTGATTTATACCAGCTGAGGATCTATCCCAAAGCATTTTATGGTTCATGGCCCATTCTAAAATAGAATCATGCATTTTACTCTCTATTTCCTTTGATGAAGCTACAGCAATTAACGCCCACTGAGGATCTGTCCCTGTATGTATTAGTGTGTTATCTCTGGCTGTGAGCCTGAATGGCATTCTTCATGAAAGGAGCAAAGATGTATGTAGTCTTTTTAATTAAAACATTTTCAAAATGATTACTACGAATACAAAAATTCACTTACACTAAAACCATTCCCAGTTATGAATTCTACAGCAAATAGGTAGCACCCATAATAAATCCACTAATTAATCCATTGAGAAATGACAAGGAAAAATAATCCAATATTCCTGGATCAGCATTGCACATCAGAGGGTAAATAAGGCTAACGAAAGCCTAAAAAACCGCAACTTCTGAAAATAATCTGCAGGGTCAGTGGCTTCATATACTAGAGAGAATGTCACAGATACAGTTAGTTTTGTTAGTTTGTTTACTATGTACAAAATCCAACAGTTGATCTGGATCAGGAAACATGTGCTTACTATTCTCAAAGCTGATCAGAAATTTAGCAAGCTACAGAAATGTGTAATCTGCTTGGAACGAGTCACACACATTTATGGTAGTCTACGCTTGAATTTTAAGTCATGTTTTAGCACATTAATTGACACACGTTAACTAACATGTGTGTAAATTCCTAGGGTAGACAGGATGTGTCCTGTAACGAATATTTATGTAGTGTCTGCTCTGCAATTTACAATCACATTGTTAAAACACAATTAAAAATTCATGTGTACACATAAAGTTTCTTTCTAATGGGAGTAGTTTGAGCATTATGGGGAAATACTTCATTTGTATTTCATCCAAACTGCATGTCTAACTGCTACATCATTTCCATATCCTGGACAACCTAAAATATGTCAATAAACATCTAACTGAACAGAGAAAAGAGTGAGGTGGCTTGAGATGAGGCAAAAGTATAACCTGGAGCAGATATATTTCCATTGAAAAATGATTTCATGGTGACATCAGAGCATGAGGTCTGTCATACCAGGCCACTGGGGAGGGTTCCTATTTTCCAAATAGTTTACTTAATCATAAATATTTTCCATTTATGACACATAAAGCTTTGGATCTCACCAGAGAAAATACTGTAGTAAAACACTAATAAATTACTACAGGCATAAGCAAACGCTTGTAATTTATGGAGGGTTTCAACTTTAATAATGTTTTGTCTTAGAGTTGGTCCTAATTATAAATCATTTGTAAAGACAGTTTAAAATATAAGCAAATCTTACATGGCATTCTTATTATCTACTTAATATCTCAGATCAAAAGATTTACTGTATTGCATTCTGGGAATTAAGCAAACTAGGAAACTAAGTAAGAAAGAAACAGTAAAATTATAGTTTTGTCATAAAACTTTGATTGATCAATGATTATTGTAAAAGTAGGGTAACTATGCAGATGCCAGCATAAATCTGTAATAGAATGGGATTTATTATACAAAATACTATATTTTCCACAATTTTGACTATAGTGTTAATATGAATCTGACAGATTTACTGTGGTTTTAGCTTAATTAACTCTATTTGACTATATATACCCTTATAACGCATGGAT
Source organism: Gopherus flavomarginatus (assembly GCF_025201925.1). Taxonomy (NCBI): domain Eukaryota; kingdom Metazoa; phylum Chordata; order Testudines; family Testudinidae; genus Gopherus; species Gopherus flavomarginatus. The sequence goes on along the minus strand of NC_066631.1, from coordinate 31,895,568 downwards.
CCCAAGGTGCGTCTATTATACATTTAGCTTTCCCCTTCAACTGTAGTTTAAGAAATATTTAATCCTTGTGGTAACTCTAAGACGCAGTTTGGTCTGCAGGACCATGGGATGTATCTTTGCAGTAAGTTTAACTGATATAGCAGTAATACAAGTTACACTCTTTTAATATGGAAGTAAATTATTTTCAAGGGGATCTTTTTTCAGTCTTGTGTTTTGGCCAGAGAGAACTTACGCTCGCTGTCCCAAGATCAGTTACTTCCTGCCCTGAAAGCTTCAGAATCTGCCATCGGTTGCAAGTCAAGCTTAGTCTTTTAATGCCATTTTGTAGTCACTGCCCCTAGTTCTGTGGGCACCATTGTCTGATGTGGGCACCTCAAGGAATATTTAGGCTCCTCAATAAGGGGTTTAGCCTTAGCTTTTAAGGCCAGAAGGAACCACTGTTATCATCTAGTCAGAGCTCCTGTGCAGCCCAGGCCTGAATCAATTCTCAGTGCTGCTGAGCATAGATGGCTCCCACTGACGCCAACAGCCATGAGAAGACAGCAGGAGCTGTAACGAGTGCTTAGGGCCTCTAAGGACCAGGCCATTTATCGAGGGACCCCAGCCCAGGAGAGAAGTTAGTATGTGCTGAAGTATTTCCCAAATGAGTAAAGCATTTGACCACACACTCAGCTGTAAGCACATTAGGTGCTTTGTTGACTAAGGATGGGCAGCCAGATCTGAACCTTGATGCCTAAATATGGATTTAAGGGTATCAAGGTTCCTTCCCCACTCTGAACTTTAGGGCACAGATGTGGGGACCTGCATGGACACTTCTAAGCTTAATTACTAGCTTAGATCTGGTATCACCACCACCATCTGGAATTTCAGTGTCTGGATCACTCCCTGTCCCCTCAAAACTTTCCCCTCCCTGGGTAGCCTTGAGGGATTTCACCAGTTCCCTAGTGAACACAGATCTAAACCCCTTGGATCTTAAAACAAGGAGAAATTAACCATCCCCTTTCCTTTCCCCCCACCAATCCCTGGTGAGTCCAGATCCAATCCCCTTGGATCTAAAAACAAGGAAAAATCAATCAGGTATTAAGAAAAAAAAGGTTTTTAATTAAAGAAAGAAAGGTAAAAATCATCTCTGTAAAATCAGGATGGAAAATACTTTACAGGGTAATCAGATTCATATAACCCAAAAGAGCCCCCTCTAGCCTTAGGTTCAAAGTTACAGCAAACAGAGGTAAAATCCTCTCAGCAAAAAGGAACATTTACAAGTAGAGAAAACAAAAATAAGACTAACACGCCTTGCCTGGCTGTTACTTATAGGTTTGAAACATGAGAGACTGGTTCAGAAAGATTTGGAGAGCCTGGATTGATGTCCCGTCCCTCTTAGCCCCAAGAGTGAATAACGAACAAACAAAAAGCACAAACAAAGACTTCCCTCCACCACGATTTGAAAGTATCTTGTCCCCTTATTGGTCCTCTGGTCAGGTGTCAGCCAGGTTTATTGAGCTTCTTAACCCTTTACAGGCAAAAGAGGCATTAACCTTTAACTATCTGTTTATGACAAAGGGTCTAACTTTAAGCGCTCAGGTTTGAAAATGTTGGTCTTAGCTTTGAATATAGATTCAGTGAAGAGTTAAATAAGGCCTATTAGGGAGAGGTTTTGGATGTGAGACCATACAGGTCATTTCGCCAAATGGGACATAACCAGCTTGTGAAATGTGAGCAAGCCCACACTTATTGGGCAACCTCCAGCTTAAAGAACCCACCTCAGAATACCCCAAAGTCCATGGAGTATAATTCTGCTCCCTGGTTACTCGACAACCCGCCCCCAGTAAGAGGCTGTTTGTTGCTAAGTCCTTGTGTCGTGCTTTTTAGACAGGTTTGGATGTAGTTATTTCACTGGGAAGGCAGAACTGGCAAAAGAATGCCAAGCTTTTTAGTACGTTTGTGTGATGAATTATCACGCTACTCTTTGGCTCCTGGCAAGGGACTGTGGTTTGAATCCGAATCAGGTGTAAGTCACACACCTGCAGTCTCCTTGCCTGTGGCCTTACTGGGCTGGGGCCATAACCATCACAAAAAGGTCACAATAGACTTAGCTGAGCTGCACAAATCTGTGTCATGTAATAAAGAAGTGGGAAATGAAAGGACCCCTGAGAGTGTTCTTTCATCCCAAAAGGAGGGGTTCTGTCTACAGCCCAGTTCCTGTTTATGGGTGGGGTGGGGTGAAGGAGGAGCCGTGCCACAAAGCTACCCAAAGATATTCTCAAGATTCTGGCAAGGGTGCATGTCCAGCACTAATGGAGCTCCGATCCTGACGGGTGCTGTTGAAATAAATGCAATAACTAACCCTGAAGATCATTGGGCCTGCAGAACAGGAAGCAGCACAAGCCTCTATTTTAAGAGCATGTCAGTGAGCGAGGTAAAATCCTTTGTTTGTTTGGGGAGGGGGTGAAGGTAATTCTGCATTAAAAGAAAACAAATAAATGTCATCTGTGCAGCAGATCCTTAGATTGAATTTGCACAGGGATGTTTTGTATTGTATTGCTCGGGAATGAATGTTATGGGCACTGCGCTCCACAATCCATTCCAGCAGACGTGCTATGAAATCAAGTCTTGTTCGAAATGTGGGCTGGGCCTCCTGGTTTCGTTGCCTATTTTGCCTAACCATGAAATTAGCAGACTGCCCTTAAATACACTTCTGCAAATGAGGACACTGGAAAAAACTGCAATAATTGTGACAGTAACTCACTAGGCCAAGCCTGACATGTCTCTAATTGCCTGCTAAAATTGTCTCTGTCTCCTAAAGTGCAAATTATCACCCGAAATGACAAGAATAATGAATGAGTAACTCTGATGTAATGCAACAATTAGCCCTTAAAGACACTGTCTAATATGCTAATTCTGAACACCCACTCCTTGTTATTAAGTGGCTGATAATTATTTAATTATCTATCTGCCAGGATGATTTACTTCATTTATTTAGCTGCAGATGCAGGGCAATAGCATTCAGGTTTAAGGTCAGAATGAGCTGTCCAATCATTGGCCAGCGTGTCTGTTTCCTCGCGCTGTGTCCAACTGTCTGGCTGTCTTCTCTAATCAGCAGTGTCAACTGAACCAACAGTAAACAAACAGGCTATACCTGTGCGTACAGAGTCCCTGCTGCTTACAGGTCAGACAGATGTCAGATGAGATCTTCAGAGAGGAATTGCTATTTCTGTTTTTTATTCTATGCTGTCAGATATGTTCTTTTATTGAACGTAGTGATGGGTGAACCTCAGGAAGTTCTGATTGGACTCAGCTTGCACGCTGGATTGTTCTCTGGCAATTTTGTGAAGATGTTTTTGAAGGTCAAAGAGCATCTTTCTGCTGAGAGTTTCTGCCATCCCTAAATATCCCTCTCTGCTTCATATCACAAGTGAGGCAAGGCAGATAGACCACTAGGCATCTTGCTGTTCCATTCCCCTCTCACTGAACATCAGAGAAAGTGGATGGATGCTGCCTAGCCCCTGATGATTAGTCTAAGGTTCTCGCTTTATAAAATATCCCACTTCATCTCATAAAGCAGGGAAGGAACGTAAAACCTAAGGACCAAAGCCAAAGGAATCCCGAATGTTCAATTCAATGCTCCCAGAAGCCGACGGTGATGTAAGGGGACAGTAGAGGGTTCTGGGCTCCCAGGTCCTGGGCAAAGTACAAATGCGAGTTGCTGAGGGGAGAATGAGAGAGGTAACCAGGGAGGACTAAATTACAAATGAAAGTGAGAGAAAAAGCACGACACTCTGTCAGAGAATGAATCCCTTTCTTTATCCGCCAAACTCGTCTGAAAAATCCCCATTAAGAGCATCCTCAGTAAAAAGGATAACTTAAATCCATGCCTTCCCTGAACTCAGCCCAAAGGGACTGTGTGCTCAATGAATTACCACGCTTTCCAGCAGTCAGAGGCTTTTTTAATTAGTAGATAGCCTTGATACCTTCCCAGATATATGGTCAATTTGCCTACTTGTCTATGACTAATACGAAAAACATGTCACCGCCTTGTTTATTGTAGCTACTCTGTCTCTTTACCTCTCGCTCCCTTTCGCTCTGCATCAGTAAAACGTAATGTTTATATGTTACATCTGAGCCAGGAATTCTAGAACTCTGGCCCTGTCTCTGACTCCCAATTTCTTCTGTGGCTTTGGGCACATCACTCAACCGCTCTGCATCAGCCTCTTCTCTGTGAAATGAGGACGATCCTCACTAGGTAAATAATAAACTCGCAGCATGAGGCCGTGATGAAGCAAAGCGCATAAAAGCACACAACTCTGAGCACGATGCCACCAGCAAAGTAATTAAGCACATGCTTGGTGCTGAGTCCCACTGAATGTCAATCAGACTTGAGCCCATGCTGAAGTGTTTTGCTCAACTGGCGTCTGTCTCCAGTGGTCACTACCATGCAATTTGCAGCAAATCCTTGAGAGTCTGGGGAAAGGAAGACAAAGCTCTCTATCTGCCTGTCACCTTCCCCCATCAACCCCAGACAGAGGAGTGAAACAATCCCCAGCTCCATGGCTTGCCTGGATACTGAGCCCTTCCTTTCCCTTCAGGCTGCTGAATAGGCCAGTATCTGTAAGAGCCAGCATCATTTTGGATGATATTTGTGGTACTGTTGTGGGTGAGGTTAGAGGAGAAGGCTGTGGTCCTAATGGTCGGCTGGCTTAAATGGGTGTAACCACATTGACGTCAATAGGGCTGCCCCAATTTACTCTGGCAAAGAATTTAGCCCCATACTTCTAAAGTTTGAGACCATCGAGGACTTCCTGCTGACATCCTGACACTGCACCCAGACAGCAGATGTTTTACTTGCCGTAGCACTCGCTTTTATCTGTGCTCTGTCACCTACTATGCCGGCCTAACAAAAAGCCTTTTTATTGCATATGCTAAGAATTTTTACAGTTGCAGTTTGAACTTTTCGATCCCTCTATTAACTTTTCTTGTCTTGTAATTTACTGAACAATCTGGAGACAAAACAGCCTTTCAGAGCAGTTTTTCCCCTTCAGTATCAGGGGTGGCCATGTTAGTCTGTATCCACAAAAGCAACGAGGAGTCTGGTGGCACCTTAAAGACTAACTGATTTATTAGGACATAAGCTTTCATGGGTGAAAAACCCAGCTCATCCATGCACCTGAAGAAGTGGGTTTTTTACCCACGAAAGCTTATGCCCAAATAAATCGGTTAGTCTTTAAGGTGCCACCGAACTCCTTGTTGTTTTTCCCCTTTAGGAATCTTGCTGTTTCATTTGCCCAGGGCTTCAGTTTCCCATCTTCCTGATCATGTCCAGAGCACACTGAATGATGTAAGCACCCAATAATATTACAATCCACCCACCCCCTGGAAGGTGTAATATTGTCCTTATCTGTGCAGTGGGAGAGGGAGAGAGCATGCTTCCTCCAGGAGACAGAGAACAATTCAGGATGACGTTGGCCATCCAAACAGCAAACATTTGCAAGGCAGAAAAGCAATGGAGAGAATGAGATGGTTTCAGCTTTGCTTCTTGTGGTCTGAGTCAGTGCTTACCAGGCAGCGTAACACATACTGCACTCTCTGATGCTCTCAAACTATAGATTTCTGAAACTCACAATAAACATTTCTTTTCCCACTGTGTGTTTGTGTCTGGTTGGGGGTGTGTGGATGCATGAGCACTGTTCTCTGCTTGCAGATTGGCAGACCCACTGTAAAAGCCCTCAGCCCTCCATATTGCCTATCTGGCAATTAGCATAGCATTATTTATAATGCTTAATGCATGGCCTTGCTGTAATGAAGAAGAATTCTGGTTCTCGGCTTCCATGGTGAATTTAGTTGACTTTGGAGATTTTTTAATGCAGTAATAACTCCACATGCTCTCTTCCCTCTGAGAAGCCAGGGAGCTGTTCGTTATCCGGGTTCTGCCTAGAAAAGACTTTTATCACTAAATTCCTGGGACAGGAACAGAATTTAATCTTTCCACTGCAGCTGAGCCAAAGGGCAAAGCCACCTCAAGGTTACCTGGCCTGAGTGGAAGCCCGTCCATACCCGTGCAGCATGGAATTCGTAGCAGATGCTTTAAAAGCCTGGTCGGGCAGTAGCAGCTGCATACAAAGGTTACCACCAACCCCCTGCATTCTCTATGCACCATGCGGTTAACGTGGTTCTTAGTCCAAGTAAGACCTGGGAAGTAGCTGTCCTACCCAGCACCTAGGAGGGGGCAGCTCTCTGTTCTGGGCACTCGCTGCAAATAAGGGATCGATGAATTGACATAATGCCAAGGAAAGGAAGCAGAAGTGAAAATGGGCTTGGAAAAGAGAACGAACACCCTTGGGCAGGAGGAAAGTCAACTGAGGGGAGGGAGAACTGAGTTTCATCTTCTATGTGGCTATAACAATACACAGGGGGCTGTTTCCAGAAAGGTCTGAGGAGAAAACACCCACTCAGGAACAGACTCAAACCAGAAACCTAGAGGTGAAAGGAGGCGTGTCACCATTCCGAGGCCCCTGGCAGGGGCTTTAATTGTTATCAGTGACCTAGACAGTAGTAGGCTTTCTCTTCCCCATATAACATCCCAGGGCTCCCAGCTTCCCCACTAAATAGAAAGATGTGTCCTAAAGAAAGGCATTCGAGGAAAGGAGCCTCCATGCCCCCACACTCCCCAGAGATCTGGGAAGGGTCTGCATCTCTCACTCCATCGCCACAAAGCAGGGAAAATACCACCTTACATTCCGCTGGGGCCAGGAAGAGGATGGCCCAAGAATGTTTCTGCCTCCCCCATATGTAATCTCTCTCTGTCTTCCCTAAAGCATGCCCCCACACATCATGGACATGCTGTGAGCTGTGGGAGGGCTGCAGGTGAGCATCCATGGGACAGTATCTGTGCAGAACTAGGTGTGACCTGGGCTCTCCTCTGGCTGCAAGAGCAAAGCATTCCCCAGCGGATGTGAGGCAATTAGCCTGGCTTTCCCCAGGGGTTTGCGTTAGATTCTTGTTGTGTTCCAGCCTCAGTCAGTACGATCACCTAATGGTGGTTACAGTGCTGTAGCCCAGAACATCACACCAAGCCATACAGGCCCCTGGACCTGCTCGCTTCAGGCGGGTCATAGCAGGGAAAGAATCCACAAGCCTCTTTTGATTTGCTCCTCTCCCTGGAGAGCCCTCTTCACAGCTCCACCTCCCTCAGAGCAGCATGATGGGCTTGCAGACGCTTCGCTGGCATGCACCAATACACAGGGCAGACCAGCGATCCGGTCCTGGACAGGGCCTTGTGGAAGTGCTGCCTAATAGCAGCTATCTCCTCCGTTTATGGATCCAACATCCATGGGCCTGTCCAGGCTGGAACAGGAACTGTCGTTTGAAGGCACATTAGCTAACCCATCTTAACACAGGTTAAAGCCCTGGTGTATGTCGGAAAAGCTGAATTTTAACATGTCTTAGCCAGTCAAGGTGCCTCTAGGCTCCCCCAAGGAATAAATACATTCACTCCATCTATAGAGGTCCTTAACACTTTCCGCCCCGGGACACTGCTGTGACAATAAAGTATGATGTGTTGGTATCTCTTCCTTGCGTTAGCATTCCAGGCGGATGCTTCGCTGCCTCTCATCCTAAATCCTGGCCAGGGGAAAGGCTCCATCCAGTTAAAGGTTTTTACATTCTCTCTTTTTTAAATCCCTAAATGGCTTATGTAAAATGAAAATGCAGACATGACATCTTTGGGTGCCAACCACATAGTGTTTGCAATGGCAAATCCTTACAAAGAAAACCTTTGTCCTTATGCACAGAGTCCAAACTCTTATATAAAACAGAAAGGGAGGAGAAATAGTTTCCCCCAAAATGTATAGTGAAGCTGAGAGATGAAAGTGAAGCCATCTAAATGCTACCACACTCTAACATGGATGGGGCCAAGTATCTCCTTTTGACTTGGCATAGAGTAAACCCAGCTGACTAACGGTTCTGCAGCTGCACTGCCCAGGTCAAGGCAGACATTTGGCAGCCTCATTGTCTTGCCTCCAGCAGCATTCTCACTTTTCTATACTGCAGGGTTTGCAGATAGGATTCTCAGTGAGACAGAGCAAGAAACAAGCCCCGTGATGTGATCCCTGTGATAATCTGTTTGCACAAATATGTGAAAAAAGTGCAAGATGAGGCAGCTCTGCCTCTGAATTTCAGCCGCTGTAAGTGCTGGTTTTGCTGTTAAAAAGCTGGGGTTGTCTTACCAAATGGCAAATTTTCCCTCAGATCAAATATACCCTCACTTTGGGGACCTGATTCTCATCTCATTCATACTGGTGCAAATCAGGAGTAACTCCTCTGTGGAGGGACATAGATGTGAAACTGGTTTAAATGAAGTGAGAACAGGCCCCGTGATGTTTGCCAAATGGAAACTCACCAGTAGCCACGTTCACCAGTGCAAAATCATGATTCCTTCTCCTCGACCAAATTTCTGAATTCTCAACCACACCAAGACTGAATCTAGCACTGTTGGGTCTGGGGCGGCCAGATCCGGAAGGAGCAAGGCAGTTTACTCAGACTCTAATGTCCATGCTGTGCATTCAGACTGACCAGCAGAACGAAACCCAGTGGCTAACTCTGACCCATGCAGCTCTGTCCTTGCAGTCCCCAATGCATTCATGTGCTGGGCGTTCATGTTAGCTGTTTCACTTACACTACTTGTCAGCTATGTTTTTACTCTGGGGCTGGTATTTTTGTCTTGCCAAACTGTTTGTTACTTTTCTCCCCAGGATTTTGGTTTTTTGTTTCAGGGAGACCCGATTGTCTTTTTTCCCCCTTTCATCTAAGGAGTATCTGATGTGATGTGTAAAATATCAAGTGTAATCAGTCAAAAATGCTGACAGAAATAATAGGCCCTGCACCCATTTCAAACTCTTCTCAAAGTGATAACAATTAAGACCTGGACAATCAGAACTTTTTTTGAAAAACAAAGACTTAATGATGCATGTTAACATTGGGGGTGTGGGAACTGCGGGGTAGGGAATTGCTTCAAATTTCTGATGGCTCTTCTGTGTAAGGGCAGTAAGTCATAAAGTGAGGGAAAGGTTTGAAAGGTAAACACTCTGAGCAGCAGCCTGAATATCTACTCTGTCAATTTGAAATCGACTACATACCATTAACCAACTGAAAATAACTTCTATGGTAATAACCTTTCAGGTACAAACGCTTGTGCAGACAAAGGTATTGTTAAGTTAAATTACCCTAAAAGTGTTGGATTGACAGAAAGGTTCACTCAGTGGTTTGGAAAACCAAGGGACAAAAGCAAATAGTGACAAATGTTCTGTTTCTAAGGATCTGGTCTACAAGCTCCAGACTAACAGGATTTCAATTTTCTTATTTACATACTTTATGTTCCGTTGTCTCTTGATGAAGTTTCCCAGTGTGAATTCACCAGCCTTCCTGGGAAAGGTGTCACTCCTGGGAAAGGTGCCACTCCCAGGGAATGTGCTTGGATGACTCTTTGGGAAAGCTGGAACCAGCAGGGCTGGCTGAATGCTGCACAAAAACACTCTGCACATTTCACACTCCCATGTTCTAGTGCGTTTGGCCTAGTTTGCAGCCCTTCTTTCCCATTTCCCATGAGCAGCCAGGTCAGGGGGTTCTACCGGCTCACAGGAACGCTTGGGGATGTTTGCAGAAAGCAAAGTGTTGGCTCAAGGGCTTGAATTTTAAATACACCCTTCTGTGAGAATTCACTCAGGCCATGGCTACACTAGAGAGTTGCAGCGCTGGTGAGGGGGTTACAGCGCTGCAACTTAGGATGTGGTCACGCTTGCAAAGCACGGCCAGCGCTGCAACTCCCTGGTTGCAGCACTGGCTGTACACCCGGTCGAGCCTCGGGTGTAGCGATTCCAGCGCTGGTGATCCAGTGCTGGTCAGCAAGTGTGGACCCCACCAGTGCTTTTATTGACCTCCGGGGTATAAGGAGGTATCCCAGAATTCCTGTCCACAACAAACCGGAAGAAAGGGAGAGCTTGGAGTTCAGCCAAACTGCTTATTTAAAAAACAAACACAGCTCCTGTTTGCTGAGCGAGCGGAGGCAGGCCGGGGAATTACTTTGGAATGTTCACAGCTGTTTGCTTGAAGAGAGAAACAGCACGCTCACATGGCAGAGGGGGAGGGGGAAGTCCGTGTTGAGCAGTTGCTTATCTGGTCTGATGGGTATTTAGAAGTACATAATTTGCATTTAGTGAATGAGAGAGGAGTGGGGGAAGGGAGTCAGAACTTTTAAAATGATTGAAGGTAGCCACTGTGTGTCTTCCAGTCCTTAGAACTTGCAAGGCAGGGAGCTGAGAACAGCGTCAACTCCAAAAATCCATTCTGTCTGTCTCCTCCACGCTCCCTGTCACATTCCACCCCACCCCCCTCTTTTGAAAAGCACGTTGCAGCCACTTGAATGCTGGGATAGCTGCCCACAATGCACCACTCCCAACAGCGCTGCAGGTGCTGCAAATGTGGCCACACTGCAGCGCTGGCAGCTGTCAGTGTGGCCACTCTGCAGCGCTGGCCCTACACAGCTGTACGAACACAGCTGTAACTACCAGCGCTGCAGAACTGTTAGTGTAGCCATGGCCTCAAGAAACCTAATGTGTGACTGGGAGGCAGGGCTAGGGAGCAGGGCTTCAGGATGCTGACGGCGCACGGCTCTCTGTCTCTATTGTTTCTGCTGTGTGTTGGGTGTTGGGAACTTCATGTCCTGCAGGAAGGTAATTTTGTTTTCTAATTCCTGGCAGGGCTCCTGGAGCCAGGAGTTGCCCCACCTGATCCTTCACACAAATCTACATCCATAAAGGGTAAGAGCTAGTCAGGGAACAGACACTGCTTCCCAGTTCAGGGCTTTCATTGACCCCAGCACCGATCCCCAGCTTCAGTCCAGGGTCACTACACCCTCCCCTCCCCTGGAATATTCACCCCTCCTGCCATTGTGCAAAGGGAAATTGGTTGTCATGAAATCAGAGTTCTGCTGCTGCATGTCCAGCCCCAGCAAACTGAAGAGCCACTGCAGACACGACCAGAGAAGTGCACCCTGCAGGATTTCTGTCCTGGACAGTCACCATTAAATCCACGGTACTGCTCCCAGCATAAGCTTGCTTGGTGTTTGGCCCAGTCTCTGGCTCCTAGACTCTCAGTCACACATGATCCATGGAAATCCGCATTTTCACCCCTGGATCTGCATAAAGTGACGCCAAGTCATTTGACTGAGCAGGGCTTTACTCGGAAAGCACGGCGGTGTTTATTCACCAGCAACGCTAAAGTCTCTGGTTTAAATTCTTTCATTAGCAATGAATTATCGGTATGGTCTGAAATTAGATGGGGCTACTATAAGGTGGGTGCATAACTGGCTGGATAACCATACTCAGAGAGTAGTTGTTAATGGCTCCCAATCCTGCTGGAAAGGTATAACAAGTGGGGTTCCGCAGGGGTCTGTTTTGGGACCGGTTCTGTTCAATATCTTCATCAACGATTTAGATGTTGGCATAGAAAGTACGCTTGTTAAGTTTGCGGACGATACCAAACTGGGAGGGATTGCAACTGCTTTGGAGGACAGGGTCAAAATTCAAAATGATCTGGACAAATTGGAGAAATGGTCTGAGGTAAACAGGATGAAGTTCAATAAAGATAAATGCAAAGTGCTCCACCTAGGAAGGAACAATCAGTTTCACACATACAGAATGGGAAGAGACTGTCTAGGAAGGAGTATGGCAGAAAGAGATCTAGGGGTCATAGTAGACCACAAGCTTAATATGAGTCAACAGTGTGATACTGTTGCAAAAAAAGCAAACGTGATTCTGGGATGCATTAACAGGTGTGTTGTAAACAAGACATGAGAAGTCATTCTTCCGCTTTACTCTACGCTGGTTAGGCCTCAACTGGAGTAGAGGGGACATGATAACAGTTTTCAGGTATGTAAAAGGGTGTCATCAGGAGGAGGGAGAAAACTTGTTCAACTTAGCCTCCAATGATAGAACAAGAAGCAATGGGCTTAAACTGCAGCAAGGGAGATTTAGGTTGGACATTAGGAAAAAGTGTCTAACTGTCAGGGTAGTTAAACACTGGAATAGATTGCCTAGGGAAGTTGTGGAATCTCCATCTTTGGAGATATTTCAGAGTTGGTTAGATAAATGTCTATTAGGGATGGTCTAGACAGTATTTGGTCCTGCCATGAGGGCAGGGGACTGGACTTGATGACCTCTCGAGGTCCCTTCCAGTCCTAGAGTCTATGAGTCTATGAGTCTAGTCACTGTTTCATCTTGCTCCGTGCAGGAGCTGGACATGGGGGGACGGGAGGGCCAGTGAGGACTGAGAGAGAAGGGGGAGGTGCAGATGGGTTTTCCAGCTGCGCACCCTGTGGGGACAGGTCTGGGTCATGCATCTTCAGATCTAGAAAGCACTATGGGCTCCATTGCAACCATGATTGAGGTGCTCACGATGCTGGGCAGAGGATAGACAGATACAGAAATAACAACATGCGCTGGAGGCTTCGCCACGGTCTTCCTGGTACTGCAGGCTTCTTCGCCAGTTTCCCCTTTATTAGCATGATGTGCACCATTGATAAGCCTGATTCAATTGGCAGCTGCCCAAACCAGGGAATGGTCACTTCGCATCTCGAACAGAATTACACTCCTGGGAAGTGGCCAGTCAGCGTGTCCAGTGCAGGGGGCAGCCACAGGTGATTTGCAATGACCTGCCTGGCTGTCGCAAGGTGGGGGATTAGTTTGCACTGGGTTGGGCCACGTGCATCAGCAGGAGGACGTTTGCTTCACTTCCTAGTTCTCTGGTGCCCTCCCAGCAACTCATTATTCAAGCTGCGATTGTTCAGGAACGCTCCCTCCCTTCCTTTCTCACAGCTCTCCAGGAGCACGCGGCCAAGCAAACCTTAATTAAAGTTCCCGGACTTGCTTTTATTATAAAACATGCTTGTCTCGGCTCCACTGAGAGTCTCCAGCTCTGGTATTGAGCTGGAGTGGAAGACATATTTTAAGTGAATAGTATGAGAATTACTGTTCCCCAGGATGTCTCATCCTCTCTGACGCAGAGTCCGACTTCTGTTCCACAGACTGAAGCATGATAGGCTGTAATTAATACCAAATAATCCCGTCCCTTCCGCTAGCTCCACTCCCCCAGAAGGAGCTGTCATAACATTTCTTCCCAGATTTTGACCTTAGCGTCCGAAATATGGGTGTTAGTATGAAAACCTCCAAGCTTAGTTACCAGTTTGGACCTGGTAATCGCTGCCACCAGCTAAGAATTATACAGTGTCTAGCTCACTGTGGTCTCCCCAAAACCTTCCCTGGGGGACCCCCAGACTCAGATGCCTTGAGTCTTACAACAAAGGGAAATAACCCCCTCCCCTTGTTTCCTTGTTACTTCCTCCCAGGCTCCCCTCCCTGGACGACCCTAGGAGATTCCCTGCTTCCAGTCCTGGAAACATAAGTACCGAGAGAGCTAATCTCTCCTCCCCCCTCACCCAGAGGATATGCAAAGTCAGGCTTAGTAAATCTAATACAAAGAGATTTTCCCCCTGACTTCTTCCTCCCACCAGTTCCCTGGTGAGCTGCAGACTCAATTCCCTGGAATTCCCACTAAAGAAAAACTCCAACAGGTCTTAAAAAGAAAGCTTTATATAAAAGACAGAAAAAGACATTAAAAATAGTCTCTGTATAAGGTGACAATATACAGGGTCAATTGCTTAAGAAAAAAAGTGAATAAACACCCTTATTCCAAAAGAATACAGTTTAACACATTCCAGCAACTACACACATGTAAATACAAAAAAAAAAACAATATAAACCTATTGTCTTACTATCCTTGTACTTACAACTTGGAAACGGAAGATTAGAAAGCCAGGAGATAGAAAAATCACTCTCAGAGCCGAGAGGGTCAGACCCAAGAGAAAGAACAAAGAAATCACACCCAAAACTTCCCTCCACCCAGATTTGAAAAGTCTTGTTTCCTGATTGGTCCTTTGGTCAGGTGATTGGTTCCCTGTGTTAACCCTTTACAGGTAAAAGAACATTAACCCTTAGCTATCTGTTTATGACACGCCCCCCCAAATTGCAGACAGTGGGGAACCTCACTGGCGGCGATTTCCTCCCAGAACTTTAAAATAAACAGATTAATACAACATATGCACCTTTACATATACCACTAAGTATATAACTAACAGACTTTTACACTTTAAGAACACTTTTTAACTACTGGATTCTGGGCAACTCTCACAGGAGAGAGCATCCGCTACTTTGTTAGAAGCTCCTGAGATGTGCTGAATTTCAAAATCAAAATCTTGGAGAGCTAAACTCCAACAAAGAAGCTTCTTGTTGTTCCCCTTGGCAGTATGAAGCCACTTTAGCGCAGCATGGTCAGTTTGTAGCTGGAACTGCCGTCCCCAAACATATGGGCGTAGCTTTTCCAGGGCGTACACAATGGCATAGCATTCCTTTTCACTGACGGACCAGTGACTTTCCCTCTCAGACAGTTTCTTGCTGAGAAGCACGACAGGATGGAAGTTGTGATCCGTTGCTTCCTGCATGAGAACTGCTCCTATACCACGCTCAGATGCATCTGTGGTTACTAGGAATGGCTTGTCAAAGTCCAGGGCCATTAGCACAGGGTCAGACATGAGCGTCGCCTTAAGTTGAGTAAAGGCCTTTTGACACTCATCAGTCCACTTAACTGCATTTGGCTGGGTCTTTTTGGTCAGGTCGGTCAGTGGGGCAGCGATTTGGCTGTAGTGTGGTACAAATCGCCTGTAGTACCTGGCCAAGCCTAAGAAGGATTGGACCTGTTTCTTTGACTTTGGGACAGGCCACTTTGGGATAGCATCCACCTTGGCCTGTAGGGGGTTTATGGTTCCTCGACCCAGCTGGTGTCCCAGGTAAGTCACTCTGTTTTGGCCTATTTGACACTTTTTGGCCTTAACAGTTAGTCCGGCCTGCCTGATGCGCTCAAAGACCTTTTCCAGGTGTAGTAGGTGTTCGGGCCAGGAGTCTGAAAAAATGGCCACATCATCGAGGTAGGCAACTGCATATTCTCCCAGTCCTGCTAGTAGACCATCTACCAGCCTCTGGAAGGTGGCAGGTGCATTTCAAAGCCCAAAAGGAAGGACATTAAATTCATACACCCCCGCATGGGTGACGAATGCTGACCTTTCCTTGGCAGGTTCATCTAGCGGTACTTGCCAGTACCCCTTGGTTAAGTCTATTGTAGAGATGAACTGGGCACGTCCCAACTTCTCCAATAGCTCATCGGTGCGTGGCATTGGATAGTTGTCCGGACGAGTTACCGCATTTAGCTTACGGTAGTCCACGCAAAAGCGTATTTCCCCATCTGGTTTGGGTACCAGAACCACTGGAGATGCCCATGCACTGGTAGATGAGCAGATTATACCCATCTGTAGCATGTTCTGGATCTCCCATTCTATAGCAGCTTGGGCGTGAGGAGACACCCGGTAGGGTGGGGTTCTAATTGCGTGAGCATTACCTGTGTCAATGGAGTGGTATGCCCGTTCAGTCCATCCTGGGGTGACTGAGAACAATGGGGCGAAGCTAGTGCACAGCTCCTTGATTTGTTGCTGCTGCAGATGTTCCAGGGTGGTTGAGAGGTTCACCTCTTCCACGCCACCGTCTTTTTTCCCTTCGTAGTAGACACCTTCAGGCCACTCAGCATCATCTCCCTGGACTGTAAACTGACAAACCTGTAAGTCTCTGGAATAGAAAGGCTTGAGAGAATTAACATGGTACACTCTGGGGTTTAGAGAGGAATTGGGAAATGCTGTGAGGTAGTTAACAGCTCCCAGGTGCTCTTGGACCGTGAATGGCCCTTCCCATGATGCTTCCATCTTATGGGCCTGTTGCGCCTTCAGGACCATAACCTGGTCTTCTACCTTGAAGGAATGTTCTCTGGTATGTTTGTCATACCAGGCCTTTTGCTCTTCCTTAGCATCCTTTAGGTTCTCTTTAGCAAGGGCTAAAGAGTGTCGGAGGGTGCTTTGTAGGTTGCTTACAAAGTCCAGAATGTTAGTTCCTGGAGAAGGCGTAAACCTCTCCCATTGCTGCTTCACCAACTGTAATGGCCCCTTAACCTCGTGACCATACACAAGTTCAAATGGTGAAAACCCTAAACTTGGATGTGGTACAGCCCTGTAGGCAAACAGTAACTGCTGCAACACTAGGTCCCAATTATTGGAGTGTTCGTTGACGAATTTGCTTATCATGGCCCCCAAAGTTCCATTAAACCTTTCCACCAGGCCATTGGTTTGATGGTGGTACGGGGTGGCAACCAAGTGGTTCACCCCATGAGTTTCCCACAGTTTTTGCATGGTCCCTGCCAGGAAATTAGATCTTGAATCTGTAAGGATGTCGGAGGGCCAACCTACCCTGGCAAAAATGTCTGTTAGGGCCTGACACACAGCGTTAGCCCTGGTGTTGCCTAGAGCTACTGCTTCCGGCCATCGGGTAGCAAAGTCCACGAAAGTCAGTACATACTGCTTTCCTCTGGGAGTCTTTTTTGGGAAAGGACCCAGAATATCCACAGCTACTCGCTGAAATGGGACCTCAATTATGGGGAGTGGCTGGAGAGGAGCCTTGACCTGGTCTTGGGGTTTTCCCACTCTTTGGCATACCTCACAAGACCGGACATACTTGGCAACGTCCTTGCCCATCCCCTCCCAGTGGAAGGACTTCCCCAATCTGTCTTTGGTTCTGTTCACCTCAGCATGGCCACTGGGATGATCATGGGCTAAGCTTAAGAGCTTCCTCCGGTACTTAGTTGGAACCACCAACTGTTTTTGCGGTTGCCATTCTTCCCGGTGTCCACCAGAAAGAATCTCCTTGTATAAAAGTCCTTGGTCTATAACAAACCGGGATCGATTAGAAGAGCTGAGAGGCGGTGGGGTGCTCCGTGCTGCCACCCAAGCTTTCTGAAGGCTGTCATCCGCTTCCTGCTCAGTCTGGAACTGTTCCCTTGAGGCTGGGGTCACCAGTTCTTCCTCAGACTGGGGACTTGGGCTTGGTCCCTCTGGAAGCGATGTAGGTGATGGGGTTGTTTCCGTTGCTGGTGAACCGCTCTCCGCTGGTGCACCTGAGGGTATTTCAGGCTCTGGCTGAGCCTTTTGGGTATGGCTGTCTGTTGCTTCTGCCAGTTCTGGCTCGCTGGCGCCCTCTGGCGTTGAGTTTGAAGATGTGGTTGCAATTGCTGGTGCTGGTTGCTGTTCCAGTTCCGGGCCTGGGACTGGAGGTGCTGTGGCTGTTTCAGTGGTTGGCATGGAATCCGGGTCCACTACCTCTGTCTGGGTCTCTGGTAACACAGACGGGGCGTCTGTGGACGGCTCAGGAACAGGAATGGGTCTGGAAGCTTGCCTGGTTTGGCTGCGTGTAACCATTCCCATTCTCTTGGCCCGCTTCACCTGGTTGGCCAAGTCTTCCCCCAGTAGCATGGGGATAGGATAATTGACATAGACTGCAAAAGTCCACATTCCTGACCAGCCTTTGTACTGGACAGGCAGTTGAGCTGTAGGCAAGTCTACAGCTTGTGACATGAAGGGGTAAATTGTCACTTGGGCCATTGGGTTGATGAATTTGGGGTCCACCAAGGATTGGTGGATAGCTGACACTTGTGCCCCCGTGTCTCTCCACGCAGTAACCTTCTTTCCACCCACTCTCAAATTTTCCCTTCGCTCCAAGGGTATTTGAGAGGCATCTGGGCCTGGGGATCTTTTGGGTGATGGTGGTGTAATGAACTGCACTCGGTTGGCGGTCTTTGGGCAGTTGGCCTTGATATGTCCCAGTTCATTACACTTAAAGCATCTTCCAGCTGACTGGTCACTGGGTCGAGATGAGTTACTGGAGACTGGTGAGGTGGAAGAATAGGGTGTCTGTGGCTTTCCTTGGGTTGTAGGTGGGGTCTTTGGCTGTCCTCGGTTGTAGGATTTATGGTCGGTGTGCCCCCTGGGGTATTCGTTCCCCTTGACAGTAGCTTTCTTGCTTTCTGCCACTTCCATCCATCTGGCTCCAATCTCCCCCGCCTCGGTGAGATTTTTGGGTTTTCCATCTTGTATGTACCGTGTTATGTCCTCAGGAACACCATCCAAGAACTGCTCCATTTGTATGAGGAGGTGCAGTTCTTCCAAGGATTTAACATTGGTTCCTGATATCCAGGGCTCATAATTTTTCCCAACGTAGTAGGCGTGTCTGGGAAATGACACATCTGGTTTCCACTTTTGGGTTCTGAAACGCTGACGGGCATGATCTGGGGTTATCCCCATTCTGTATCTGGCCTTGGTTTGAAAAAGTTTATAGTCGTTCATTTTCTCCTTAGGCATTTCAGCTGCCACCTCTGCTAAAGGTCCACTGAGCTGTGGCCTCAGTTCTATTATGTACTGGTCTTCAGGGATGCTGTACCCAAGACAGGCTCTTTCAAAATTTTCTAAGAAGGCCTCGGTGTCATCACCTGCCTTGTAGGTGGGAAATTTCCTGTGCTGTGGAACAATCATTGGCGCAGGGTTGTTAGGATTGGCTGTGTTTTGTTGCTTAGCCTTTTCTAATTCCATGGGCTGTCAGTGGGTCTCCCTCTAGAGTTCTATCTGTCTTCTGTAGGCTGCCTCTTCTTCTTCTTGTTTCCTTCTGTGGGCCACCTCTTCTTCTTCTAGTTTTCTTTTGTGGGCTGCCTCTTTGGCTGCTTGTTCTCTTTTGTAGGCTGCCAGTTTGATGTTTTCTTCCTTTTCTTTCAGCTCCACCTCTTTTTCTCTTTTTTCCAGTTGTCGCCTGTGGTCTGCTTCTTTGATTTGTTCTTCTGCCTCCCTTTTTTCCTTGGAAGTCATGGTTCTTGTTTTCTTGTGTTGGGGTGCCCTCTGGTGTTTATTGTCTGAACTGCAGGCTCTCTGTTGTCCCCTGGGGATTGCCTAGCAACAGTGCCTTTTTTCTTGCTCTAGCTAATCTTTTAAATGTAAAGTAAACCAGAAAAACCACTTTATTTGCATGTGTATTGTGCTGGGTACTTGACTCACAATTGGAGCGCTATGTTTAACAAAAGACCCTTTGTCACAGCTTAATGGTTCCTTGCTTAATATGCAAGCCAAAAACTGCAAGAGAGAGCAGAAAAAAAAATTCCCTCTGGTTCCTCTTAAAACCAAATCCTCTCTGCTTAAAAGCCCCTAGCAGAGAAAAGAAAAATATAATATTCCTACTGGCTTCTGGATTCTATCTTTCCCACAACGCTGCACACCCTGTCATAACATTTCTTCCCAGATTTGGACCTTAGTGTCCAAAATATGGGTGTTAGCATGAAAACCTCCAAGCTTAGTTACCAGCTTGGACCTGGTAATCGCTGCCACCAGCCAGGAATTATACAGTGCCCAGCTCACTGTGGTCTCCCCAAAACCTTCCCTGGGGGACCCCCAGACTCAGATGCCTTGAGTCTTACAACAAAGGGAAATAACCCCCGCCCCTTGTTTCCTTGTTACTTCCTCCCAGGCTCCCCTCCCTGGACGACCCTAGGAGATTCCCTGCTTCCAGCCCTGGAAACACAAGTACCAAGAGATCTAATCTCTCCCCCTGACCCAGAGAGTATGCAAAGTCAGGTTAGTAAATCTAACACAAAGAGATTTTCCCCCTGACTTCTTCCTCCCACCAATTCCCTGGTGAGTTGGTTAGTGGAATTCCCACTAAAGAAAAACTCCAACAGGTCTAAAAAAGAAAGCTTTATAAGAAGAAAGAAAAATACATAAAAATGGTCTCTCTGTATTAAGGTGACAAATACAGGGTCAATTGCTTAAAAGAAATATGAATAAACAGCCTTATCCACAAAGAATACAATTTAACACATTCCAGCAACTACACACATGTAAATACAAAAAAAAAACAATATAAACCTATTGTCTTACTATCCTTGTACTTACAACTTGGAAACAGAAGATTAGAAAGCCAGGAGATAGAAAAAATCACTCTCAGAACTGAGAGGATCAGACCCAAGACAAAGAACAAAGAACTCACACCCAAAACTTCCCTCCACTCAGATTTGAAAAGTCTTGTTTCCTGATTGGTCCTCTGGTCAGGTGATTGGTTCCCTGTGTTAACCCTTTACAGGTAAAAGAACATTAACCCTTAGCTATCTGTTTATGACAGGAGCCCAGTGCTAATGCTTTTCAAAGTGTCTGTTCAGGGAGCACATCAGCCATTGCTAGGACTCAGCTGCCTTTGGGAGGGCAGCCCAGCTGCTTTCTGCCCCAGCCACGCTGCACAACGGAGTTTCTAAACAGGAGTAAGCTCTGTCTGCTTCAGCCCTCCTGCGGCCTGGGCACTGACCATCACTCCAGAGTGGAAGGGCTTGGAGATTCCAGCACTCACGCAGGCTACAGGCCTCGTGACATCAGTGGGTTCCTGGGCCTTTGGCAGAGTTACAGCTTCAGTTTGCACGTCTGTTTGCTGGCATCACATTTGAATTTTCACCCAGGATTCTCAGCTGTGATACAGCTGCTAGGGGTAACTTAAGGTGAAAAGGGAGGATAAGGAACTATTTCTGCCCCATCCACAGAAGCCCAGGCTGAGGTCAAGAATCCAAAGCAAAACCCTCTCCTGAACAGCTCTGCTGCAGGGACCCTGGGCTCCCAACCCCAGTAATAAGCAGAACATCCTGGAATATTTCATCTGAAGAGGTCTGTTGTAGTAATTTCCTCTGTATTATGAGGATCTTTTGCTAGATGCATATTGCACACGTTCTAAAGCACTCACAAAGCAAGGCTGGGCCTGCTAACTCTCTGCTGCTGAATTATTTGGTGAACAGAGTTAGTGGCAATGAATGCTAAGGCATTACGGTGGAGCAGTTTGATTTGGAGCAGTGCACTGGGGTGGGCTAGGTGAGTGTGTGAATGAAGTCCTACGTCATGCCGTGTAATCAGCCTCTGTTGAACAGAAAGGAGCAAGAAGCGGGAGGATCCTGTTGAGAAAAGATCCAAATGTGCTACAGCTTCTGGAACGTGGGGTCAGTGCTTGGTTGGCGTTTGGGTGTTAAAGATACAGTTTCGCTTGCTGGGTCGGGCTGAGTCGGATCAGATCACACTGGATTAACTAGTCAGCGTGTCGTGCAGAATTCACATCACAGACACGAGAGGGGAAAACTCCCTATGGGCTATTTGTTTGCTAACACAACCCCAAGATGTTCCTCCTCGCCTGTGGCAAAGTTGCAGTCACAGTAGAAACCCCTCCCCATTACTCAGAGGCTGCTGGTTCTCTGTGCCATGGGAATTGGGTTTTCCTACTTCCACCTAGTGTCAGGGGGTCAACTTTCAGGTTTTGGTTCAGCACTGGGACCAGTCCTCTCCAAAGCACTGTCCTTGTGTCCTGGCGGGCCTGGATCTCAGTCTTCCCTTTGTGGTGTGTGATTTTAGGATAATACGTGTCATGAGTGTGACAACAGCTATGGAGCAAGGGCCTGTTTTACATTGCAGGTCTCCCTGTGAGTTAAATTGACACATTTGCAAGTTTGATGCAGAGAGATTGTTTCCTTTTCTCTCAGGGAAGACAGTGGAATTTCACTCCAAAGTAGAGCTGGCTGGGAAATGGGTTTTATTTATGCAGAAAAATGCAATGAATTTTTTTAAATAGTATTTTAATATCTGTTGGGATAAAAAACAAAAGTTTTCAGCCAAAAGCTGAAAATTTTTGATTTTTAACTGAAAATGTCCAGTTCTTGGCTGACAAGTTTTTAATTAAAACTGGAAATTTGCTGTGGAAGGCAGACACTTTTCATAAACAAGTACTTAGTTCCCCTTCCCTCCTTAACCCCCCCCCCCAAAAAAAAAAGTTTTGATGGGAAACGTTTTGTCCTGCTCTAGTCCAGACCCAAATTGTGAATTTCTCCCAGGTAAATTCTGAACGGGTCAAATTCTTCCCTTGATTGGTGTGAGAATGTGTTTTCTTTCTTTAAATCTACAGCAGGAGATCGGGGGCAGAGGCGTGGGGAAGGATCTACTCAGAAGGTCTGCAGAGAGAGGGAGCTCTCTCAGAGAAGGGCACAGGTACAGAAAGTCACCATCACTGCCTGTTTAATGTCCATACAGAGCAGACAGGCCTCTGTTTTAAGGTCTCATCTGTTAACACAAAATGTGTCAGGAGACGTTTCTGTACCTCAGTGACTTCATGATGTGTGGCCCAGGTCAGTAAGGGGCCACATTGAAAGTGGACAGTACAGCAAGTCAATGTTTTTTAATCAAACTTTTTTTTATATGGCTTTTCAACCCAGGCAAAAACCCTTGGGAAAAATATCAAAGAAAATAATTTTCATGGAAATGTTCCAGTTCTTTGATTAAACAAAAATTGTTGTGAGTGGGAAAAGAGGAGAAAATGGAGAGAAAAGTGCTGGGGGGCAGGAGGGATGAGACAGATAATATACAAATCGAAAAACCTATTTTTTGTTTTTGTTTTTTGACATCAAAAAATTCTGCAATAAAATTTGAACCAAATGAAAATGTTTCATTTCATTGGGCGTTTTTCGTGGGGAAGGCCTAGCATTTCCTCACTGGCGCTCCAGGCCTGGGTCATGGAAGAAGACATCTGGAAGTCAAGTGAGTGTCTGTGTAAAGTAGCCAGTCCCGTGCGGTTTGCTCTAGCACACCTGCAGCGCTTCACAGGGATTTTCACGCAGGCACATTTCTAGTTAAGGAATATCCTTCAAGGAACCTGAGGGGCTTTGCTTTGAAAATACCAGAGGAACGCTAGGGCTGCTGTGAATTTTGCCAAGCCCTGCCATCCTGCTGCATTGAATCCACTGATTACACCTTGCGAGAGCCCTGTAAATCATAGATGTGAGAAATGGGAAACACCCATTGCGGTGAGGGACCCCAGCGAGAGGTCAGCTCAAAGCAGTCTGAAAGTGAGTGTGTGACACTGCGAGTTCAAAAGCATTTCTTCTCATTTAGTCCTGTGAATTCCCCACCCCGCCCCTTCCCTCTAGCCACTGGTATTCGGAGTGCACTGGAGCTGAACTATCTCGATTGAAATGCCAGTAGGCTACCGTTGCTGCCTAAGTGACACTCCTCCCTGGTATTATTGAAGGCAACCCCCCTCCCCCCCCCCCAGCAGGTTCATCTCTGCCTGGTTTAATTCTCCCCCTGGGGAGCTAAGATGTGTTCAGTGCCCTGTTTACTCCAGCAAGAAATTCACACAGGTGGCAGCCTCTCTTTTCGCTTTGCTTTGCTTTTCTCTGCTTTTGCATGTTTTTCTTGTCCTGGAGGTACCTTTGAAATCTCCCGATGTCAACTGGAATCAGCTTTAACTCATTCTTCTGCTAATAAATTAAAAATGCCACATTCTCCCAAACTGCATTATTACCGTTTATAATTTTGATTGTTAATTTGCATACGAAAATTAGTCCTGTGACATGCGTGAATTTTATTTTATTCTTGAACTAATTATAAACAAGAATGCCACATTATTTACATAACTAATTATCGTTCCTTCTGTTCTCCCGTTTTTAAATCAGAGTCCCATTCTACATTGGTTAACGATGCAAATGAACAATCAGAGAACATTTCTAAAGTTTCTGAATTTGTTCTATTTGCATCAAATACAAATTCCTTTGAATGGGAGATAATATGCTTTTCCATTTTAATAGACATAAATTAGGTTGATCTTAATTTATAGTTAATTTGAATGAATAATTCCTGTCTACCTGAGTATATTTCTTCAGAAGCTAATTGTAGATGTATATTAACCTATAAATCTGTCTTTCTCTATAAACAAAGGAGATTTTTGTCCAAAAAAGTGATTTTCTACTGTCATTGGAAAGCTAGTTCTCTGTATTTTTCTCTCATTTCTGCATCAAATCCTCCCCTTGCTATCTGTCTCGAACACTTTCCACAGTGTGCTCTTTGCTACAAATTATTGCTATTATTATTTGTTATTTAGATTGCACTAGTGCCCCTGCAAGCACTGGCTCACTGCTCTGACGGACGCTCTTTCCTTGTTAATACATTGTGATGGGAGCCATTTCACGCCACCCTCATCATTCAGGGATTGTGCCATGAGAAAGCATCTGCAGTGTCCTGATCCTGCCTGTCCCAACGATTCCCAGGAGGATGCATAGCTGAGCAGGCCTGCTGCCCTGTTGCAGAAGCTGGATCCATAAGGGTAGGAGGTTTGCAAAGCCAACGGCGAGGTGGAAAGAGTTCAGGCCAATCGCACCTGCAACCCCCCATGAGTTGACAGGCAGCTAGTTCTAACTGGCCCTGGTGCTGGGAAGTGGGGGTGATGCTACACACTCACCTGACCCCCATCGCCAGGGTATCTGTGAATCTCAGCCCTTTAATGTATTTATCCCATCACCAGCCCTGGACCAGAAGGAAGTGAGGCCTAGAAAGGGTAAATGTCTTGCCCAGGGGTCTGGGCAGAGCAGGGAATTGAACCTTGGCTGGTGGGTCCCAGGCTAATGCACTGATCACTGGACAACACTTCTCCTCCACGTCCTCCGTCAAGGGCCTGTGCCCCGTCTGCAGTTCTATATCTGTCTCCCAAGCCACTGCTCTCTTTTTAAGCTCAATGTCTGTATTTACTTTCCATCCAGACTGAGACTAGTGGCTTCAGCAGCCTGGCTTGTCTTGGGCCCCGGCAATCCAGACACCACAGCAGCTTTTGAGCAACTCGGGGCATGGCAGCCCCCAACGTTTTCACCTATCTACTGAAGGATCCAACACGCTCTCGGGTGGCAGGGGACCCCCATTGGCGAGGTTTGAAAAGGAGCAAAATACATACACATCGGGGGGCCACGGAGCTCCTCCCTGCTCCTCTGTAAGATGGTGACATTAAGTGAACTGTGAGGCCCACCCACTCCGCTAATAGATGGAGGACAGGCTAACTGGCTATCATGGGATTAAGAACCTAATACACCAAGGTTGGAATGAGAATTTAATAAACTCTAATGTGCAAGTGGAAAAAAACCCTCAACACAGCTTCAAATATCTCCTCATGCCAGCAGGGACTAGACAGCGGGGATTAGCCAAATAAACGGGGATCATTATTTCCAGGTTCTTCAGCAAATTTTAATCACTATATTCATACATAAAAGAGGATGTGTTTAAAAGAATACATTTAACACAGGAAGACGGACTCCAGCACTAGGTATGCTGTCAAAAGCGGAGGGACCCAGGAGTTCAGGCTTGGGGAATGCAGTTTCACCCATATTAACTGTGTCCTTGCATTTCCGTTGTACTTCCAAGGCTGATTCGGATACTGGACCAAATTCTGCCCCAGAGGCATCCACCCGCTCCTGCTGATGCAGTGGGAGTCTCTCGCCTGTACATCTGAGGGCGGGAAGTGGTCCATTTTGTTTAGAGCACCGGCAGTCAGCCCATAAAGTGCCATACAAGGTTGGTGTGGGATTCGGCCTCTGGAAAGTTTGAAGAGTAAAAGTAAAATATGCAATGAGGGGTTGAGAAGATCAGCTGCTGCTCATGTTCAGTCACTTTATATTAAATTGAACATCTAGTGCTTTGCATTCGGCAGTGTGTGGTACTGAGCAAACCTCAGACAGCTCCAAAGGTACGTTTGCCTAAACATCATCCAAGCGCTGCAGACAGTTTTCTTTTTCCTGGAAGCCCATTTAGAACTATGTTGAGATGTGGCTTCTTGGAGGGGTCCCCACTCCTTCCTGGTTTGGGTCAAACTTGTACATGGACATTCTCATCCTATTTTATCATACCTGTGTGTGGGCCTGGGACAGGCAGGATGCAGAAAAATTAATAATACAAAATCCATCAGGTGTTCGTTACCATCAGAAAACAGTCCAGGGTCAGTCTGAATTTTAGGTGAAGGTTTAGGTTGGTTCTTATTAGACATTTCCCTGAGCACCAAAGTTTGGATCCAGATCTGGATCTGAAGCCAAATTTCCTTGGACTTTAGGGGAGTTCAGTCTCAGGCATTCCTGTCTAATTCTTATGTCATCCAAACTACAAAGGCCAGTGCATAGCTAAGGTCATTGTTTAGAAAGCTTGCAAAGGCTACAAGTTCCTAAAAATAGAAGGAATGGCACCATATATTTAGCTTTAACATAAATAAATCTCTCAATCCATTTCCCTCCTTGAGATGGTCACTGTGTCTCATGTGCTCCTTTGATTTGATGTGCTCCACCGGCACAGACAGGAACCCCTGGTGCTGCAAGGGCAAAAACCCTGAATACTGTGTTAGCAACACAAGGAAAGACCATGTCTGAGTCAGAGGCCTGGTCAACACTACGCGTTTAAACCGATTTTAGCAGTGTTAAACCGATTTAACGCTGCACCCGTCCACACTACAAGCCCTTTATATCGATATAAAGGGCTCTTTAAACCGGTTTCTGTACTCTTCCCCAACGAGAGGAGTAGTGCTAAAATCAGTATTACCATATCGGATTAGGGTTAGTGTGGCCGCAAATCGATGGTATTGGCCTCCGGGTGGTATCCCACAGTGCACCATTGTGACCGCTCTGGACAGCAATCTGAACTCGGATGCAGTGGCCAGGTAGACAGGAAAAGCCCCGCGAACTTTTGAATTTCATTTCCTGTTTGCCCAGTGTGGAGCTCTGATCAGCACGGGTGGCAATGCAGTCCCAAATCCAAAAAGAGCTCCAGCATGGACTGTACGGGAGATACTGGATCTGATCACTGTATGGGGAGACAAGTCTGTTCTATCACAGCTCCGTTACAGAAGACGAACTGCTAAAGTGTTTGAAAAAAATCTCCAAGTTACACAGTGCTGTGTGACAAGCGTAACGGAAAGCCAAAGAATCAATGGACACTCATGGAGGGAGGGAGGGGGTACTGAGGACTCCAGCTATCCCACAGTCCCCAGCAGTCTCCGAAAAGTATTTGCATTCTTGGCTGAGCTCCCAATGCCTGTAGGGTCAAACACATTGTCCGGCGTGGTTCAAGGTATAGCTCGTCAATTTACTCCCTCCCCCCCACGTCAAAGAAAAGGGAAAAAAAATCATTTCTTGACTTTTTTTAATGTCACTCTATGTCTACTGCATGCTGCTGGTAGACGCGATGCTGCGGCAGTAAAGAGCAGTATCCGCTCCTTTTCCCTCCTCTGTGGCAGACGGTACAATATGCTTGATAGCTGCTGAGTACTCCTGGCTGGCCGGGGGCACCTGGGTAAAAAGAGGAATGATTCCCGGTCATTCCCAGTAGATGGTACAGAACGGCTGGTAACCGTCTTCATCATAGCAACTGGAGGCTGAGCTCCATCAGCCCCCTCCCTTTCATGTGTAAAGAAAAGATTCTGTACTGCCTGGACTATCATAGCAGCGGGATGCTAGGCTCCTCTCCCCCCCACTGTTTAATGTCCTGCCTGAACTGTCATAGCACCGGGAGGCTGCCTCCCCCTCATTTTATCTCACTAACAAGTCACTGTTTCTTATTCCTGCATTCTTTATAACTTCATGACACAAATGGGGGGGACACTGCCACGGTAGCCCAGGAAGGTTGGGAGAGGAGGGAAGCAACGGGTGGGATTGTTGCAGGGGCACCCCCCGTGAATGGCATGTAGCTCATCATTTCTGCGGGATCTGACACGGATAAGCTGTGCTCTCTGATACACTGCTTCTCTAGTACACTTGCCCCATATTCTAGGCAGGACTGACTCTATTTTTAGATACAACATAAAGGAGGGAATAGCCCGGGGAATCATTCCCATTTTTGTCTTTGCGCCCCAGGCCGACCTCAGCCGGGGGCACCCATAACAGCAGCATACAGTACAGAACGACTGATAACCGTCATCTCATTGCCAATTTACAATGGCAGCAGATGGTACAGAACAACTGGTAACCGTCTCTGCTATCATGCAATGGCAAATGAATGCTGCTGTGTAGCACTGCAGTACTGCCTCTGTCAGCGGCATCCAGAACACATACGGTGACAGTGACAAAAGGCAAAACGGGCTCCATGGTTGCCATGCTATGGCGTCTGCCAGGGCAATCCAGGGAAAAAGGGCGCGAAATGATTGTCTGCCGTTGCTTTCCCAGAGGAAGGAATGAGTGACGACATTTACCCAGAACCACCCGCGACAATGATTTTTGCCCCATCAGGCACTGGGATCTCAACCCAGAATTCCAAGGGGTGGGGAAGACTGCGGAAACTATGGGATAGCTACGGAATAGCTACCCACAGTGCAACGCTCCAGAAATGGACACTAGCCTCTGACCATGGACGCACACCACCAAATTAATGTGCTTAGTGTGGCCGCTTGCACTCGACTTTATACAATCTGTTTTACAAAACCGCTATATGTAAAATCGGAATAATCCCGTAGTGTAGATGTACCCAGAGTCATGGTATCAGATTTTAATAATGCCTTAAAAAAAATGCTACCCCTATATTGGATTGGCAAAGCTTGAGGGAGCATTTCCAGGTACCTGGTACATAATACACATTTAAAAAATGGTCTCTAAATAAATGTGTGTCTTAAAAAAATAACTCTGAAAACATATCTATCTGATCATCAGGAAATCGGCTCCCAAGGAGCTGTTAAGTTCTATGTGGTAGAAAATGTGAATTTTAAAATAGATCCTAAATACTGCTGGTATATGATTGAGCGTTACAGCTCACAAAAAGCCGTCACAGTCTGGCGGGTGGATAATACACATCTTAAAAATTGTCTCGATTCTCACACACTTACACAAGTGATAAATCTCTGAACAAGGGGAATCACAGGCCAGCAGCTGTGGGGCTGCATTCTCAAACCTGAGTATCAGGAGCTGGGCTTACACACCAGGGATTGCTTCAGGGGAGTCTGTCCACCTCCTTTCTCTGCATGCCATGTGGGCTCACTGTAGCTGGGGGCTTTGTGACACCTCCATAAATCAGACCAGTCCAGGGTGAAGCTGGAGTGCTCATCAGGACTGGAACCTTGTGCTAACAGTAAGG
This sequence comes from Gopherus flavomarginatus, assembly GCF_025201925.1. Lineage (NCBI taxonomy): Eukaryota > Metazoa > Chordata > Testudines > Testudinidae > Gopherus > Gopherus flavomarginatus. The sequence goes on along the minus strand of NC_066631.1, from coordinate 31,866,665 downwards.
ACAGTGAATGGTAAGTTGTTCCTGAGAGCTGTCTAGGAGCCATTAGAAAATCCTATGGACAGTTCTCTGTTGGCTGTCCCCTATGAGTGTAAGACTATGTCCAGGGGACTTCTCTTGGTCCATATACCATTGTGTCCCTTAAGTGGCTCAGAGACATCTTTAGATAGTCTTTTCTTTTCTTGTTGATAATATTAATGAAAAGCACAATTTTCGTCTGATTGCTCAAATATTCACCCAAAGCAAACTTTATATTGGATTGTAAAATCCTTTGCTCTTGCTGTGTTTTTCTGTCCATTTCTACGCTGCTTTGAATATTAGCTACCAAGGACCCACAGACACATAAAAATACCGACTTGCATTTGTGTATGTGAATCAACATAAAAAACCAGCTGGACATTTTACATCTGTATTTACATAACCCTGTAAAAATTCATGAACCAAAATTTGAAGACCATTTTTTTTACCAGATCATCCCTCCATTGACTAGTTGTCACTTCGGGTTCACAGTCATATTTGCTGCCTGGGCAAATATGCATGAGGAGCAAATGACATTTTGTTTAATGCCATTTTTGATTGATCTGAGGAAAAAAGGATTCGAGGGATGTGGGGCACCCCTGTGTGTACGTGAACATCCCATGCACACGAGCCTAGACGCTCTGGGGCAGATTTGAGCCTCATGCACTAGGTACCATTCGGTGAGACGAAGGCACAATCTGAATCCCATGAAGGAACAGTGCTACCATCACTATCATTTACATCAGGGGAAGCTGACTATGTGTTTCTGGCCTCTTTGGGCCCAATCCAGCTTCCAGTCAAGTCAGTAAAGAGACTCTCCTTGTCTGTAATCAGAACTGGATCAGGCCTCGGGTGTCCAGGCAGCCGAGTAACCTTCCTCCCTTAGCTGGGTTCTGAATGCACTACTGGACCTTCTCTGGGATACCTGAGCTGCCTCAGAGCTTCCGGTGCACACCTCCCATATCTGCCAGGGTCGGGAAGGGATGTCTCCCCCATGTGTGCAGCGCATCTTTGCTGAAGTGCATCACAGGGTATCGCTAGCTGCCTCAATGGCAAGAAATTATTTGTCATTGCCAGAAGCAGAACTAGATGCATGATGGTCTGACCTGGTGTGGCAGAGACCAAGGTTCCCTGTTCAATGCTTTGCTAAAGAGGGACACAGGTTTTCACAAGCTGTTGGCAGTCCACACCAGCGAATGGCTGCTGCTACCTACAACGCTTCTGTGCCAGGCCCCAGCAACGATTTTCCTGAGTACCTGGTGGGCCCTGTAACCTTCAGCTTTGCTGTGAATCCCTGCCAGTCTCTGTCATGTGGCAGCAGGGGGAGGGGCAAGAGAGTTCTCGAGCTGCCTGGCACCCTTCGGACCTTCCTAGACCAGAATGTTCCTCTCTTGCCAGTGCTGCAGTGTGGGCCCAGCTCGTATTCTGATTGTTCCCAGTCATTAACTAGCCCTGGCCCCTCCTCGCACATGGCACGTGTCAATATGGAACGAACCTCAGTTAGCTGGAAATTTCTATCAAATCAATGACCTGCAGCTAGTGGTTGGTTTTACTGATGCAGTTAGAGAGCCTAACTGTCTTAATCCCTATCAGATTATATTCCCAATAAGTAAATTCCCTTTAACACACTTGTGTACACTCTCATTGCTTATTAATTACCCCAACTTTTTGTTATTCTCTGATACAGTCGACAAATGGCTCTTTGGTGGCTTTCCTCACACACACGTAAGTGCCTCTTTATGTAGGTTGTACCATTGGTGCTAGATTCTTTCTCACTTTATTCAAAGTCTCCCTCTGTAGGTTAGCATAGATTCCCATTTTTAACAGGCTGTGAATATAGCAGTGAGATTTTGCTGACTGTCTTGCCAAGCTCTTGTTTAGCAATTTGTCAGCTTGCAAAGGCCTATGGCCACCTGCCTTGGGATCACTGTGCAGCTGGAGACAGGTGAGATTCAAAAGTGATGCTTGCTCAGTTTGATAGCTAGCTGCCCCTTGGCCCACTTGACATTATCAGCATCGGGCACATAGAGTGTAGTGAAGCCCCCTGCGGGGGGAAAGGGCTGGGAGGTGTCTATGGGCACGTTGCCCTATGTGGCTTCAGTTCCTGAGGATGGTGGAAGGTTTGGTAGCTAGGGAATACAAAGTGCCCAGTGCCTGTGTCAGGTTTCAGAGGCGGCCCCTGGGGAGGGCCCTGACTCCAGAGAGGAGACTACTATGGGGGCAGGGTGGGTGAATCACTTTAAGAGTAGCAAAGCAATGCATTTTTTTCAAATAAACACGAGTGCCTCCCCTGCCAGTTCAAAGGGCTCATCCTTTTGGCAGACTTCTGCTCACAGAGCGCCAGGCCGCTATGATGCACAGCAGCTCCACAGTTTGATACAAGAGTCACCGATAAGTGGCCCTGGCTTCTGTGTGTCACATCAAACACCTGCTGTCGTCACATGCACACAGGTCTCTTAGGAGACATCCTCCCTGCCAGGATCACCAGGAGAGGAGCACTGGCACGGTTACAGGTTTCAGAGCTTTGGTTGGCTCTGACTCTGGATGGGTTGAGTGCCCAACGGTTCAAAGATCCAGCCGACACTTGTCTGGACAGTGGGCTGGGACTCTCCTAGGAACAGGCTCTTCCGGCATGTTTCACCACTTCCCTGTTCAGTCCTGGCTAGACACAGGTTGCAAAAAGTCACGTGCAAATAAAGGGATACACAGTCATTAAAGTGTTTTGCACCTCCAACAGGATTCCATTTGCTTTGAGGTCACGCTGGGAAGAGGGGGAGGGGTTATTCAAATTGTTTCCCACATCCCTAACCATGACTTCACGTGACATGTCATTACAGCTACATCATCAAATGAGGCTGAGGACCTTTAAATGCAGCATAAAGTGGCCCAAACAAAACAGTATCCTTGAAATAGAAAACACTCTTTAACACTCAGTAGTCCTGGCTGGGTGTTGTAGTGCTAAACTGCCTTTGAGCCTTTTGTGCAAGAATTTGGTAAAAGGCCATGGATTTACCAACATGAGTTGATGGACACACAAAGGGTATTTTATACAGTGGCTGCACCATATTTAATTGTTAATAGGATATAAAGCTCCTTGTGATAAATCTTGTCAAGTTGTGTCACACAGCATTTCCAAGGTAAATTCAGCACCTCTGTGTTGTGCAGACAGCTGCTACTATTATTAATTACTATAATTGAGTATGGCACTTTTCTTCTTCAGAGCATCTTACAATTGTTAACTAATTAATCTTACCCCCCTCCTTTTTTATCCAGACAATCCCTCCCTTCTCCCTGCCAATGTAGAGACGAGGAAGCTGGGTTACAGAGCCATGCCCACAGTCACAGAGTGAGTTGATCTGGGAGCAGGGACTAATTAGCTCTCCAACCTCTCTGGACTGTCTCTTTCAATGGAATATCAAAATGACTTAAATATTTGCTTCTACTAAAGATGTTAAACAGTGGGAGGTCAGTACATGGAAAATAACTTGTAGCTTGTACGCCAGCATATTGACTCCTTTGCATTGAACATTTTATATTCTGATTTGTAAAATACTGTAAATAATGGATGTCCATCGAGTGGGCACTTTGCTGATTGATCTGCAGTCACCAGACTCCTTCACCAGCCCTGGCTCTTGCTCACCCTGGCTTGGGTTAGGTTTGTGATTAGAAATTGCGAATTCAGATTGGGAACTTTTAATGATAGTGCTCAGAGGAATGCCAGTGAGGCTTAAATTGCTTAATTTGCATTGTCTTGGAATATTTTTGCATGTAATAAAAATCCAGGATTTGCTTTCCCCTGTGTTATTGATTGGGGTAACGTCAGTGCACACAGTGCACCTGCCTGGAGGGACCTCACCTCTCCGGAGGTTTTGGTACCCCAGCCCCATCAGCCATAGGCTTGGCATGTTCACCCACTAAGAAGGCAAGGGAACAAATTAGCATTACTCTTGTGCTGCCCCCTTCTCGTGATGGTGGCAGGCTTTGGAGGAAACTGCAACTTGCACTGTGGTGCCTTGTTGCCTAGGAGATTTCAGGGCCCCGTCGGTCAGTTATAGAAGCTGGGGCAGAAGCTAGCAGGTGACAGCTGGCTCTGCAGCATTTCATGAACATATTCTTCAACGTTCAGCTCCGTTTTCAGATTTAGCAAATCATTTATGCAGCAGTGTGTAGAGGTCTCATCACCCTGGAAGCAAGAGCGAGTCACCAGAGGCTTCTCTGCTTTAGTTAGTCGCTTCAGCATAAGTGAAACTAGTTTGGACAATTGTGACATTTTCAGTGGATGAAATTCTCTCTCTCTCTCTCTCTCTCTCTCTCTCTCTCAGTATTTTTATGTCCCTCATCACCCTTGTATCTAAGTGACTCATAGTCATTAAAGGATTTTATCCCCCCAGCAGGTAGGGAAGGATTAATCCCATTCTACAGATATGAACCAAGGCACAGGGTAGAGTAAGTGATTTGCCCAAGGTCACACAGAAGGTCAGTTGCAGAGGTCAGAACTGATCTCAGGTTTCCTGAGCCCTAGTCCAGTTCCCTGCCTACTAGACCCCTCTTCTCAGCTCCATGAGCCTTGTGCCCTGTATTGGGTGGTACACAGTGTGTTTTTTATGGTCTCCACAAGAGTAAGTGTGACTACCTGAGGCCGTATGACTTTTCCTGAACAGTATGACTTTTCTGAAGGTAAATTCAGCTTTTACAGAGAGTAAAATGAATGTCTTTGTGCACTTGTCCTGTTCACATGCTGGCATTTCTCGCAGAAAACAGCCAAATCCCGGCTTACCCTGCATCCATAATGAGAGCACAGAACTGATGGAAGCTTGCTGAGCCTGCCTTCCCTGAAAGTGGAGGCCACAGGGAAAATACAGCAAAGTAGGAGGGAAACCTGCAGGAATATAATTGTAAGGGTGGTGGGGTGCAAAGGCAGAAGGAAAGATTGATAGCGGTCTGGTCTGCTGCACCTTCGAGGAATCATTAACATCGGATTAATTAGTTAGGGTCTGTGTGGTGCTTTGAAGATGTAAAGTTCTATATTGGTGCTCAGTATGAATAGGATCTGGAGTAGCTGGCAGTGGTACTCAAAGTAATGGGAGGTGTGTTGGGAGAAAGGAGGTGACAAGGGAAAGGCTGAAATGCTGCCAGAAGTTTAATTCCAAACTAGAGAAATACAGGGTAGGAAAATACCCAGGCAGTGTAGCAAAGGACCTCCTGCACTCTCGCCGAGCCCAAGCAGGCAGGCTCTCAGCGCTGCTGAAGGGTACATGCAGACTGTATGACTGCAGGACACTCATCCGCCCCAGGGGCACATGCACTGCAGTAACATGCAAGCTGACACTACAGTGACTGCTCAGCCAGCCAGACCATAGCCCTCTTGGTTCAAGCAGCCAGAGGTGCTGATTTATTCCAAACGCTTCTGATTATTTCCCAGGGCGCTAATGTTGTTGCCTCTGTTTCTACAAAGCAAGCTTGTAAGCAGAGGATGTTCGCACCGTGCTCTGAGCAGAGTTTGCACACTCTGTATAACCTCCAGTCTCAACCCCTTCCAGGAGTCTGGCTTTATTGGTAACTTAAGAACAATAATATAGAAATTCCAGCCTAAGCTTTCTTCCCAAACTTGAGTGCTCCTGGGGTGTCCCTGCAGAACCTCATCTGACCCAGTCCCTAGTTCCTTGAACTCCAAACACACACACTCTAAAATTACCGTATGTCTGGTTGGAGCTGGCGGTAGCTGCCTGCCAACATGAGCCAGCAGTAGTCAGTCGACGTCATCTGTGTTTAAAGCGTGGCTTATGTCAGCCCATGTCTATTCAGGGCCCTGGAACGTGTGGTGCAGCCAAGACAAGCAGGCCTAAGCACTGCTCTCCATTCCACCCCTACCAGCCCATTCACCCTGGAGGACCTTGTGTCAGGGAAGTGTGTGGTTAACGGAGGAAAGGAGGGAACTGTTAGCAGCTCTTTGGAGACAAAATGGAAGACGACCCGATTCCTGTCATCGATCTCCTTGGGCTCTATATAATCGGGGTGAGGAGAAGAAGTTTGATAGACATTTATCCTGGCAAGAAGAAAAGCTTTGGAACCCTGCACTAATTTGATGTAGTATTTTGATTGGATTTTTATCACAGTTTGTTAATGAAGCAATCTTGGTTTTAGCCTTTTAAAAAATGTCCATGAATGGAAACAGTTTATCTCCTGTTAAATGAGTGGTGCATTTTACAGCATCTGTGCTCAGGGGAACAGAAGATGCTAAATTAATTAGCACTTTATGTTCTAAACTGCCTGAGAAGAATCTGATGGTTTGGCAACCTTGGACTCACTCCACTCTTCTATCTAGTGCATTGTAAGACTTCGTTGTCCCTGGGTCAGGCAGGAGTTGGCTAGCAAAATAGGGGCTCTTACTGGTTTAATCAGCAGAGCCTCAAAGGCTGAGCCATAGGGCTGTGGAAAGGCTTGTTTGGCGATACACCAAAGGGAACAACAGTTCCCCAAGAAGAGTTCTGCCTGCATAAGTACAGAAAGGGGCATTGGGAGTTTGTGCTCAGACAACCTGAGAGATCAAAGCTGTGAAGGTTGCTGGTTTAGTGGGCACTTCCACGCTTCCTACTGGTGAACCATCCCATGACAATACATCCAGGTCTGAGAGAACCTGCCTGCTTTGGGCCTTTAAAACCTTTCACTGCCAAGATAATTCTACTAACTAGAGCAGGGGTAGGCAACCTGTGGCACGGGTGCTGAAGGCGGCATGCGAGCTGATTTTCAGTGGCACTCACACTGCCTGGGTCCTGGCCACCGGTCCGGGGGGCTCTGCATTTTAATTTAATTTTAAATGAAGCTTCTTAAACATTTTAACCTTATTTACTTTAAATACAACAATAGTTTAGTTATATATTATAGACTTGTAGAAAGAGACCTTCTAAAAATGTTAAAATGTATTACTGGCACGTGAAACCTTAAATTAGAGTGAATAAATGAACACTTGGCACACCACTGCTGAAAGGTTGCTGACCCCCGAACTAGAACCTAGGGATAGAATTAGATTGCACTGAAGCCCAAAAGATCGGAAGGATGGCACATGATTAAAGCTCTGGACTGGGCCTCAGAGGCCTAGTGTTTTTTCCCTAGCTCTGCTGCAAACTCCAGCATGACCTCAGACGCCTCACTGAATCTCTCTGTGTCTCAGGTTCCCATCTGTACCCTGGGGATAACAGTACCTGCCTTTGCTCCTTCTTTGCCAGTCTTGTCTGTTTCAGTTATCAGGTATCCAGGGCAGGGAAGATTTCTTACTGTGTGTCTATGTACTACGCCCACCACGAGGGGTTCCGATCTCAGTTGGCACCTGTTGGCACTATCATGATACAAGTAAACTGTTAACACCAGACTATTTACATACAGAACCACTGATATGCAGCTGCCTTTGGAGCAGAAGGGAACTAGCCAGACACAGCACCCTGCACAACCACTGGAGAAGGGAATATTCGGGGTAACAGGGCAAACCCTGACTCTTCCTACAAGTGTCATGAGATCCTCAGGGGGCTTGCAGAGCAAAAAAGGCCTCACTGTTTTTAAGGTCTCGGTCTCATGTGGTGCAGATTGTGGAGCTGGAGGAATTATTTGCCTGGGAGATTTTAGCATTGAATGAGAAAATGACACCAAAAAGTAAATGAAGTTGTGATAAGTCTCACCCATTTAGTGTGCAGAAATCTGGTGTGTAACAGCATCAGAAAGGAAAGGTGCAGGCTGGCATTGCCAAACACTGTGCTCATGCACTGGGATTCAATCCCTGGTACTCTCCGCCAGCGAGGAAATCCAGTGTGCTCATCCATAGGCAGAATTACGGTGATGCAGTAATACACCAAATGGGTGCTGGATGGTTAGGCTGCGATGGCCCCAAGCTGCAAAGATGACAGGGACAGAAGAGAGAGTATTGCCCTGCTGACTCCAGGGGAAACCAGTCTGACCAGCCCCTCGCCCCTGCACACACACCCCTACTTTGTAAGCCACACAAGAGGGACGTGGGGAGAGGGGGTTCATTAGAGGGCACTTCCTACTTTAAAGGCAAAAGGGACAAATAGATCATCTAGCCTGACCTTCTGCATGTCACAGGACAGAGAATTTCACTTGTAGTGAGCCGAGTAACTTGTGTTTGACTAAAACATTTGCAGAAAGGCAGCCAGTCTGGAGCTGAAGACACCGTGAGATGGAGAATCCACCACTGCCGGGGTAGTTTGTTTCTATGGTTAATCACACTGGCTGCTGAAAAATGTTGTTCTTTCCTGCGTGAATTTGTCTGGCTTCAGCATCCAGTCATTACTTCTTGTTCTGCCTTTGTCCATTAGATAAAAGAGTCCCCCAACATTTCCTCCCCAGAAAGAAACTCACACATTGTAATCAAGTCACCTCTCCATTTTCTTTATGACAACCCCAACAGATCGAGCTCCTAAAGAACTTATAGAAACCAATGGCAAAACTCCCTTTTATTTCAAAGGGGCAGGATCGGTCCGTTAGCTCTGAGCTCAATGTATATAGATGCTGTATGCAGTGAGTGTTCTTTGTACAGGCTGGATTCTGTATGGTGCCTTTAAATAAAGAGGTGTGTGTGTGTGTGTGTGTGTGTGTGTGTGTGTGTGTGTGTGTGTGTGTGTGTGTGTGTGTGTGTGTGTGTGTGTGTGTGTGTAAAATGAAAAACTATGAGCCAAATGCCTTTTATCAGCTCTGTAACCAATATCTATCTTATTAAATAGTTAACATACTTAAATGTATTTTAATAAACTGTATTTAATAACCATACACTAATTATCTGATTAATTCTAATAAACCCTTATTTGAGATGCTTAATTTAGAGTGTGACTGATTGTCCTGTCATGGATGGATTATATAATTGTTGTCTGAAATGAGATACTTTAGAAGATACTGGACAAAGGCAGAAATCTGAGAACTTCACTGATAATTGAAAGTCACATTAGCATGAAGAATGCTGCCTGGAGCAGCTGTAACAGGGCGAGAAGCTCCATGCGTGAGATGTTGCCCATCCTGCCCATAGCATGGGATAGGAGATTGCTGCATGGCAGAGCTGAGAAGCCTTTGAATAGCGACTGATCTTTGGCATCATCCCCTAGTGCCTGGCACACCCAGCGGAGAGAAAGGAGCTGGAAAAGAAGGACATTCAGCCACAATATTTTTTAGGCCAGGCTTTCTGGGTAACGTCCATGCAGACCCTACAGATCCCTGACCAGGGAGGGGTCTGCTAAGTGCTGTGATGTGCTCGCTCTGTAGAAGGAGAGGTCAGAACTCTAGCCAGGGCTGCAAGGAGCTTCCCATCCAATGGTCGGAGTGAGCCTGCGATCACCCCTGGAGCTTGACCCATGCATCCTGAGTAATGGCTGGAGCAGGACAGCAGGCTGCACCATGATGTGGAAGTGTCTGGCATTCCCTTCTGTTTAACCTCAATCTCTGTTTCCCAGGAGCTACCATGATTTGGCTCCCTGGGAGCAGATACCCCGAGTGCTTTTCTGGAAAGTGGGCATCAGTCCTGGGAAATGCCGACTTGCCCAGTGAATGTATTAGCTGGTGATCATGTACTGCTGCTAGCAGGGGAACGTTCCTTTCAGCTGGCTTAGGATGGACACATAACGACCCCCATTAGCGCAGGCTCCTGCTGGGTAGCAAGGGTCCACTAGCCACAGCCTGATGCACTGCAGGCTGCAGTTCAAAACCATGCAGATACCAGTGGCAGAGAAGGTGTTAACATCTCTGCCATCCATCAGCAGAAGTCAGATTCTTGGCCCACGTAGGGGCTGGCGATGCAGCGTGGGTGGAGGGGGGCCAAGATGCTCTAGACAGATGTGAAGAGTTGAAATCCATGTGTGCTAATAGTGCTGGAAGACAGAGGGGCTTTCGTCAGCAGGCCAGCAAAGGCGCCAGGTCAGATGGATTTGATACTAATTTACTTAAAACGGTAGGTGATATCATTTAGAAACCACGGGCTGCATCATTGAATTTGTTGCTAGTTCCCAAAGGAGTGAGGAGAGAAGCAAAGGTGAGGCTGGTGTTTACACTTTGTGACATTTCTATGAATAGCTGCTAAAGACCAATTTTCTCTCTTGCTAGTTGTTGCAGAAATGGCAGCTGAGCTGTTTGAGTAGGGGGCACTCAGGCCGGCTGACTGCCTCTGGAATGGCTCTTCTCAGGGAGGTCTCTTGGTTCAAGTACCATTAGCCTCAAGAGGGTGTTGCCTAGGTGACCTGGAAGCAGTTATTAGCGTGCCTCCGTCTGCAGCTGATATTGCAGCTGCTTGATGCTGCTGAGGCTTGTAGGTCCCTGGCACAACACAGCAAGCTCCTCTGGGCATTGCTCCCACACTTGCTTATGACAAGAGCTGCACAATAAATTGGGTACGATTTGCACTAATGTCCAAGTTCAAAGGCAAACCTCTCTTGCAACGGTGGGGTCCTGGTACATGACTAGAGCTCCCCCGCATTATGCAGTGCTTAATTTGTGCTAAGGTTTGCCAGGACTGAGCCCCGGCACCTCTGGGCCTGGCGATTCAGAGCCCGGCACATCTGGGCCTGGCAGTTCAGAGCCCCGGCACCTCTGGGCCTGGCAGTTCAGAGCCCGGTACCTCTGGGCCTGGCAGGTCACAGCTCCAGCACCTCTGGGCCTGGCGGTTCAGAGCCCGGTACCTCTGGGCCTGGCAGGTCACAGCTCCAGCACCTCTGGGCCTGGCAGTTCAGATCCCGGAACCTCTGGGCCTGGCAGTTCAGAGCCCGGCACCTCTGGGCCTGGTAGTTCAGAGTCCGGCACCTCGGGGCCTGGTGATTCAGAGCCCAGCACCTCTGGGCCTGGCAGTTCAGAGCCAGGCACCTCTGGGCCTGGTAGTTCAGAGCCCTGGCACCTCTGGGCCTGGCAGTTCAGAGCCTGGCACCTCTGGGCCTGGCAGTTCAGAGCCCCGGCACCTCTGGGCCTGGCAGTTCATATCCCGGCACCTCTGGGCCTGGCAGTTCATATCCCGGCACCTCTGGGCCTGGCAGTTCAGAGCCCCGGCACCTCTGGCCCTGGCAGTTCAGAGCCCGGTACCTCTGGGCCTGGCAGTTCAGAGCCCTGGCACCTCTGGCCCTGGCAGTTCAGAGCCCGGTACCTCTGGGCCTGGCAGTTCAGAGCCCTGGCACCTCTGGGCCTGGCAGTTCGTAGCCCCGGTACCTCTGGACATCCTGTGCTGCTGCTCCTCAGACTAAAATCGTTACTTTTCTCTTTCTGTTTGCTTTCCAGAGATTCACTTTCCAGGGAACTGATACTTCTTTGGGTGATCATTTATTTGATTATGGAAAAACAGGTCTGCCACCAACACTAATGGGAGGCGGCTATTTAAATCCCTCTCCTTGAGTTTAAGAGAGAATTTTAATGTACTCTTTTGTAGTTTAAACTCACTTTTGTCTTTTGTCAGGCCACTCAGTCCTGTTAAAAGATTATGGTTCCTCAAAGCCATTTTGACTGCCTTTGCAGTTCTTTCAACCTCTACTTAACCAACTGACCACGGGTGCCTGGGTCCCAGTTAAAGCTTTGCTAGATTGAGCTCCAGTTACAGCCTTTACAGCTCCTTCTCAAATGCCCATTTTTCAGCCCTGTGTTTTCACGCACCTTCAAGATTCCATAAAATCGCAACCCAAAGTTCCAAGGGTGAAATTGTAACACTCCCATGGAGATGGGTATCCAGACTCAAAATACGTTCTTTTTCTTCCTCTGGGGCTTGCTCTCAGAAATGTTTCATCTCTAATGATCTCGCAGTCTGTGAATGCAGGTATTTCCCAGATGTGGTGATGGATACACAGGACGGAGCTGGAACATGGAAGGCATTCCTCTTTCTTCGCTATCTCAAGCAGGTTCTCACAGCCAGGGTAAATCCTTGCAGCTCCCTTGACCTCATCAGAGCTACAGAGATTTCCAACAGCAGAGGCCCAGACTCACTGAGTGCGTACTATGATCCACTGAGAACTTCACACACCCCAGATCTATCATGACACCCTCATTGATTCCTTGTCTGTGTTCACTTTGGAATTGTTCCGTTGCTTTCCCTGGAAGTTAGACACAGGTTGCATAACAGAAACTTCTCTTTTCTCCATACAGCATCTCAAAGGTCCGATTGTCAGAGGTAACACCCAGTAAAACCAACAGGAGTTGATGGGTGGACTCGGCCTCTTTGAAAATGAGGCTCCTGGTATTTTACATTCGCAATAATGCTTTGCCTTCTGTGGCTTGAACTTCCAGCTCTAAAGAGAGCACACTAGAGCTTCTCCTTCTGCGAGCTTGGCCTCAAGAACTGACTCTTCCTGCTCCCTCAGGACATGAGACTGGGCAGCGCATCTGAGTAACAGGCACCCTGGCATGCAAAAGGCAGCCCTTCATCTGCAGAGGTGTGAAAGCACATCCATTAATATATTAGCACTTTATTTTTTAAAACTTTTACTATCCGTCTCCCTTCGAATGTTTGGTCCATGTTTTAGGCAGAAAGTTTCTGCTAGTGTTTTGCTGGTATAAGCGCATGGATGGTGCCCGCATTAGCTAAACCCCGTGCTTGTTCTGTCTCACTAACCACTCTCTTTTGTCATTTACCTGATCACAGTTTCTTGAAGCAACAGAAACATCCCTTATGAAATCAGAAATAGTGGTTGTATCCCTTTTCGTTTACCAAGCCAGTCTGCACATGACCATGGCTGTGACTAGGGATGTCCACACAAGCATTAATGACACTAGATTGACTCTGATGCCAGCGGGATACCAAAGTGGCCAGTGATAGTCAGATCAGGGCCCAGATTTTCAGAAAGTACTGAGCACCTGCCTTCAGAAAATCAAACACTTTCCAGGTGCCTCAAGTTGGGCACCCAAAAACCCAAGTCACTTTTGGAAATGTAGGCCAAGGGGAGCTCTCTGCCAAGGCTAGATTTTTCTCAGGTACATCATGGTATGAATGGACTATAACACGAAGGCAATGTAGCTCTGTCACTGCTCCAAAACTCTACCAGCCAGAACCCCATTCAGTCACCAGTGTGGCACTGGCTAGTACCTTGGGGCTTGCAAAGTAGACTGTCGGTGTATTGCTGTCTCTTCGGGATTAGTTAGGCACTTTATATGCTTGTGAGTGAGCAGGGAAAACCCAACACAGCTTTCGTTCTGGTGAGTTTTTAAATCCTAGATTTCATTTTAGCAAAAGCTTTGGCTTTTCACTTTAACATGGCCAAAGTGAATTTGTAATCATGCAATTATCCTCCTGCTAAATTAATATATTAAAATGTTCAAATAATTGTTCCTGTAATTAAACAGACAGATATTAGAGAAAATGAAGGCATTTTAGTTCTGCTCTCTGGAATCTGCTGACCTTTAACCTTCCCTAGCTATTACTCAGGCAGTGTGAAAACGATTGGATAATTGGATGTTTCATGTTCTTGTGAAATCATCAAAGCAGGAGAGGGAAGAAGTCGGCCCAAAGTTCGTGCTGAACCATGCCGTGCGGGTTTGTTAATTAGGTGTCTTTTTTTTCCTTTGCCCATTGTTAAAATTTAGAAATTATTGTCTACAAAAATTGTCAAGGTCATTCCTTAACCTTGGCAGCTATTTCAAGCATATAGGTTCCTATTCTTAATTACAGCCTACATAGCACTGGGACACCTTTGCTATATGACCAGTGGTGCATGACTTCACATCTTCTACTCTACTCCGGTGTAATACAAGCTCTCAAGTTAAGGACAAGAATAACTCACATTTTCTCTGTCACTTACAACACTGCAAGAGAGCATTTTACCTGGGCGCACATCTATCTGCCTAGCTTTGGACAAATAAGGAGACTCATGGGTTTTTTAATTGAGATACACATGTGCTAAACTAGTCTCATGGTGTCAATGCCATGTTAATGCCATGGTGTTAATGTCTTCACGTTAATTTAACGTTGGTAGAAACCCAAGGCATGAATAGGAGGAAGAGAGCAGAGAAGGAAACTTTTTATAGATTCATAGATTTTTAAAGCCAGCTGGAACTATCACGATCATCCAATCTGGCCTCCTGTATAACATAAGCCGGACAACCTCACCCAGTCATTTTTGCATAAAGCCCCTAAATTCTCGCTGTGCTAAGGCAGAAAAGACATCCACTCTTGATTTAAGAATTTCAAGTGATAGAGAATTCAACACATTCCTAGCAGGGTTGTTTCAGGAATTAATTTCACTATTAAAAATAGTATCTTATTTCTAGTCTGAATTTGTCTAGCTTTAGCTTCCAGCCATTGGAACTTGTGCTTTTGTCTGCTAGATTAAAGAGCCGCCTATTGTGACAAATTTCTTCCTCATGTAGGTGTCACAGTTCAGGGCAACCCCTCACGCTCCAGCAAGGGCACACACTCTTAGGCCTCCGGCTCTTGGGAGGAGACCTGTGTCGCTCTTCCTCTTGAGCAGAGAGTTTCTGGGTTGCAAAGCTCCCTGCCTACACTGTGAGTTCCTCAATCAAACCAGAATACCTATGCAGGCCAGCTTTACTTTTCTCCTCAGAGCCAGTAAATAGTGTCATTGTCACAGTTAAGTTACCACCCAACTCTTTCTAAGCAAGCACATTGATTCTTAAGGTGAAAGCATGACAGAGAAAACATTAAAACCATAAAAGCACCTGCACACAGGCTGATAAGCACCTGCAGGGCTCTGGCAGGGGAACAGTCCTTCAAACTCCACCCAGGTGGTTTTCTGTGCTTACACGTTCGTAACAGCCATTAGCTCAGAACCGGAACACATATGAATCTGAGAGTCTCTCCTTTAAGCCATTTGGGCCTTTTGATCCTGGGAATAGGTCATTCAGCAGATACTAGGATACACTGACTCATTGTGCTGGATTCAGCCCTGGGGTAACACTCTCTGCTTCTAACAACAAGCTCCTCCATCTGGTCCATAACTGGGAGCTAATGTCCTGGAGAGCAACCGTCAGCCTGCAGTTCTGTCTGTCTGTTACTGTATCAGAGGGGAACCATAACTGTACATGGAGTGTGAAGAAGCCTGGGCTGAGAGAAGCCTTTTCTCTAGCTCTGCCGCCTGGCAATTACAAGATGGCCATCTGAGTGGAGTTGCTTTCGCATGAAGAAGAGGGAAGTGAGACAAGGGAAGGAAATGACAGGGAACATCAGTCAACTTAACTTCCTGGTGCCTCTTCCCAACTCCCCCTTCCTGCACACTCTGCTCCTCCTGCCAGGTCCCATGCAGGATGCTATAGTCACTAGGCACTAGGGCTAAAATCCAGCCCAAGGAGCCAGGTAGGGTGCTAGAGGTAGGAACCCTCACCCTCAGACCATGGAGTGGCTATAGAGCCCCTGTGGGACTGTCATGTTTGGTACCTGCCCAGTGATGGATCCTCTGTGCCATCCCATCCCACCCCACCCCACCCCATGCAAGGACAGAGCTGTTTGCAAAGCAGAGCTTGTGCCCTTTGGCACCTTCACCATATCCAGGCCCCACATCCCCACTGCCCAATGGATGTGAGCAGGTTCTGCTACACAAGGGCACTTTGTGGCCGAGCAGGAGTTGCAGGGTTTGATGTACACTGAGCCCCTGTACCTGAGCTGCCCAGGAGGAGTCCCCAGATCCTCGATGCACATGTCAGAATGCCTGGAAAGCTTATCAATATTCAGCAGATGGAGCAGGTGCTGGAAATGCCTTGCTGTTCTGGAAGAGCTTTCGTGTCAGGCAGGTCAAGTGTCTGCTTGAGTTTCCATTTATCAGTCCTTATGTTCAGGGCCTTGCAGTTTGGATGAACTGATATTAGCAAAGTTCATGGGAACAGTGTGCAATGCAGCGCTCACGGTATCATTCATCTCTTCACACAGGCATAAATAAGAGCTTTATTGTTTTGTACCATCAGAACCCGCTAAAGCTGAGCAAGGAGTTTGCAACAAATAGTTTATTCAGTAAATTTTGTCATTTTGTGACTTGTTCACAAACAGGATTTTGATATTCTGTAGTGTGCAGGTTCTTCCGTTAATAATCCTTGGTGTCTGGGGAAATGTCATTGTGAATATTCACCAGTTAAAATTTGTGCTGTAATGGTTATTACACACATTACGCGGTATTGTTTCCTGATGTAGGTAACAAACCCAGAAAGCACAAGATGCAAATGTTACAATCAAATATATGGTTCATGTTATGATAGCTGCAAGAGTTAACCAGTCAAGGAACACAAACAATACCATATGCCTCACTAAGACAGCACAAATTTGTACTTGTATATTTCATCATAATGCTCACAGTTTTTGTTGTGTTGGCTAGTTGCATAAATTATGTGCTATATCTGTTTCTCACTAAGTGACTTATGTAACTCATCATCCCAGCATAAATGTGAATTGCAAATTTACATCTGTGAATTTACAATTGGGATCAGAATTTCAAATTCATTTTCAGTGAATACTTGAGCTAAGAATGTGCTTTATTGACACAAGGCCTCCTCGTTGTTTTTGAGAATTCATGTTAGTGCAGCAGAAGCACTTAGATGGTCACAGAAAGTGTGCACAATAGGATCATAAATAGGGTTGACTAGAAATGTGCTTTCAAATTCAAGTAAATCCTCACACATAATTTCCCCCCAATTATCCATTCAGTGATGAAATTCACCCTGGAGAGAGCCAGCACTTCAACCCAGTGTTGCAGAGACTTTGCACTAGCCCTATGCATACGTGTGATTTTCACTCTCAAGTCCTGAACCACTTGCAAATCTTTTGCGCACACTAAGACCAGAACACACCGGTGTAAGCGCACTGCATCAAATGGCTCCTGAAATGACAGGAAATAGTCCCGCCAAAGGTCCGGAGGTTGCTGGTCCAGTTCAGTGCACAGTCAGAGCCGGCTCCAGGCACTAGCCCAGCAAGCAGCTGCTTGGGGCAGCCAGCGGTGAAGGGCGGCACGTCTGGGTCTTCAGCGGCAATTCGGCAGCGGGTCCCTCAATCCCTCTTGGAGCGACGGATCAGCCGCCATATTGCCGCCGAAGACTGAAGCCAGGGTGGTAGAGCTGCAGATCGCGATAGCGGCTTTTCTTCTTCTTCTTCTGCTTCTTCTTTTTGCTGCTTGTGGTGGCAAACCCCCTGGAGCCCGCCCTGTGCATGGTACCATGCACTTTCTTGTGTGTGCAGCAGCTTGGTCACTGGGTTTCGAGCACTGACTCCAAGCAGTGTCAGACATTCTGAAGGAGGTTTGTGGCCTCATGCCCAACCTCACACACTTCTGAAATAAATGAAGTTTCTTTGAACTGGAAAAAGTCTGGGATTTAGAAAGGGTTGATGGCTGCAGTAAAACTGCCTCCTTCTATAACCAAAACAAACATTAAAACTCCAGGAGAAAAGAGCTGGGATTGTTTAAAAAGAACCTCAGATCTGGGCTCAGGCCTGACAAACTAAAACTACCAACCTGGTTTTTGGAAGAATTTTTAATGTTGTTAATCTACCTAGAGATTAGTTTGCTTATATTTGGTAGGTAATATAACCTAGTTACCACGTTAATCCAGGCACTCCTTCCACCAACCTCTCTCCGGATGCCTGACTTGTTATCACGGCGGGATGTTGAGTTTCAAAAGGCAAATGAAGATCAGATAACATGCTTCTCTTACGCGGGCTGCCATCCCGGCCCAGAACTGAACCCAGGATCCTTGTAGTACAACAGGCAGTTACTAGGAGCCATGGCACACTGCAGGGGAAGCTGTTTGATTCGAAGGAAGGAAAGGAATGGAGCATCAGAAAGCCTTTCCTAGGCCTCTCTCAGGAGCGTTTCTGAGTGGCTGGCTCAGAGGCAGGAAGTCTGATATCAGGACAAGTATCAGGGGGTAGCTGTGTTAATCCGGATCTGTAAAAAGTGACAAACAGTCCTCTGGCACCTTATAGACTAGCAGACATATTGAAGCATAAGCTTTTGTGGGTGAATACCCACTTCGTCAGATGCAGATTGACATCTCAAAATGACCACCAGGTTGATAGCTCCTCTGCCAATAAGTTCCACTATCCCAGCTCATCTGAGGGGCGATTCCATTTCTGTGATGGGATAAGCTACTTCAGACAGGGTGACCTGCAAAAAGTGATGCTTTCTAAGTGCGGCATGTATTAAAAGGGGCAGCAGGCAGTATCCCTCAATGGGACTCCCAGCCCTGGAAAGACTAGCAGGGAGGCCGTGCTATTTGGTCAATCCCAGAATTACTCACGTCCTGAAAGAGAGATGGAACTAGAGCACCAGCCAGATTTTGCTAAGTTTGCTGAGTTTGGCTGCTTTCTGGAATGCATGCGCTCTGGGAAGAGAAGCCTATGTCTGGAAATACAGCTACTGTTTTGTGATGGACTCACAAATTACCCGAGCTTCTCTGTAACCTGCTTCTCACTGACTTATAAGAAGCTCCTGTTTTAATGTCTTATGCTATTTATCCTACAGCTTGAATCTGATGCTTATGAAAAGAGATACAATACTGGCCTCTGATGTCTCCTAAGGCTATCCGGTAACAAAGCCACTCCAGCAGAAGGCAGAATAGCACAACACACGCAGCAGGGAAAATATGCATGGGTCAAAACAGAATCCTAATAAAAAAGATTCACTAATAATTGTTTGCTGTAAAAATGGCAGAATTCCTAATGAACATTTTTCCTAATGAAGTATTCCATCAGCTCTACAAACAAACGGGACTTTCTTAGTTATCTGCCATTAAAGTCTTGTAAACCATTGTTCCACCAGCCCGGCCTCTGTGTTATATCCCCTGTCCTCACTCTGTCTCTCTTTTCTCAATTTAGGCCCCACCCTACAAAGACTCACCCACATGCTTAGCTTTCCACAGGGCGAATAGTCCCAACTGAATCAGTGAGAACAGTCACTGTTTGTAAAGTTCTATGCTCCAGACTCCGCAGGATCAGGCCGTAAGACCATAAACTCTTTGCAGCAGGAACAGACTCCTAGTGAACGTTTGTAAAGAGTCTAAGACACAGAAGAACGGTCTTGGCTGGGGCCTCTAACTGCTACTAACTGCAATAAGACTCAATAATAATAAGGGTTGGACTCTTCCCAGCAGGTTTTCTAAACTCCATAGGGAACAGTGGACAAGTGGAAGAAATGATACACTGGATTCCTATATCTATTTATCTCTCTATCCATCCCCATACACTCTATCTATCTATCTAATCTAATGACCAGAGTCTCTCGTCACTTTTAGAACCTTTTAAATTTTATTCTATGGTATTTTGGCTGGTCCTGTAAGAGGCAGTTGTGATATTTTGCAACGTGCTGCAATTAATTTTTACTTCAGATTTATAACAAACTACGATTATCCATCCCCTGCACATCACTATCCCTAATTAATAAATCCTGCCTCATTGTGTCCTGAGCTGCTCTAGAGGTTAGATATTCCATCCCCTTGAGAGTATACAGATACACTTGCTCTCTACTGGTAAGTAAAGTCAGCTTGTTTTCCCTAGCAGTGTATGGGGTGGGCCAAGGAGAGCAGTCCCCTCTAAGCAGCTAGCTTGGGAGAACCATGCTGTAAAGCTGGACTCTAGAGTAATGCGCTCCTAGTGTGCTTTTAATTAAGCTGCTTTTTGGAAAGACGTAACTACTGAGTTGAGACTGACTCGCCATTCTGCAGAAATCATGATGAAAACAAACAGAAATGTGACAGCAGCAAAGAATCCTGTGGCACCTTATAGACTAACAGACGTTTTGGAGCATGAGCTTTCGTGGGTGAATACCCACTTCGTCAGATGCTCCAAAACGTCTGTTAGTCTATAAGGTGCCACAGGACTCTTTGCTGCTTTTACAGATCCAGACTAACACGGCTACCCCTCTGATACAGAAATGTGACAAACTCCCCAATGGCAATGTAGGACTCCCCCACCCCCCAGCAACCTACTCATCCTGGCTAACTGCGGAACTGGGATATCCTGAGTGGCTCCTGGGACTGACTGACACTTTCAGCCTATGGGGAAACTTTTGCCCTAGATACTGAGCTATAGTTGCTGATTTTTTTCAACCCAAGGAAGAGGCAATAATTTTCTACTGTGCTGTGGTGCTTGGTTCATTATTTGCTCTGTGTGTGACACACATTCATATACATACATCTACCCACTGCTTTAAATTTCCACTCTCTTTTTCCTGGTGCCACTCAGCTCTGTCTCTTAATGCCATTCTATTATGTCGCCTGTCTCAGGGCGGGAGACAAAGTGAGATGGATGTTCCGAGTATATGGATACCAAGGGCTTGGTTTCCTTAGCAATAACAACAGCAGGGAAACTCTGCACAATCCTTCCCTAGCTCCACAAATTTTTACTGTCTCATACAGCGGGGAGAACAGAATTAGATACAAAGTATCCAGTTCAAATGCAATGTGACACAACCTAATGGAGTAACTACATGTACAACAGGCACTTACGCTGTTCATAAGCTATGTATTGTTTCTTTTCAGATTGCATTGAGGTTAGTGCAGATACAGTATAAAGTCTGAAATAAGATAGCAGTACCCCTTCTGCTCCATCCCTTTCCTGGCACCTCTTACTGAGGGGAAATTACCTGGCTGACATGCTGCATTCCTAGGTTTTGAATGTATTTATTGTCCTATAATGTTTCATGCACTTCATATGCATTCAGAAGAGTCATTCGCTATAGCTGGCTGAAGTGAGGAGGACGCGTCACGCCAACAGAAGCCAGGGGAAAATATTCAAACCCTAGTTAAGCTAGAGCGCGGTGTGATGCTGGCGCTGGCCTGGGCACCAACCATTAGAAGCAGAATTTGCGCCCCCTGAGGAATGCTAGGCCTTAGAAGGGGCTCTCTGTCTAACAGATCTTTCCCATCTACGACACTTCTGATTGTTTGATCACATTGTTTGGAGGAGGCCTGAGCACTGAGGGTCATGTCCATTTCTTATGTTGCTCTCTCATATTCATCTGATACTGATGAATGTCTTCTTGCAAGGCAATAATAGCAGAGGCCCCAGGCTATGACTATTTCTAAGGTCACCAGAGAGAGCAGCAGACTGTATACCCATATGAATGTACTCAGTTGCTGAAGGATAACAATGATCCCACCTGGATTCTTGGCTATGGTTCTGCAAACTTTGCATGAGATCTGTAACCTAAGTCCTTGGGTACAACACCATGATGCCCACGTGAGGGGCCTGCTAATTCTAATGTACAGCACCTTCATTTTTCATTGCAAGTTGGTCTGTCCTCAGTCTGGAGGTCATTGCTAAGCTCTCACCTTCCCATCTCCTCCACATTCCAGTGGACTGTTCTCCGCTCTGCTATTACCAATGGAAATTACCTCCTCGACCTGTGTAAAGCGAGTTCTGTTGTTTTTTAATTATAACCCAGGGGCCCCGCTTTCACAACTAGAGGCACACTTTGCACATGAAAATGGATGGATTTATCTCACTCTTTCATTAGCAATATTTCTCAAAGCCCTATTTTGTCCTTGCTTTCTTTTCAAAGTGTGTTTATTTTCTGCTGTATTCGTTGAAGCGCGGTTCTGTTTAGAAGTTTTTCTCCACCTTGAGTTCAGGATTCTCTCCTGGGACCGAAACTCAAAGCCTTAAGGTTCAAAGTTGCTAATAAGTCGAGTCCAAAACAACAAAGGGGGTCAGGTCTAAAGACGGAGTCCAAAGTATAAAGCAAGTACTGACCCCTTTGACAGAGGGGCAGGTGCCTACACAGGGGCAGCTTTTCTTTATTACCCCCCGCTCCTCGTGCACGCACACACTCACACACACTTTTTGTTCTTTTTCAGATTCCATCTTAAAGCCATTCTGTTTCCTGCTGGAAACTTTCCTGCCAGGATTTTAATTTCACTCCAGGGGCTGTAGGGAGGACAGGGTGGGGAGGTCCAGGCTGTCCTCTGCTCCCAGGATCAGCGCGCAGTGCACCTCAGTGCTAGGCAGCCTGGGCAGCCGAAAGTCCAGCATACTCAGGGCAGTGGCTGCCAGCCAGTGGCAGGCCTCGTCTTTGTTTTCTATGCGCAGAGGGGTGGGGAGCTGAGAAATGGGATTATTCCAGGAGGTGAGGGTCCCTAACTCTAAGCCCTACCCTGCCTGCTTTCAAAAGCAGTAACAAGTGCAGGAGCAGCTTAAAGGACTAGAGTATAAATTGCTGGTGCAGCCAAATATTTAAAGCAAAATGTTTCAATAAAATAAACCTTTAAAAGCTCCCATTACTTCCACATCACCCCGCAGTTCCCTGTTAACTGTAATGCCGAGAAGCATCGGGTTCACTGCAAGAGTGCCAAGGAGGATTATGAGAATATCAGGGATAACCAGGGCCTAAATGGCTAACTAGCCAAAGAACCTCCACGTACAGCTAACGCTTCTGGCTTTTATGGGTTTAATGTTGCAGCTTTAACCAGGTGTTCCCTCCCCCAGCCTGTCTTTCTCTGCTCCCGATGCATCACACCTAGCTTTCCCAGGGCTCCTTCTGCCCTGTTGGGACTGCGATGAGAAATGTTCATGACTCAGATCCCCCGTTCCTGGTCTGCAGAGCGCATATGTCAGGAGCGTAAGGCTAGACACAGAGCAAGCATCACACATGGGCTCAGGATGCCCATCTCTACTGCTCTCTTATCAGTCACTTTATAAAATGGGAGGGTGTTTTCCCTAGGCCAGGCGATCCTCTCCTCACCAGGGGAGAATTCCTACTGGACCCCATCCAATGCCACCGAAGTCAACGGCAAGCCTCCCTTTGAGTCCCATGGCCATTGGGCTGGGTCCTTGTCATGAGCTGGGACTCTGTGGAGCACATGCAGCTAATTCAGTGACAAGCCGGAAGCTCAATGGAGCTGTGTGGATCTCCACTAGCTGACGGTCTGGCTCCAAATGTGAACCAGTGTGTTGCTTCCCTGCCAGGCGATGTGCACACAGGAAAAAGGAGGCAGCATGCCCTGGTGGAAACCTGGATTCTATTGCCAGCTCTGCCACTGGCCTGCTGGGTCACCATGGACAAGTCACGTCCCTCCTGTGCCTTGGTTTCCCCATCTGCAGAATGGGGATATTGACACACGCCATCCTTTTTAAAGTGATCAAATATCTCTAGATGGAAAGTGCCAGATAAGATCTAGTTATTCTTGCTACAGGCAGTTTGGGCTGCCAGAGAGAAGTGCTACCCACGCCTTTCACTACGAGATGAGCCCTGAGGTCCATACTGTTCACAGAGCCTAAGCCCAATCCCAGCAAAGTCAGTGGAAAGGTTCCCATTGACCTCAGTGCAATTGAGACCCAACCCCTTGGTCCTTCCCCTGGCCAGCTCTCACTTGGCTACTATGGGAGTTTTCACTGTAGGCTCCTGCCCCCTGAGTGGTAACAGCCAGTGAATCTGATGGGCACAGGAGAGCGATTGCCTTGCAGATGCTGGGCTGGCAGTGCACATTTTTCCACCCAGCTCAGATATCTCACTGCAATGGCCACATGAGACACAGAGGCTCATTTGGTGCCAGCTGGCAAAGGGGTCACTACTCTGTGTCAGCAGCTCCTCTCAGGCCTGACAAGCTCACTGCACCTAACATATGACTTCCCTGGAATTCAGCCATCAAGCATATCATGGAAAGTCTCTAATAAAAGCTTATGTCAGGCAGACCTCATAATGGGTGCGAGATGTATGTACCACTTCCATATAAAGACTTATGACTAGCCACTGGAAGTCTATTCCTTAAAACATCTCTATTAAGGCAGAGTGGACAGACAGGTTTCTTTCAGATAGGTAAGACATGTATCTCTCTATCAAATCCCTTCATAGACACTTCTTCAGCAAAGACCCTGTATATTTTACAGCAAGGGTAAAAAATGCCAAAGGAGAAAGGAAATGAATAAATACATTGCTATGTTAAAGGAGTTAATGGCTGCCATCCAACGACTCTTTGGTCCAAAGGCAATCATGGACATTGTAAGCCAATCTGCAAATGGAATAAACAGCAGGATGGGAAGACACTTGAGACTGACCCACAGGGGCTTGTCCTGTCTTTAGGGTGCAAAGACAGAGAACTTTGGGAATATAAGTAGAAGGCAAAAAGAACAGCATTTTATCCTGTACTTGAGGAAGTAGTCAGGCAGTGTGAATCAGCATGAAAACCAGATCCCAACCTGTCCTGCTTGGAAAGGCTTCAGGAAAGCTTTGGGTGAGCTGAGTGCATTTAGACAGATAGTTAGCCAGGTAAAGTGAAGATAGTCTATAAGAAGCTGGCTATACTTTTGTTTTATATGTAACCATTTTTGTCTGCAGTTATTATTCCTACTCAATATCTCTTAAATCTTGTTTGGTAATAAACATACAATAGTTTCACTATCCTGCAGTGTTGCAAAGGGCCTCATCCTGAGTTGTGCCAGTCAAGCTGTATGTCCACCGTTCCTTCAGGGACAGCAAACCTGGTAATTTCTGTGAACATCCAATGACAGGGCTGGAAACTACAGGGAGACTCTTTCAGAGGAACTCCGGGGCTGCAGTGCCTCTGTTGTTAACCTGCAAGGCAAAGGAAGGGCAGACACAGCCCGGAGGCCATTGTTTGGGTGACTACCAGACTGGAGGGTCTCAGGGAGCTGTCACCCAGGTAAGCAACAGCAAGTCTCCCACTCATTGCAGGCAGGCCAGTAACATGGTGACCCACAGCCATGGGCACCCCAAGAACCATTACACCATTCAAGATGGGTGATATTGTGATGTCATCCCAGGGATGGCTGTAGGAGGATCTGGGGGAAACCCCAGTGGTTATTTACATAGTTTAGTTTCAAGCCCCATCAGTGTGTTTAGCATTGTCCAAAACATGGAGGGAGAACACAGCTTCTGCCACGAACAACACACAATCCACATTGTACAAACTAAATAATTCAGGCATGTAATACAGCAAGTGATCAGATGGAGAAGGCACATGTGCGTGGTGTGTGTGTGTGTACATATACACACATAAAACCATATCTAGAGAACGAGATTTTCATTTACACTAAGACTACTTTGTCACCACTCTGACAATGTAAAGGGGCCTTAAGGTGGATAGAAATTACATTTGCACTTGTTTTATGGCTCCTTTACACTGCCAAGGGAATTTCAAGTGGTCTTATGTAAATCAGAATCAGAGCTAGATGCTATATATTGTTGCCCCTTTGTCCAAGCGATTGGCCAATATTCTCCTTTTGCAGGGTTGTTTCTGTCTGAAGGAGAAACTGATGATACAAGCCAGTGCATGCCTGGTGTAATCCAATTTATTCATAAAAAATCCACAAAGTCCAATTTTCCTGAATGCAGAAAAAACAAATGGCAGGGGTTTCCTTGCTCAGAAATCCCTGAGTCTGCCTTTCCAGGGCACTCTGTGCCCAAGAAGCTCTGTCTCTCTGCTTGTTCTCGGGTCCCACTCAGAACTACTCCCCTGGCTTTCTGCTTCTATCACATGTATCTTTTCTTAGCCTCTGCATTTGCAGCCACACAGGATAGCTTTGAGCTGCCATATGCCTGGGCAGCCCCTCCATTGCTTGTAGCCTTTTCACAACATAAAGGGGCTTCATTGCTCCTTACATTGAGCCTGAAATAAAGTACTTGGTGTACCCATTGGCTTTATCAAAGTCGATGATTGCCTGTGGGTCAGAGAGTCACCCGATAGCGGCCATGGCTCCTTTAAGCATAAATATATACATTGTCCTGCATTTTTACCCTGGTTGTAAAACACTGACAGTCTTTGCTGAAGAAGTGTCTATGAAGGGAAATGAATGAGGAAATCTTGGTTAGATCAGAGACAGCTTAAAGGTAATTAGATCAAAGATTCCTTGCCCAGCCAATTTTAACAAGACTGTCCACAAATGATCTGGATTCTCGACTTAAGGACATACTTCTGTTGATGGGCTTGGCTTGGTGTAAGCAAGATAAGATTCCTCCTACTGCCTACCCAGCCCATAGCACCTCTGCCGCTATCTGCGTCCCTGCCTGCTCAGTGCGTCTTTCACTGTGGCTGGAAATTATTCTATTATCCAGACTGGCACAGTCCCTGAAATGTGCTAGATGCTTTCTGAACTCCGAGAAGGATGCAGTCTCTGCCCCAAAGAGCTTCCAGTCTAAAATGGCTCCTTTCTGGCACAGGTATGCTTACCATGGCCTAAGGTTCAGGGCACAACCCAAGACAGCAGTCAGTTTACAATCTTGAAAGAGTCATGAGAGTTGGTTAAGTAAACACCTCCTGTTCTGTGTGCAATCATTAGCATGCGAATGGATTTGTAATGTGCTATCTCCTATTCTTGTTACAATCCTTGGCATGAGACTCGGGAATCAGACTTTTGATTACGCATATTTTCTACGAAAGAGAGTTGTTAACCGTACTACTCTGCTTCAACCTTGCTACTGGGCTGATCTCTTCCTGGCAGGCCTTCTCTACGGGCCTCTCTTTGCAGCCTGGGTAATCTGCCAGGAAAAGGTAGGCTGGCCAGCCAAACCAAACGCAGGGCATTCCAAACCAAATACAGCACGTTCCAGAGCTTCACATCACCAATGAGAAACCACTTACATGGTTAGAGTCTTTGGGCCAGATTTGTACCCGTTGTGAATCCTTCCCCCCGGTGATCAAGCTGGCCTATTGTCAGGACCTTCAGTGTCTGGTGCTTCCTGCCCGTGACCATTATCGCAGTGAAGGCCAAAGGCAAAACAAGTTCAGCCTTACAGCTGGGTGGGGAAGTGGTGCAAGGAACATATGCAATGTTGAGATTGCAATTGCCCTAGTCTGGCCGTCCGCAGGGACACCACCAGCAAAATGGATGCATCTGCAGTGTTCACCCAGCTGCATACTCGCTTCTCCTGAGGTATGTCTAGGCCATTAGAAAAGGTTGGGTCACCTGGAGCAAGACGGACAACAGTGAAAGCTAATCATCATGGTCTGGAATCATTCCCTGAAGCGCTGGGCTTTCCGTGTCCCTGGAGAACTGGAATGCTACCACCGCAGTGCTACAGAGAACGCAGTAGGTTTATGACGTGGCAGTAAAAGCACTGAAAGTCATGATCCAGGTCATGGGTCGGCAGCCTTTCAGAAGTGGGGTGCCGAGTCTTCATTTAGTCACTCTACTGTAAGGTTTCGAGTGCCAGTAACACATTTTAACACTTTAAGAAGGTCTCTTTCTATAAGTCTATAATGTATAACTAAACTATTGTTGTATGTAAAGTAAATAAGGTTTTTAAAATATTTAAGAAACTTCATTTAAAATTAAATTAAAATGCAGAGCCCCCCAGACCGGTGGCCAGGACCCGGGTAGTGTGAGTGCCACTGAAAATCAGCTCACGTGCCACCTTGGGCACACGTGCCATAGGTTGCCTACCTCTGATCCAGGCAATTGGGGTGTGTGCCCAGGTGTGTGTATTTTTTGGCACAAAGTACTTGCCATACACTTCGGAGAGGCTCAGAATACATATTGCCTTTAAACACGCTAAAGCACCATTTAATTTGAATGAAATCTACTAAATAGCATGGTGTCAGGTGTAATTATACGGTACCAGCAGTGTGCCAAAAGTAAGTTGCTAACACATTGGCATGGTTACTGTACACTTGGGTGAATTTCAAATACAGTTTTGTTAGTATTGGATCTAAGGGAAAGAAGCCAAGTCTGACTACTGAGGAAAACAAGTAAAGTGCTGTAGACTCATTATTCATCTATGCTCCTGTAGCTTTTGGATTGAATAACAAGCTCTTCTCCCATTGTAATAGAGCCTACTATCTCCTATGCTGCTTTTTTCTCTCCCATTCCCCATTGCCTGGCTGAAAAATTCGCAGGTATGGGGAAAGCACTTGGGAGTAGCAGGATGCCACAGAACATGCAGTCTCCTCTGTGGTGGAATGGGACGCTGGGTGAAGGCTCATGCATGCATGTCCTCTGGGAGGTTGTTCTGAGCAGCGGGCACTGAATGCCTGTATTTAGTGGTAATTGTGCTTATTGCCTGTCTTATTGTTGAGACATCAAGTTTCACTCAGAACAAAAGGCCCTTTCAATGCCGGCAGGGCCAAAAAATACAAGAAAAAAATCTTGTCTGCCCCAGTCCTTTCCCCCTGCTGTTCCCAGGCTAAATGGCAATGTTTTCTCTTTAACACATGCATGCGTCGGCTGGTCCATACTCTCTGTGTGTCTGCCCTCTGCTGGACTGAATCACACCCCTCAAGGGTTTCTTTCTCCTGGGAAGGTCTATAAATAGGCTTGGAAGGATTAGATTTTTATTGGTAAATGTCGGTAAACGTCAATTTCACTGTACACACACAAAGCAGCGAAAAATATTTCCATCCATAGTCACTGAAATTTGCAGATAGACAAAGTCAGAAAAATGCTGCTTGTGAATGTTTTAGAATTAGATTTAAGGATATTTACTTTGTATTTTTTTTGACGTGATATTGACAATTTGTGTTTTAACTGTTAAAACTTTAACTTTTTAAATTTCAAACTCTGTTTAATTAGTTATTGTCTGACCCCTACCCATAATCTACTGCAACTGTTAAATTTAAATAGATGAACATCTTAAAAGAAGCTTAATAAACACTATCCATCAAAATATAAAAAATACTAAGAATCAAACTCTCCCAAGCCTGTTAATAAAGGTGAGCAATTGACCCAATAGCCTCGGCAGCTGATTTTCCATTAGCCCCAGCAGCATGGACTTGTGTTTACAGAGTGGATGTAAGGATCCCTGGCAACAGAGCCCAGGTCTATGGAGCCAGCTGACATTTCCATGTTGCCACCAGGAGACGATGCAGAGCCATACCCAAAGAGCACTGTGGAAATTAGGCATTGCAGGAAGTACCGCCCAGAGGGTCCAGAGTGACAGCACCCTGCAGCCCTGTGTTTGCATAGCACCATTTCACTCTAGATGGTGCCCTAGGAAGTTGTCTGGGCAACAAGGCAGAATTCTGGCTTGTTGCGATGCCAGACCTCACCTCGCTCTGTGCTCTCCAGCTCCAACCCCAGCCAGCCTCTGCCCCTGACTCTTGGCTACTGACCCCGGTTCTAGCAATTCCTTTGATCCCTGCTTGCTGGCTCTCGCCTCATGGCTATCTATGACTTGTGGACACCAGCCCAGCTGTGACTGCTAGGCCAGACTGCCTATGCCCCAGTCCCTTACTGTGGATGGGCCTGAGTTCAGTTCCCCATGCTGCAGATTTGGCTGGCAGATGTCCTGTCTTGTCTGACCATCTGCGGCTACCAACTGCCTTACCTATCTTCTGTGGTTTGTGGTGTTTTCTTAAATACCGAAGACACTTCTTTATTTATCAGTCAGCACTTTCCTGTAGTGACCCACGTTACATTCCTGACATTGCTTCTCCTCCACCTGCACCCCACTCCCTTCCCACTGTTATCACTGCTGTTATATCGCCAAGCCCCTGCGCTGGGTCCTGTACAAACCTATCATCAATGACAGCACCGACCCAAAGAACAAATTGTGCTGGAGCTGTTGGAACCCAGGATCCAAACCCCGACCCAACCCCCAGCTTTGGGAAACCTGATCCCAGCTTGTCTCTTTTCTTACCTAGTCTCAAATTTGAGCCTGACTCCCTCCAATCACTTCCCTGGTGATGATGTGCACATTCCACCCCTTAGCTCCCGCAGGTGGTGCTGCAGGTCAAAGCCTTGTCCCTGAACCCCGTTGCCCACCCGTAAGGCCAACCCTGGCAGCAGAGAGCCAGCCGGCTCACAGAGTCCCTTTTGTTTACACCATTTCATCGTACTTTTATTTTTAGAAGTGCTCAAAGAGGCTTCAGAATAAATCCCTGTATTGTGGCACTTTCCTCCCTGGGCCTCACCTCCAAATCACACACAGACTGAAACCTCTCCCCAAACAGCACCCGGAGCCCCCCGAGTTTGGCCTTGGTCTCGGTGCTCCTGCTACTAAGGGAAAGAAACCAACGCTTCTGCCTGCACCAGGTTCCCAATGCGAGGCGATGCTTTCAGCAATGGCAGCGCGCTCCTTTCCTTCAGGGCTGCCAAATGGCTTCTTCCCTTTTCCTTCTTTAGCAGCAGTGCACTTAGTATGCTAAGGCAACAGCATTCAGCTCTGGGCACACCCCCCCGGAATGAATCAGTGCTCAGATGTGCACTTGGCTGCAGCCTGCCTGGACGTCAGCAGGTGCCGCTGTGTTTTTGGCTTCCTCGCTGATGAATGCCATGCAGATAAAGCTGCCATCTGGCTGGTTGTAGGATTCACATTAAAACAGAGCTGTGCCTGTGTAAGTAAAATATTGATGAAGAAGGCCTGAAGCTAGGAACGGAGTAGCCTGGCTGTATTTCCTTCCCATTTTTAATAGCCTGCTGCTTCATGCAAGAAGCTTATAGTCTGGTATTTGGCGCCAGATGAAAATGATTTCAATTGGGAAGTGAACTTGTCGTTTGCATCTTGAATAAATAGGTTCTAACAAGGAGAGATCTTTTCAATGGAGAGATTTGCGGGATTTGGCCTGATTCCTGTCTGACTTACAATATTGAGACAATAATGGGGAGGACCAGAGTAAAGCTGGGAGCTCTTCATGAGACTAGACAGCAGATGAGATTTTAAGTAAAAATTGAACTGTACAACTCTGTCGCTGCATCTGGAATTGGAATCAGGGCATGTTTATAGGCCTGGGAATTTGAGCTCCCTGCACAAATTGTATATGGTGTATAATAAGCTGGCCTGATTTGTAATGAGCGTTGTTGGAAATTAAGAGACATCATTATATCTTGAACAGCAAACTGCCGGCTTTCCTGTTAAGGAAGAGGCATTGCTGGATAATGCCATGTGGGTTAGCTGCCTTCACAGCTTATGTCACTCACACTATTACGTAAAAAGTACAGAGAACCAAAATTCACAGGAAACTCTGATTGTCTCCTTGCTGGCTACTAGTCCCTGTATCAGTGCTTCCCAACCCCACATACCCACCTGGGTATTATAAATCTCCTCAGAGTAATGGACACTCATAGGTTCAGGCCTGGACTCTGAACATTGCATTTGCCATGTAAAATTCTGCATGCATGCAGACACACAGCTGCAGAGAGCCTTGTGTTCTGTGACACCAGTGCCATTAACCGGGCTGTCACAAGTGGGATTTCTGGAGCTCACCCAAGGGGTCTGTATCCACTGTACAGTGTATACCCCAGTTATGCACCAAGAGGGCTTAGGGCATGAAGGCTGTTGTCTTGTCCTGTCTAAATCCTAGATGGTAAGTTCTTCAGGGCAGAGATCTACTCTAACTGTTTGGTGATGTGCCCAGCACATCTTTAGGCAGCGTGCAGATAATAATAGGTAGTAAATAGAGCTAGCTGGAAAACTGGGTTTTCATTCATGGAGAATTTTGACTTTTCAGCAAAAAATTGGAAACCAAATTGTTCGGTTTGGGACTACTGCCATAGTGCCTCATGGGAGTTGTAGTTTGGCTGTTACATGCTCATATTCTCCTCTATAGGCTGGGATCCCTTGTCAGACTACATTTCCCATTATGCACTATGGTCTCTCATCTTGGTGAGGGGAAGTGGGGCATCATGGACGTGCCATGGCATGACACATCATGGGAGATGAGGTCCAGCTGGGAATCTTGGTCCATATCGCATTCAAATTATTTCAAGTGTTGGCTCAAATAATTTAATGTGGGGGAGTTTCAATGAAAAATCAATATTTTCAGAAGAAAGCAGCTGCTTTTTGTACAAAAAAAAAGTAGTCAAAAACCAAGTTTTCCATCAAGAAAAAATTTTGATGACAATTTTTCAGACTGCCCAGTAATAAAAATCCTGCTCATGGTAGGGTTGCCAACCCTGCAGAATTGGCCTGGAGTCTCCCAGATTCGGCACTGGTCTCCCAGTGACTACTGAAAGCAATCCAGGAGATTTTAATAGGATATTTTAAGAAAATGACATTACGCCACGTTGGGGAAAAAATCTCCCAGAATAGCTTCAATCAGAGTTGGCAACCCTCACTCATAGCTGGATGGGCACAACCCTACGGAGGAGAATGATGTCACTGAGTATAGGGCCTGCGTGCATTTACATTTCCAGGTGTGTTTTACACTGGTGTAAAGTTGGCAATAACCAGCCTGTGAGCGAAATTAACGCTCTTGTTCCAATCCAATCGTCTTGTTAAGGCAGGTTAAGATAGGATGCTACAGCAGACACGGAGGAAGTGCTCCCATTCTCCACAGATCATTGACACAACGCAGAGTAACAGCTTCAGAGACGTTCCGCTCTAGCCTGTCAATGTGTACTTAGGGAGTCCTTAATCCATGGGTCGCTGACATGATAAACAATAATGTCTCTTTCGGAGCCGTTACGACTTATCATGTTAATGTGCAGTTAGGGAGTCTTTAATTGGTGATTTGTGCATGCACTGTCACAAAATTTTAAAACACATTTACCAGCATTTCTGGGGTGTTTTAGAAGCACCAGTTCACTGCCCTGAGGAGATTAACAAACAAATCCACCTCAAGTCACCAGCACAAGGCTTGTTGCAACAGCCTCTGGGTCCTTTTTGCTCCGAAATGCCCGTATCTGCCTTTATGAAATGCATGGTGAGCTGGGCCGAAATGCCTGTGATACAGTGACATTCCTCACAGCAAAGAGTGTGGGGTGGGCGGCTTCCATGCATGGCTCACTTATTCCCTACTTCAGGGGGGGTTGTACCCAAATATTGCTTTGTGAAAAGAGCCCCACTGGGAAAGGCCCCAAGCAGAGATGCCTGCCAGCTCCTCCTTCCCGCCAACTCCCATCAAACACATCCAGAGAGGAGAGTGAACAGTCAACCTGCCCCTCCTTCATTGTCATTGTTCCCCTGCAGGGGCCAAGGTACTGCTCCAGGCACTCCCATTCGGAGACCCTTACCAGGCTGGTCTCACCTCTACAGCCTGCTCTGCCGGTGGTGCTCTCACTGCTGAACCACAGCTGGGTTCCCATAGCTCTCCCTTCACAAAGAGCAGAGTCAGCTGCCTCCCATCCCATTGCAGGAAATGATCTGCTCTGGGAGCTTAACAAGGGTGCTCACCACTCACCTTCTCTCCCTCATCTGCCCTTGAACTAGCCCTCGCCATTGCACCTGCTCCTTCTTGTATTGTATTCAGGACCGTGCCTGGGCAGCCTTGAAAGTGTCAGTTCAGGCACGGCAGTTCCTCCTAGATCTCCTCCAGCCACCACCACCCACATACACTTTTAAGGTGGAAAAAGACCAGGCCCTAGCTTAGTCCTGCTCTGCCCCCTGCACAGAGCTCAGCATCAATTCTCCAAACATTCCAGTCGAGATTTGGGAAGGTTTAAACTGACCCATTGCCAGGCTTGTCTGGGAAGCAGGCTCATGAAACTGCTCTTTGTAGAGTGGGGGGTAGTTCTTCTACAGAAAGAGCTTGTGACAGGGCTGCCCAGCAGGAATAATGGTGCATTTATATAAACCCTAATGCCGATGAGGTCACTAATACATCGACCAGAACTACATGCAGTATTCAAGGCATGGGCGTACCATGGATTTATACAGTGGCTGATATTTTCTGTCTTATTATCTCTCCCTTTCCGAACAGTTCCGAACATTGTTAGCATTTTTGACTGTACTGTTAGGTTGTTTGGCTGCTGCTGGCCAAGGAGGATAGTTTTCACACAGGTGTCAGAGAACTAGCCACAACGACACCAAGATCTCTTTCCTGAGTGGTAACAGCTAATTTAGGCCCCATCATTTTATATGTAGAGTTGGGATTATGTTTTCCAATGTGCATTATTTCGCTTTTATCAACATTGGTTTTCATCTGCCATTTTCTTGCCCAGTCACTCAATTTTGTGACATCCTTTTGTAACTCTTTGCAGTTAGCTTCAGACTTTACTATCTTGAGTAGTCTTGTATCATCTGCAGACTTTGCCTCCTCGCTGTTCATCCCTTTTCTAGATCATGCATGAATATATTGAACAGCACTGGTCCCAGTACAGACCCCTGGGGGACATCACTATTTACCTCTCTCCATTCTGAAAACTGACTATTTATTTCTCCCTTTGTTTCCTATCTTTTAACCAGTTACCTGTCCATGAGAGAACCTTCCCTGTTATTCCATGACAGCTTACTTTGCTTGAGGGCCTTTGGTGAGGGATCTTGTCAAAGGCTTTCTGAATATCTAAATACACTATAACCACTGGATCTACCTTGTCCACACGTTGACACCCTCAAAGAATTCTAATAGATCTGTGAGGCGTGATTTCCCTTTACAAAAGCTGTGTTGACTAATGTTGTGTTCATTTGTGTGTCTGATCATTCTGTTCTTCACATTGCAAGACTGACTGTCAGAAATACAAATGAAAAAATAGATTGTGAAACTATAAAAACAGTGATCCCCAGGGTTATCTCTGGCTGAATTAATGGGCTCGGTACAGGGGTAGCTGGGTGAAATTTGGTGGCCTGTGATCTATAAGTCATACTAGATGATGGTCTAGTATGGTTCCTTCTGGCCTTAAACTTTGAGAGTCTATGAATAAGCTCCTGAAAGCAGGTGGTTTTCATGGAAATATTCACCCCACAGTAGTTTAAACCCCAGTCTAAAAAATTCTCTAAAGAGAATTTGTTTGCACACTCCTCTGTAAAGGTTCTGAAAATTTCTGCCAGCATAATGAAGAGAGAGACCACTGGAGTGCATCTGCATTCCTCACTGAGGTGGGTTCAGGAGAAGCAATAATTAACAACACCTGCCCTCACAGTCAAGTTCCTCTTCATTAGGAATAAAGTGTGTGTCAATGTGTAATTAAAATTATGCATATTTTTAAAATAGTGCTTTCGAAATAGAACCCCAGTCATCTGCAGCTATTAATTTAATCAGCCACTGGAGCTCACAGTTTTCAGGTGAGTTCATCTCTCTTTTCCCCCCAATCTCTCCTTCCTGACCTTACTGGTAACAGGAGTGGATTGAGCAAGAGGGTTTTAACTGATTAAGTTACCACAGCAATGCCACTCATCACTGCACTGCCGTTTCTAGCTCTGCAAACAGCAGATCTTATTCTACACTCCGTTTATCCCAGGACTTGGCTCTGAGCAGCCGGAGCATGGTCTGCGTGTCAGGGATGCTCCCTGCAGCCCCGGGCTGCAGAATAGAATGGGCTAGGAGCTGGTTGTGCTGTGTGTAGGAAGATGGTGGGATGGGGCTTACTCCCATTGCCTGCAAGGCAATTACTCCTGCTCTGTCCCTGGGGTGATTAACTAATTGCCTCTTGGCCTTAGACATAGAGTGAGGGAGCTCTGTTGTGGGGACACGGGTCTCTCTGGTGGAGAGAAGCTCTGGGATAGGGCTTAACAGCTGTTAAACCATGGTGGACGATCTCTACAGGAGCAGGTCAGGCTCCTGCAGGGGAAGCCCTGAGGTCAGGCCAACTAGGGCAGGACAGCGGAGACTAAGCCTGGCGGAAGTTTGAAGAGACATTTGGACTCGTTCGTGTTACCCTAGCAGGGGTTTAGACGTGCACATGACTGGGCTGGAGGGCCAAGCCACAGAACCCCCCAGAGGGGGAGTCGGGGAAAGGCCACTGCAGAGCCCAGGGACAGCCCAGTAAAGGGTGCCAGAGATGAGGACCCCATGCAATTCTGCAGCCAGACCCAAGGGGGGACCCACGAGGTGAGAACACGCTGTTACAGGGGGTATGTCCCAGCAGCGGGAACTGTGTTTTCTGAGTGAGTGTTGAATGGACAAACGGACTGTTTCTTAAACCAAGAAGAGAGAAGGGAACCCAAAGGATAGTAACTAACAAAACCTAACAACACCTAACATCTACCACCAACGAACCCCACTCACAGGCCAAATGAATTAACCCATTGCTGGGTTTGGGGTGATTAGCCCCTCAAACTGAGATGCGGCCAGAGGGGTAGGCTGGACAGTCCTGCTCTTCTAAGGTTCATCCCATCGCAGTACTGAGACAAAACCGGATGGGGAATACCCTGGAGAGCCCCCTGCCCCTGCTGGCCTCACACACATGTTACATGCAAGGTCGTGCTGGAGGGGTCGTGAATGTTAAGGCAGGCCTGTGCCATTCCCAGAAGTCTTGCAATGTCCAGTGTTTTGAGGGTGCATCAGTGGGCACCCCAAGAGGGAGCCAGACTCTCTGTGGTGCAAAGGAGCTGGAAAGCCAATGGTAATGGCCCCAGGGTGACAGGACGTTCTCTGGTGGTGCAGAGCTTTCAGATCAGAGCCTGCACAGTCCTGCTCACATGGGGGCCTGCCAGGGGGTGTCGGAGGCATGGCTGGAGCACTGCACTCTGGCTATTCTAGGCACAGAACTACCCTAGGAGACTGTTGCAGCTGAGCGTAGGTCAGTGCATCAGGCCCCAGGAGGGCTGAGACTATGGAAAGCACTAGCATGGCCCTGCCCTTTCCCCCACCATTCCAATGCTTAGCACAGCTTGGGAGGCCCAGAGAACCTGGCCCAAAGCGATTCCCTGCGAGCAGGGCCCAGAAGGCCGAGCTCTCGCATTTCTAAGCCGGAAAGCTGGTCCTACGGCAAGTTGCCATGTTTAGTGGATCTGTGTGTGGAAGAGGTGCCCAGCTGCATGAGAGTAAAATTAACACAGGGCTTCCCAGGGAAGCTGAGTGTTGGTTATTGTTCTGCCAGTGTGAGGTACGAACATACGAACATCATCTGGCAGCTGGGGAGGGAGAAAATGTGATACAGTCTGAAAAATTCACTGAAATGTTGGTTGTCGGCCAGAGAGAAAACATCCCTGAATGGCAACATAAAAGGAAATTGTCCCATAATGTTCAGAGATCACTTTGGTATTTGTCCTCTTTATTCGAAAGCATGGAGGGTCTTTCAGAAATGCTCCAGAATGGGACTTTTATAGATAGTCAAAATTAAACTTCACTTAATATTAGAAGCAATAAATCCTCATTGTCAGCTTTTGTTTAGCAGATATAAAAATGATTGGTGGGTGCTGTAGCTTTGTTCTGAGACTAGCAGATCGCTGGTTTAATTGTATAGTTTTCATCTCTACAGTGTGAAAGCGAGGGCCTGCCTCCAAGCCCTCACCCTGCCCCTGAAGTAGCACATGGCCCGGCAGGGGGTCCCTGTTAAAGGCAAGCCCATTAGTGCCATGTGGCGTAGTGGCAACCTACAAACATATGGTGCCAGCCTGCAGGGCACACAAGCTACCCACATTGGCAGTCACATGCTTCGTGCAACGTGATCAGACCTTTATGTACTCTGTGTTAGTGGCAACCGAAAAGTGGGAGCAAATCGACACAGGTGGTTGGAATGTGCCCAGTATGGACAGTGTGTGGAGTTCCTTGCAGAACGTCTGTAGAAACCCCACATAACCTCAGGGCACCAGCTGTCACCTTTGCATCGGAGAACTTGCAGTGTGGGAGACAATACAACCTGTGCAATCCGAACTCCATTCCTTTGACGCCTCCCCTCAATCTCCAAAGCAGGGTCATGTTTCCATCCCTCATCCATGCTCACTTGGTTACTGTCAGTCTGTGGACTCTTCAGGGCAAGGGCTGTGTCCCTCTCCTCTGCGTGCAAAAAGGGAAGAGCCCATTGTGTGACACTGCAGTCTAGACATAAGAATATTATTACAAATATTAATTACTTATTACAATGCCCATCAGATGCTCTGGACACTGGACAGGCAACTGAGAACAGTGCAGTCCACTAACTCAAGGGTGCGTCTACACTAGGGAGCTTAACTCCAGCTAACTGGCTGCTGGCTAACTCAAGTACACATGCAGCTTATACATGTGAATCCGGACACCCCCCAGATAGCTGTGAAGCAGGAAAGCATGTGTCCTGGCACAAGCATTTGCAGAATGTCCAGACTAGGGGCAGGTACAAAGGCATTAGCGGACTCAAAGTAACAGGCAATCAGTCAACGCAAGAATAAAATGCTGATGAAATCAAACCCCCAAAGAGCATAAATGATGTTTATCACTTGGTCTGTCTTGTCTGTTTAGGCTCCGATTCAGGAAGGGAAGTGAAGCACACATTTAAGCCCTATTGAAGTCAATGAGTCAAGAGTATGCTTAAAATTATGTACTTGCTAAAGTGCTTTCCTGAATCAGGACCACAGAGCTCTTTGGGGCTGGGCCCAGCTCTCATTCTGGCTTCGTACAGTGCCTGGCATCATGGCCCACCAACTTGGCAGAAGCCTAAGACACTACTGAGATCCCAGTGATATCAAGAGTAACAACAGCTCTTTCCCGGAGCAGCTTCTTATTACAGATTAAAAAACATTGCCCCCTCCCCCAAAGGTGGTTAGTGGAGTTAGGTGCCTCAATACCTTTGTGGATCTGGGCTATTCTCCCTGACACACCATCCACTGGCATCTATCCTCCTTGCCAGGAAAAGTTGAGAAAAGGGCTGGCGACTGGAGCAGATGCAGCAGATTCATGCCCTGACAGCCCAACTACAATGGCGTTGTTAGCTTGTGTGACTTTTGTCATGAGCTACGTGATGTTTGATGTTTCTTTTAAAGCCCAGCTCCTGGAGTCAGGAGATTTCTGGAGAATCTCAGCTTCCAATTTTAAAAACCAGTTTGTCTCTAGCCCTTGTGGTTGTGAGAGAAGCCGGAACATGTAACCCATAAAAGCTCAAAACTAGATGGCAAATAAAAAGCCCAACATTTTATTATTTTTTTTAAATCTCATAATTTTGGGAACCTAACTTGCTTTTCAAAGCTTGGTTTTGGGGCTGCTGCTAGAAACTAGCAGGAATTCACAAATCGCCTTCTCTTTTTTTTTTGGTGAGGGGAGGAGAAATGGAATTTAAACCTGTGGTTTTTCCCAGACATAATTCTATGATCATTTTAAAATAACCAGCCAGCCCTGCTCTTCTGCCCAATGTCCATGGGTGCTGAGCCAGGGAAAGAGGGTACAAGTGAGTTCACCTACTGGGTTATTTTTGTTTTTTCAGGAATCTGACTGCATACCTGTCCATGCTGCTAGACTTGCAGTTTCTCTGTATTAACTTCTTGCTGTATCTTGCTTTATGCTCGCTTTCCCATTGGGTTTCCTCTCTCTGTCTCTCCACAATCTCTCCTAAGTGTAATGTAAGTCCATAGTATTGCCAATCACATGCTTTCAAAAATAATGAATAAGGCCCTACAATTACAGATTAGCTTAACAATCATATGATTTTTAAAAGAATGAATATTGGGGTCTTTTTATGTGCCTTTTGGCTTTTGAACCCATAGAGGTCACATTTCAAGCTCTTCCCCACAATCAAAAGGGCTAGAAACATAATTATTATTTTTAAACAAGAGCTGAGATTCTCACTTAGTCACATGACTCCGGGAGGTGGGTCTTTCAGAACTCTCACCAGACTGGTGTTAGAGCTGCAGGAGTTGACACCACTGAACCCAGGAAATTCACATATAGTTTTGACTCCCTGTATTTATGTGGGCTCCAAACAAGGCAAACAGAGCTCCCCCACATCTAGTGGTCAGTTTTTAGCACTAAACATCCCCCGGCATTATTCACAGCCCAAACATCGCAGTACTGTGACAGTGCAGGAGAGCAAGGGAGTGACATTAACTGGACACTGGATGTAAACATGAAACCAGTGTCTATTTTCCTTGTCTAAGGAAACACCCAGCATAAATAATGAGAGGTCAATTAGAGCATTAAGTATTAAATGCTTTCAGACGTTCATGCTTTTGGCAACCTGCACATTTAGTGTCATTAACGACTTTTTTTTTTAATGAAATGATTTTAAAGTTGATAGAATCTCATTAGCACCAGCTACCGGGCAGCTGAACCGAGGGAGATCTCCAGCCAAGGCCTTTTCAGTGCTGCTTGCTGGGCAGCATCACTTCTGCTCGTGCACTGCTCAGACAGTCGCTGAGTTATCTGGGTCACATGAGAGATGGGGAAGAATTAAAACACCGCAGGCTTGACTCAGAAACACTACCTGACTATGGCTCACACTTTTCTTGTGCAGGCAGCCTTTAAAACTATACATGCCAATTTATGTGGGGGGGAGGGAAGAGAGGAAGCATTTAACAATTATTTACAAGAGATTTACCCCATTCAGTATATTTAACCTGACCTCACCGTTTCGCATGACTCCCCATCTCTGCACCCAGGCCAGGACACTGCCTTGTGGATGCAATTTCAGTAGAGATTTTAGGTGCAAATTGATTTTGTTATGAATATTTATACTGTGTATGTGTGTGTGTGTGTGCGCGTGTTAAAGGGGGAAATGTGGGGCTGAGGCTGAGTGCTGGGGCAGCTTCCTGCCTTCTGCTCGGCTGGAATAGTAATTGGAATATTTATAATCTAAACATGCATGAAATGAAGGCACCAAAGGGCTATTCCCAGCTGGGGCCGGGCTTTGTCAGTGAGGTTCCTGGGGATTGGAGGGGACAAGGCACCTCGCAATCTGGAGGGCTTGCCCTGCAGCTGATTTGGAATGCACAGTGCATCCCT
This sequence comes from Gopherus flavomarginatus, assembly GCF_025201925.1. Lineage (NCBI taxonomy): Eukaryota > Metazoa > Chordata > Testudines > Testudinidae > Gopherus > Gopherus flavomarginatus. The sequence goes on along the minus strand of NC_066631.1, from coordinate 31,826,300 downwards.
GCTGCTGGTGCATTCCACTGCAAGAAACCTGGAAAAGACAAGAAAAATGAAGGCAGGCGCAATCTCATTTTCTGAGGGCTGCAAGTCAGCCAGGAAATGGCTTATTATTCCATCGACACTGTCGGTATTAAGTTATTTCCTTCACTAAATACAAGAATGTTCATGAATATCTATTGAGTTCCAGGCACTGGCATCTCCCAGCACAGCAGCTTGCTGATTGTAGCTTTATATTCCTCCGACAACACACCTCAATCTCACATTGAAGTGAAAGACAATAGTATTTTAAATTGGTTAATAAATCTCGAGATTCATGCTCCTGGAAGGCCCAGGAACTTCATCTCTATTACACGAATAACAGTGATAACATTTTAACCACTGAGGGGCTAGGAATTTGGGAAGCTTTTTCCATATGCCCTTCACGGAGCTGCATCCCCCACTGCTCCAGAGAGGAGGAAAATGTGTGTTGGGTGCAGTGGCCAGAACAATTTGTCTTTGCAGGGGGAAAAGAAGTGTTTTTAAAACAATCAGATCCAGGCAGGATGAGCTTAGTGCATTGTCTTGGCTCCTTTTCTCTGCAAAAGTCAGAGCCATAAAAGGAATGGAAAAATCCTTTTTAAAAAATAAAACGGAATCAGTTCAGCTTACATTTCAGTTTCCTCCAGCCTCCATTTGTTAGCTGGATCTCAGTGCCTTATTTGGCTGTGGGAATCCCTCACAGCTTTGTGCTTCTCTTCCACAGGAGATAAGATTAAACGGAAAAAGAACAAAGAGTAAAAAACAAACCCCACGTTCTGGACTCACAGGATGGTTGTGCTTAAAACCCACAGGTCTTTGTGCCTTGTGGTTGTGTCTGAGGAACGGAACTTGGTCAGAGGGCAGTGTCCAGCATTGTCCCATTGTCCTATCTACGCATGAAGAGCAAAGGGCTTCTCCCTGTCCTAGGAGCTGAGGCAGTAGCAGAGATGGGCCCCAATTCAGCAGCTCCATGTGGATCACCCAGAAAAGCTGTTTCCAGATCCAAACCTCCATGCTCCAGGAATCTCCAGTGACTGCCTTCCCCACTGCACCCCAGTGCTCCTGGGCTAATCCCTGGAATGATGTGCCATATGAATCTGGCCCTGTTTTTGTTTAGTGAATTGCTCACAGTGGTGGCTGATTTTCTTCAAACTCATCGGTATCCATCCCGGCCGGTTAGTCTCAAGGTTCTGCTTTATGGATCAGGTTCCCCTCCTCATCCAGCTCTAGCTCCATCCTGAGCTTCTCTGCCCCCCGGGGCAAATCCCCACTTGTCCTGTACCGAGCTACCCTCATTGAGACCTTCTCTCCATCCATATGCTGAGATTTGCCATGCCTGTTACAGCAGCTTGGATGAAATCATTAACAGTCATTACCCCAGAACAGGAGACATTTGTCAAGGTCATGGGAATCCCATGTCATTGGTGTGACTGTGCTTCCTGGGGATCCCAAGTCCTTGCTGTGTCTGTGCTGCCTTTGGGATCCCCGCCCTACGATATGCTTTTTGTTCAATAGGCAATGTATGACTTGACCCTGCTTTTATGAACACCTGCTCTTTTCCCATCCTGCACCTCGTGCTCCCGAGTTCAGCACTGTCGCTCAGGTGGGCTTGTGCATTTCCCCTTGGGCACTGGCAGTCATTGAACATCGTCAGCATTTCAGGTGAAATGTCAATGAACAATTTTCCACATCGTGCTTCCTCAAGGTTTTCTTTTGTTTGTGTGTAAGGGCGGAGTTTGATCCCCACAGGCTGCCATACTGCAGTCCTTGGAACAAGCATTGCGGAGCGTAACCTGTTTCCTGTGTGCCCAGATGAGTCCTCCACTGGGCTACAAGCAGTGAACAGCTCCTCCTCTGTGAAGGCCAAGACTATAACAGGGTTCAAAAAAGAGCTAGAGAAGTTCATGGAGGACAGGTCCATCAATGGCTTTTAGCCAGGCTGGGCAGGGCTGGTGTCCCTAGCCTCTGTTTGCCAGAAGCTGGGAATGCGTGACTGGGGATGGATCACTTGAGGATTACCTGTTCTGTTCATTGCCTCTGGGGCACCTGGCACTAGCCACTGTCAGCAGACAGGATACTGGGCCAGATGGACCTTTGTCTGAACCTGTATGGCCGTTCTTATGTTCTCTGAGTTAGGGAGAGCAATGGGAAGAGGCTAAACACCTATCCTTGGCCACACCCTCTAGGGCTATTGTTCTAACCTGTCCTGGTCTGCCTTTAATCAATGACTTTCCACATCAGCCAGAAGGCTGTGAAAATTGTTCTTTGTGTTTAGAGGGAGCGTGACTTGCTGGCTGACAGGGTCAGTTTGGGAATGGCTGATCTTTCACCCTGCGTGCTCAGAACCGGACCAGACGAGGTCAGGCAGGGCTATAAATGACATGAACAAAAGCAGCTGCCATATTGCCTTGGCTTGGTGTGGTGTCTTGGCTCACACAAAGGTTGGCATAAAGGGCAAGGAGCCCTCAGAACCATGAGGGAATGACTGTCAGAGTGGTGTTTGGTACCATGCTCTCCTGACGGGGCACCATCCTTGCTGCCCACTGCTGTTACGGTGCGTATTGTATGCTGACCGCTGGTGTGCAGGGGGAGATGTCACTGGGTGCGGCTGTCCGACTGACCTGAAGAAGAGCTCTGTGCCAGCTTGAAAGCTGCTCTCACTCATCAGCAGAAGGTGGCCAGTAAAAGCTATCACCTCCCCTGCCTTCTGTCTCTAATATCCTGGGACCAACACAGCTATACCACCACTGCACACAGCTGTGACCAGGAATGTATGTGCTGTGACAGAGGTTGGGGTGAGCTGGGGATCTGGCGTTGAAGTGGAGGTGCTTGGCTCAAATCTGCTATTAGTTCTGAAGGGAGGGGACATGCCCACTGGCTGCAGAACGTGAAAACAACTGTGTCCTCATGCAGCAGGGAGTCTCCAAAGGAGAGAGGCTGCCGGCTGGCAGATCCGCAAGGTAAACTGTTCTGCTCAGTTACCTGGCAAATGTAAACTCACTTCTGTGACCCACAGTGTAAACACCATATTCACACAGAACTGCTGCCTGATAAACTAGCTTCCTAGACTAGCAGGGGAATGGCCTGGGGGTGAAATGCAGTGATTGGTCATAGACCATCACAAAGGGGCTGAGAGGAGTGACATGTTGGCTTTTCCTGGCTAGAGCCATTGCAGACACGTATGCACTCACCCAATGTTTCCCAGACCTTCCTAAGTCTACACTGCCATTGAAAGCTCTTGGCTGGCCAGTGCCAGCTGCTTCGGGCTCTCAGGGCTCAGGCTAAGGGGCTGTGTAATTGCAGTGCAGAGGTTTAGAATCGGGCTGCAGTTCAAGATCTGAGATCCTCCCACCTTGCAAGGTCCTAGATCCTGGAAACCAGCCCGAGCCCGAATGTTTGCACTGCAATTACACAGCCCCTTAGCCAGAGCCCCTCGAGCCGAGTCAGCTGGCACCAGCCAGGTTCAGGTTTTTAACTGCAGTGTAGACTTAGCCTGCAAGGTCTGAGTAGTCTGACAGGTTAATCCTGAGACTTGCTGTATAGCCTGCGGTCACTGGCCAGAAGGGCCAGCGGCCCCGGATTCCTCACTGCCCCAGCCAAACACTCTTCTGTCAGGGAGCACCAGGAATGGCAATTGTTGGGGCTCCATCGACACTAACTCCCTGCTAGACATTTGACATGTTCACTCCAAGAGCATGTCAGCCTTGTTGTTGGTGTCATTTCCTGTTGATAGCTCAGGAGTGACCGAAGGCCCCAAATGCGGCGCCTGAGGTTTGATTCAGAGGCAGCTACAGCTGGTGAAATGTGCACAAAAGCAGGAGCAAGAGCCAAGATCCAACTTTTCCTCTGTCTTCCTAGTGCTGCCTGGTCCAGTCCTGCAGCTCACTGAGGCCTGGTCTACACTACGCGTTTAAACCGATTTTAGCAGTGTTAAACCGATTTAACACTGTACCCGTCCACACTACGAGGCCCTTTATATCGATATAAAGGGCTCTTTAAATCGGTTTCTGTACTCTTCCCCAACGAGAGGAGTAGCGCTAAAATCGGTTTTACCATATCGGATTAGGGTTAGTGTGGCCGCAAAACGATAGTATTGGCATCTGGGTGGTATCCCACAGTGCACCACTGTGACCGCTCTGGACAGCAATCTCAGCTCGGATGCAGTGGCCAGGTAATCAGGAAAAGCCCCGTGAAATTTTGATTTTCATTTCCTGTTTGCCCAGCATGGAGCTCTGATCAACACGGGTGGCAATGCAGTCCCAAATCCAAAAAGAGCTCCAGCATGGACCATACAGGACATACTGGATCTGATCGCTGTATGGGGAGACAAACCTGTTCTATCAGAGCTCCGTTACAGAAGACACGTGAAAGAAAAGGGAAAGAAATCATTTCTTGACTTCTTTCAATGTCACCCTATGTCTACTGAATGCTGCTGGTAGACGCGATGCTGCAGCAGTGAAGAGCAGTATCCGCTCCTCTCCCCTCCCTGGTGGCAGATGGTGCAGTAGGACTGGTAACAGTCCTTCTTATCAACCCATGAGTGCTCCTGGCTGGCTTCAGGTGAGGCTGGCTGGGGGTACCTGGGTGAAAATAGGAATGACTCCCAGTCATTCCCAGTAGATGGTACAGAACGGCTGGTAACAGTCTTCATCATAGCAACTGGGGGCTGAGCTTCAATCAGCCCCCTCCCTTTCATGTGTAAAGAAAAGATTCTGTACTGCTTGGACTATCATAGCAGTGGGATGCTGGGCTCCTCTCCCCCCCAACGTTTAATGTCCTGCCTGGATTATCATAGCAGCTGGAGGCTGCCTCCCCCTCATTTTATCTCACTAACAAGTCAGTGTTTCTTATTCCTGCATTCTTTATTATTTCATGGCACAAATCGGGGGGACACTGCCATGGTAGCCCAGGAAGGTTGGGGGAGGAGGGAAGCAACTGATGGGATTGTTGCAGGGCACCCCCCGGGAATGGCATGTAGCTCATCATTTCTGCAGGATCTGACACGGAGCAGCTGTGCTCTCTGATACACTGCTTCTCTAGTACATTTGCCCCATATCCTAGGCAGGACTGACTCTGTTTTTAGAAACCATAAAGGAGGGATTGACTCGGGGAGTCATTCTCAGTTTTGCTTTTGCGCCCCTGGCCGATCTCAGCCGGGGGCACTCATGATAGCAGCAGACAGCACAGAAGGACAGATAACCATCATCTCATTGCCAAATTACACTGGCAGCAGATGGTACAGAACAACTGGTAACCATCTCTGCTATCATGCAAAACCAAATGAATGCTGCTGTGTAGCGCTGGAGTATCTCCTCTGTCCGCGGCATCCAGTACACATACGGTGACTGTAAAAAAAAAAGCTGAACGGGCTCCATGGTTGCCGTTGTATGGCGTCTACCAGGGCAATCCAGAGAAAAAGGGTGCGAAATGATTGTCTGCCGTTGCTTTCCTGGAGGAAGGAATGACTGACAACATTTACCCAGAACCACCCGCAACAATGATTTTTGCCCCATCAGCACTGGGCTGTTAACCCAGAATTCTAAGGGACGGGGGAGACTGCGGGAACTATGGGATAGCTACAAGATAGCTACCCACAGTGCAACGCTCCGGAAATCGACGCTAGCCTCGGACCATGGATGCACACCGCCGAATTAATGTGCTTAGTGTGGCCTCGTGCACTCGACTTTATACAATCTGTTTTATAAAACCGGTTTATGTAAAATCAGAATAATCCCGTAGTGTAGACGTACCCTGAGCCAGCCTCCCAGCGTGAGCCACGGGAGTAAGTCTTGCGCAGTAGCTGCAGGGTTTGGCCGCGGGGTGTGGTGTAGGGTTTTGAACAAAGAGTGGCAGCGTTCGACCTGTCCAGTAAGTCCGTCACTCTCTGATATGCACTAGTGTAACACACTCTTGGTGCTGGCAGAGTGACCGTTTTAGGGCTCCATACACTTCCAGGATTCATTGTAATTGTCATTACTGATGCCATTGCTAAATAGAATTTGGAGAAAATTGAGTCCTCTTACTTCTATGAATTCTTATAAATTATAGGAAGATGAGAATATTTTAATACAAACCAGAGTATTTCAAGTACAAAGAGCTATTCTAGAAATATATTGAATATTTTTCACTGATGTTAGTGTCTGTAAGGTTCCTCGGGGAGCTTACAACAAGTGGAATACTTAAGGATATAGTGCCATAGGTTCTTTCAGTATTTTCTTTTCAAGGAAAGTAACCTCTGAATTATCTAGGAAGTATACGAACAACATGAAAGGAAGATTATGCACAGAAAAAAAATATGCAGAGAATTCAATTATGCAAAAAAAGTGATGTGCTTTGCTTAATTCCCCAAACACCTCCCCACACTAAAGCCAAGACAGCAGAACGGAATGCATGCAGACAAGGTTTTCAGGTCACCCTTCCCAACTCTTTCTGATCATTCCTTGTTACTGTTGCTCCTATACTGTGGGTGTAAAGAACCCTGTTATAATATCTGGGTTCGTTTCTGTTTCATTCATTTGCTTTTGCCAGGGCTGCTGACATGTTGAGATACCAAGTTCCTGAGTATCAGAGGGGTAGCCGTGTTAGTCTGGATCTGTAAAAGCAGCAAAGAATCCTGTGGCACCTTATAGACTAACAGACGTTTTGGAGCATGAGCTTTCGTGGGTGAATACCCACTTCCTCAGATGCATGTAATGGAAATATCCAGGGGCAGGTATATATATGCTAGCAAGCAAGCTAGAGATAACGAGGTCAGTTCAATCAGGGAGGATAGACCTCATCCTCCCTGATTGAACTGACCTCATCCTCCCTGATTGAACTGACCTCGTTATCTCTAGCTTGCTTGCTAGCATATATATACCTGCCCCTGGATATTTCCATTACATGCATCTGAGGAAGTGGGTATTCACCCACGAAAGCTCATGCTCCAAAACGTGTTAGTCTATAAGGTGCCACAGGATTCTTTGCTGCTTTTACAAGTTCCTGAGAGAATTGCAGTGAAAACTCCTGGGCATTTTGGTGCTGTTGACCCAGAAGCACAGCAGTTTTCAGGGCTTATGGAGACCATGAGTCCAGCATCCTCATTCAGAGAGCAGTGAAATGATTGCCGCAGCTGTCATTCATCTCCCCCTGTCAGCTCTCCAGCCAGCAGTGCTGCTCCATTCTCACACAGATATGACACTGTGTAACAGAGATATAAGAGAGTCAGATCAGCCTTGGTAACCAGGTTAAAATGTCTTGGATCACAGGCCTTGAGGAGGTGAGAAGAGAGATACTTTAGCACTTTGGTTTCCCTTTCTAGCAAACTACTTATTGTTTTCCGCATACACACACTTTCCAAACCCATCATAGGCATGTTTGCTTCTTAAAGACACTGTTTACCATACAGCGAATCTACCATTTGCTCTTTAGCCTTTAATCACATTCAGTCACTGACTGTGTGTTCCCGTAGCATACTGAAAAGTTGGATACAACACACCACATTCTATTAACTCTCTTCATCCCTTGGAGAATCTCCCTGTTAACCCATTTTCTCTGTACTCTTGTCTTGCCTATTGGAGAAATGCTTTTCTGAAACGGTTACAAATCTCTCCTTGGACCTAAACTGATGCAGAAATTAAAGACTTTAATCTCACTGCTTTTACCCAACTTTTCACAAAATGTGAGCGGGCAAAGGAAGGATAATATAAACATATGGTCTTAGGCAACCATCATGGGGTTTCAGATGGAGGCCTTACCCAGCCAGCCACAGCCTGCTGCCTACCATTCAGATACACCTGGAAAGTCAATGCCATCTGGGCTGTGTAGGTACGGAGGCACTTCAGGTCATATTTTCAAAAGTTTGTATGCACCTAAGGATGCAGACAGGCACGTCTGGTGATTTTCAGAAGTGCCTAACCAAGTGAGGTGTCTACTGCCTATTGATTTCAAGAAGGAAGGAGACAATTCAGTTGGCCAGTTTGAACAAGGGTTGCCTGTAAGATTACATGAGATACAGGGTTTGATACCTGACCACAACACAAATATATTCTATCTGCTAAATTCACCTCAAGCACCTCATGACACCAACAATCGAGTGCAGCAAGGTTGTTTATAACCTCAAACTCTGCCTGTTGCTCCTAATTCCATTAACTTTTAAATAAATATTTCCTTAAAAATTGTTCTATGAAATTTAGTATTGACTGGATTTATGAGATAGTAATTACCAGGATCTAGTTGCTGTCTGGTTTTATTTTTTTTTGGCTCTGCCCCGGGTGTCAGTAAGATCATTAGCTGGTGCCCATAGTACCCTAGAATGTATGTCACCTGGACTGTCCTTGATGTTCCTGTGTATCAGTACTTGGTTTTATGACGTATTCCTTTACAAATGTCTCAGGCTGCTTTCCTCTCCTCTAACTGTGCGGCAGACACTGCACTACGCAGTATTGTTACCCCACAGCTGCTAATCCTCTTCACCGGGGAGCCCAAATGCAGTGTCTATCATCTGCTGTAAATGACCTAACAGCTTAGCAGTTGTGCTAGCTACCCTACATAGCATTAGCCACTACTGGATTTCCCAAGCCACTTTGTGCAGTGGATGACCTTGTCATAACATATTCCCAGATTTGGACCTTAGCGTCCAAAATACGGGTGTTAGCATGAAAACCTCCAAGCTTAGTTACCAGCTTGGACCTGGTAAAGCTGCCACCACCCAAAAAATTAGAGTGTTTTGGGCACTCTGGTCCCCCCAACAACCTTCCCTGGGGACCCCAAGACCCAAATTCCTTGAGTCTTACCACAAAGGGGAATAAACCATTTCCCTTCCCCCTCCTCCTTCCCAGGTGTTCCCTCTCTGGGTTCCTGGAGAGATACACAGAAGCAAGCTCCGTGAATCTAAACAGAGGGACTCCACCCTCCCCGTTTCCAGTCTTGGAAAACACAAGACCCGAGAGAGAGAGCCAAGCTCCCCCCGGACCCCCCTCCTTCACCCAGAGGGAATGCAAAGTCAGGCTAGTAAATCTAACACATACAGATTTCCCCCTGACTTCTTCCTCCCACCAATTCCCTGGTAAGCTACAGACTCAATTCCCTGGAGTTCCCCACTAAAGAAAACTCCAACAGTTCTTAAAAAGAAAGCTTTATATAAAAAGAAAGAAAAAAATATATAAAAATGGTCTCTCTCTATTAAGGTGACAAATACAGGGTCAATTGCTTAAAAGAAATATGAATAAACAGCCTTATTCAAAAGAACACAATTCAAAACACTCCAGCAACTAAACACATGTAAATACAAAAGAAAAAAACCAATAACCCCTATTGTTTTATGATCTTTGTACTCACATCCTGGAAACAGAAGATTAGAAAGCAGGAGACAGAAAAATCCTTCTCATAGCTGAGAGGGACAGACACAAGAACAAAGGACTCACACACAAACTTCCCTCCACCCAGATTTGAAAAAGTCTTGTTTCCTGATTGGTCCTCTGGTCAGGTGTTTCAGGTTACTCCTTTCCAGGTAAAAGAACATTAACCCTTAGCTATCTGTTTATGACACGCCCCCCAAATTGCAGACAGTGGGGAACCTCACTGCCGGCGATTTCCTCCTAGAACTTTAAAATAAACAGATTAATACAACACATGCACCTTTACATATACCACTAAGTATATAACTAACAGACTTGTACATTTTAAGAATACTTTTTAACTACTGGATTCTGGGAAACTCTCGCGGGAGAGAGCATCAGCTACTTTGTTAGAAGCTCCTGAGATGTGCTGAATTTGAAAATAAAATCTTGGAGAGCTAAACTCCAACGAAGAAGTTTTTTGTTGTTCCCCTTGGCAGTATGAAGCCACTTTAGCAAAGCATGGTCAGTTTGTAGCTGGAACCGCCGTCCCCAAACATATGGGCGTAGCTTTTCCAGGGCGTACACAATGGCATAGCATTCCTTTTCACTGACTGACCAGTGACTTTCCCTCTCAGACAGTTTCTTGCTGAGAAACACGACAGGATGGAAGTTGTGATCCGTTGCTTCCTGCATGAGAACTGCTCCTATACCATGCTCAGATGCATCCGTGGTTACTAGGAATGGCTTGTCAAAGTCCGGGGCCCTGAGCACAGGGTCAGACATGAGCGTCGCCTTAAGTTGGGTAAAGGCCTTTTGACACTCATCAGTCCACTTAACTGCATTTGGCTGGGTCTTTTTGGACAGGTCGGTCAGTGGGGCAGCGATTTGGCTTTAGTGTGGTACAAATCGCCTGTAGTACCTAGCCAAGCCTAAGAAGGATTGGACCTGCTTCTTTGACTTTGGGACAGGCCGCTTTTGGATAGCATCCACCTTGGCCTGTAGGGGGTTTATGGTTCCTCGACCCACCTGGTGCCCCAGGTAAGTCACTCTGTTTTGGCCTATTTGACACTTTTGGCCTTAACAGTTAGTCCAGCCTGCCTGATGTGCTCAAAGACCTTTTCCAGGTGTAGTAGGTATTCGGGCCAGGAGTCTGAAAAAATGGCCACATCATCGAGGTAGGCAACTGCATATTCTCCCAGTCCTGCTAGTAGACCATCTACCAGCCTCTGGAAGGTGGCGGGTGCATTTCAGAGCCCGAAAGGAAGGACATTAAATTCATACACCCCCGCATGGGTGACGAATGCTGACCTTTCCTTGGCAGGTTCGTCTAGCGGTACTTGCCAGTACCCCTTGGTTAAGTCTATTGTAGAGATGAACTGGGCACGTCCCAACTTCTCCAATAGCTCATCGGTGCGTGGCATTGGAAAGTTGTCCGGACGAGTTACCGCATTTAGCTTACGGTAGTCCACGCAAAAGCGTATTTCCCCATCTGGTTTGGGTACCAGAACCACTGGAGATGCCCATGCACTGGTAGATGAGCGCATTATACCCATCTGTAGCATGTTCTGGATCTCTCGTTCTATAGCAGCTTGGGCATGAGGAGACACCCAGTACGGTGGGGTTCTAATGGGATGAGCATTACCTGTGTCAATGGAGTGGTATGCCCGTTCAGTCCGTCCTGGGGTGGCTGAGAACAATGGGGCGAGGCTAATGCACAGCTCCTTGATTTTTCGCCACTGCAGACGTTCCAGGGTGGTTGAGAGGTTCACCTCTTCCACGCCACCGTCTTTTTTCCCGTTGTAGTAGACACCGTCAGGCCACTCAGCATCATCTCCCTGGACTGTAAACTGACAAACTTGTAAGTCTCTGGAATAGAAAGGCTTGAGAGAATTAACATGGTACACTCTAGGCTTTAGTGAGGAATTGGGAAATGCTATGAGGTAGTTCACAGTTCCCAGGCGCTCTTGGACCATGAATGGCCCTTCCCATGATGCTTCCATCTTATGGGCCTGTTGCGCCTTCAAGACCATAACCTGGTCTCCTACCTTGAAGGAACGCTCTCTGGTATGTTTGTCATACCAGGCCTTTTGCTCTTCCTGAGCATCCTTTAGGTTCTCTTTAGCAAGGGCTAAAGAGTGTCGGAGGGTGCTTTGTAGGTTGCTTACAAAGTCCAGAATGTTAGTTCCTGGAGAAGGTGTAAACCCCTTCCATTGCTGCTTCACCAACTGTAATGGCCCCTTAACCTCGTGACCATACACAAGTTCAAACGGTGAAAACCCTAAACTGGGATGTGGTACAGCCCTGTAGGCAAACAGCAACTGCTGCAACACTAGGTCCCAATTATTTGAGTGTTTGTTGACAAATTTACGTATCATGGCCCCCAAAGTTCCATTAAACCTTTCCCCCAGGCCATTGGTTTGATGGTGGTACGGGGTGGCAACCAAGAGGTTCACCCCATGAGTTTCCCACAGTTTTTGCATGGTCCCTGCCAGGAAATTAGATCCTGAATCTGTAAGGATGTCGGAGGGCCAACTTACCCTGGCAAAAATGTCTGTTAGGGCCAGGCACACAGTGTTAGCCCTGGTGTTGCCTTGAGCTACCGCTTCCGGCCATCTGGTAGCAAAGTCCACGAAAGTCAGTACGTACCGCTTTCCTCTGGGCGTCTTTTTTGGGAAAGGACCCAGAATATCTACAGCTACTCACTGAAATGGGACCTCAATTATGGGGAGTGGCTGGAGAGGGGCCTTGACCTGGTCTTGGGGTTTTCCCACTCCTTGGCATACCTCACAAGATCGGACATACTTGGCAACGTTCTTGCCCATCCCCTCCCAGCGGAAGGACTTCCCCAACCGGTCCTTGGTTCTGTTCACCCCAGCATGGCTACTGGGATGATCATGGGCTAAGCTTAAGAGCTTCCCCCTGAACTTAGTTGGAACCACCAACTGTTTTTGCGGCTGCCATTCTTCCCGGTGTCCACCAGAAAGAATATCCTTGTATAAAAGTCCTTGGTCTATAACAAACTGGGATCGATTAGAAGAGCTGAGAGGCGGTGGGGTGCTCCGTGCCGCCACCCAAGCTTTCTGAAGGCTGTCATCTGCTTCCTGCTCAGTCTGGAACTGTTCCCTTGAGGCTGGGGTCACCAGTTCTTCCTCAGACTGGGGACTTGGGCTTGGTCCCTCTGGAAGCGATGTAGGTGATGGGGTTGTTTCTGTTGCTGGTGAATCGCTCTCTGCTGGTGCACCTGAGGGTATTTCAGGCTCTGGCTGAGTCTTTTGGGTATGGCTGTCTGTTGCTTCTGCCAGTTCTGGCTCGCTGGTGCCCACTGGCGTTGAGTTTGAAGATGTGGTTGCAATTGCTGGTGCTGGTTGCTGTTCCAGTTCCGGGCCTGGGACTGGAGGTGCTGTGGCTGTTTCATTGGTTGGCATGGAATCTGGGTCCACTACCTCTGTCTGGGTCTCTGGTAACACAGACGGGGCACCTGTGGACGGCTCAGGAACAGGAATGGGTCTGGAAGCTTGCCTGGTTTGGCTGCGTGTAACCATTCCCACTCGCTTGGCCCGCTTCACCTGGTTGGCCAAGTCTTCCTCCAGTAGCATGGGGATAGGATAATTGACATAGACTGCAAAAGTCCACATTCCTGACCAGCCTTTGTACTGGACAGGCAGTTCAGCTGTAGGCAAGTCTACAGCTTGTGACATGAAGGGGTAAATTGTCACTTGGGCCTTTGGGTTGATGAATTTGGGGTCTACGAAGGATTGGTGGATAGCTGACACTTGTGCCCCCGTGTCTCTCCATGCAGTAACCTTCTTTCCGCCCACTCTCAAATTTTCCCTTTGATCCAAGGGTATTTGAGAGGCCTCTGGGCCTGGGGATCTTTTGGGTGATGGTGGTGTAATGAACTGCACTCAGTTGAGGTTCTTTGAGCAGTTGGCCTTGATATGTCCCAGTTCATTACACTTAAAGCATCTTCCATCTGACTGGTCACTGGGTCGAGGTGAGTTACTGGAGACTGGTGAGGTAGAAGAATAGTGCGTCTGTGGCTTTACTTGGGTTGTATGTGGGGTCTTTGGCTGTCCTTGGTTGTAGGATTTATGGTCGGTGTGCCCCCTGGGGTATTCGTTCCCCTTGACAGTAGCTTTCTTGCTTTCTGCCACTTCCATCCATCTGGCTCCAATCTCCCCCGCCTCGGTGAGATTTTTGGGTTTTCCATCTTGTATGTACCGTGTTATGTCCTCAGGAACACCATCCAAGAACTGCTCCATTTGTATGAGGAGGTGCAGTTCTTCCAAGGATTTAACATTGTGTCCTGACATCCAGGCCTCATAATTTTTCCCAACGTAGGAGGCGTGTTTGGGAAATGACACATCTGGTTTCCACTTTTGGGTTCTGAAACGCTGACGGGCATGATCCGGGTTATCCCCATTCTGTATCTGGCCTTGGTTTGAAAAAGTTTATAGTCGTTCATGTTCTCCTTAGGCATTTCAGCTGCCACCTCTGCTAAAAGTCCACTGAGCTGTGGTCTCAATTCTACCATGTACTGGTCTTCAGGGATGCTGTACTGAAGACAGGCTCTTTCAGAATTTTCCAAGAAGGCCTCAGTGTCATCACCTGCCTTGTAGGTGGGAAATTTCTTGGGATGTGGAACCATAATTGGTGAAGGGTTGTTAGGATTGGCTGGAGCCTGTTGCTTAGCCTTTTCTAATTCCATGGCCTATCGGTGGGCCTCTCTCTGGAGTTCTATCTGTCTTCTGTAGGCTGCCTCTTCTTCTTCTTGTTTCCTTCTGTGGGCCACCTCTTCTTCTTGTTGTTTTCTTTTGTGGGCTGCCTCTTCCTTGTTTAGTTCTGCATTAATTAGTTCTATCTGTCTCTTATGTTCATTTTCTTTGTCTATGGCTTGTTGCAGTGCTCGCTCCTGCCTTAGGCTTTCCTTGGAACTCATGTTTTCTGCTTTCTTGTGCTGAGGCGCCCTCTGGTGTTTATTGTCTGAACTGCTGACTCTGTTGTCTCCTGGGGTCTGCCTAGCAACAATGCCTTTTTCCCTTTCTTCCTCTAGCTAATCTTTTAAATGTAAAGTAAACCAGGAAAACCACTTTATTTGCATGTGTATTGCTGGATACTGACTCTCAATGGGAGTGCTATTGTCACAAAAGACCCTTAATAGTTCCTTAATGGTTCCTTGCTTAATATGCAAGCCACAACTGCCAGAGAGAGCAGAGAAAAAAAAATTCTCTCTGGTTCCTTTTGAAACCAAACTGTTTCTCTCTGCTTAAAAGCCCCTAGCAGAGAAAAGAAAAATATAATATTCCTACTGGTTTCTGGATTCAGTAGGCACTACCTGCACCCTCTTGCGGCTGCTCCAAATCATCAAGACCACTGCCAAATGTTGCTAAATATTTCACTCCCGCTCCTCTACAAGCCTTTCCGACAGCATTGAAAGATGGTTGCTCTCTCTGCAGCAGCAAGGTCCTGCTCCAAACTCCCAGACATGGTCATCTCCTGGTAGTCTTTAATTAAGAAACTTCTGCAGCCCTAGGTCATTGGGGGGGGGGCGGGTTGTGTTGGCTTTTCTTTTTTTTTCATTTCCCTCTTTACTAGCAATAGCAACCAGGGCATTTCCTGGGAGTTAATGATCAAATGAGATTCCTCAGCTGCACATCATGCCAACATCTCCTCTTGGCCTGTCATTGGTCCTAGGATCACCTGTGCCAAGGAGGTTGTTGCTAACGTATTTTTCTCATCAATATAACCAAGGTTGATCTGCAGTTGCACCCGATTTTTACTGTGCCACCTTGAACGTTCCAAACCAAACCACACATGCACTGCTAAACACACCCCGCTCTGTTACTCTGCAGTAAGCCCTGCCTGGAGCTGTTCAGCTGAGCAGGTTGAACTGGTCATTGTAAGTGAATTTTCTGAGGAGTTTAGCCCCTTATTTCTTGATTACAAAAACGAACCCTGAGTTCTGCACATGGAGGCATTTGCCGGTACTGGCAGAATGATTTATGCTGATTCACTGCAGCTATTTGTTATTTGTGAGCTGCGACTGTTCACCAAAGTCACATGGTATCGTTTCTGTTCCTTGACTCCATAACTGAAGCTTTTCAGGTGGGTACGGGAAAAAAAGATTGAATGGTGACTAACGACTAGCAAATACGCTTCTTTGTGTGCCAATCCTCTCATTCGCACACAAATAACAACAGCCAGTGCCTAACTTCCCTGCAAACACCAGCCTGCAGGTGTGCGTGTTTGCAAGTTAGGAAGCAGAAGGTGCACACACGGTCCAGCAGAGCTGCCTGTTCGCACAGGAAATGGTGGTGAACACCCTTTTCAGCGCTCAGCCAACCCTGCTCTTTGGTCTGAAAGTGCCTGGTTGCCATTTGTTCTTGAAGGAGTTGCCCTGCAGTTCAACACACCAGCTGTGGACGTTCTGCAGTCTCCTTGTTGCCTTCAGTGCATTTCCCCAGATGACCCCTTGCTAGAGAGTTTAGTTTTGTAGCCCTGAAAGAAGACTTCCTCTCTGACACTGGAGCTGGCAGAGTGCAACAAGTCACTTCTCTAAACTCAGCCCAGATTCTGTCAATTCACTTTGCTACTATGTTTTTTCCTGTTAATGGCCAGAAAGTCTCTGGGGAGGCAGGTGGAGCTGGTACCACCAACGTGTCAGGGAGGGAAGATTTCAGTTTCTTCATATACGATGAGAAGAAGATGGTTAAAATTAGCTCATGAGAACAGCATAAAATGCTCATTTCAGTTTCTCCCTCATAGATACCTTATAGGAACATTGGTGTCATCCAAAAAAATAAACTCCAGATGTGCAGAAACCAGGCGATGCACAATTAAGTTTAGCATCTGAATGCCCCGGTACACAAACTCTAGAAGAGCAGCTAGGTCATGGTATAAGATACTTTAAGAAGTAATCCCCTGGCAGTTTCATTTCTTCACATCCTCTCCTAAAGTGTAATGTCACTGAGCACTGGTAAGCAGCTGTTGCGTTCCACCACCGCAGTGGCTGCATTTTAGGAGTGAGCAGATGAATTCTGTTTGGATAGCATATCCCATCAGCTAGCAAATGTGTTCTGTGTGTGGGGCCCCTTATGATGAAAAGCGTTAGCACATCCTGCCTGTTCATTCTTAGCAGCTGCTTTTCATGTTCAACAACTAACATGCGTGTTGCAGAGACTCCTTTGTCCAGCTCAGCACCCTTCCCTCTCAATGCTCCCTTCAGTCAGGTCTGCTTTCAATTAAATTCGGAGGCAATTTACCCCTCTGCTCTGGACTTTGCATCTTTTCTGTGGCTCTTCCCCTAGGTTCATTCATTGCACAAATTGGGTTTTTTTTCTGTCTCCGCATGTCAAAAACTTTACCATTAAAGAAATGATTTGAATGTTTCTATAATTTTGGGGGTGGGGGAAGCCATTTAATGACTTCATGGCTCTTTAGAAAACTTTTCAGACTTCTTTCACTGGGCAGCGTCTGGATCCTTTTCTGAACTAGTTGTCTCTCATGTAGCTAACGACACTCACACGGTGGCTTTCATGTCATCTTCAGAAGCAATATTGCAGGTACAGTCCATGTCCCTGGATGCCCTGCTGTCACACTTCATCTCCTGCAGAAGCCTCTCTGATGGGAGCTTCAGCTGTAGATGTCCACATCTGGAATGCAAACCTGATCTTTATGTACTTTCTTTACCCAAAAGAGCCTGTGGCTGCAACTTATCTCACTCTGGCTAGCAGCATTTTTGCACCCCGGGGAGCGGGACGTACAGCCAACTTACCTTCCTACTGTGCGTGCCCAGCTGGCTTCCCCCAGCCAAGAAACTCTTCCCAAAGCTATGCTGCCCTTGAGGTCACTAGTCGGCACTTCCAGGAGCCATGAGGCAATGTGGGACCTGGCACAAAATGCTGTCCGGCTTCAGGAGATTGTGATCCTCAAAATTCTTCCTGTGGACGGATGCAGAAGAAAGTCAGCCCTGTCAACCACAGTCCAAAGGGGGTGGGGATCAGGGCCAAGGAAACCTGAGTCTGAAGAGTCTTGGAGAGAAATGCCAGCTCAGGTGAGAGAGGAAATTATTGAAGAGATTATTGGACTTGGATTGAGAAGGAGGCTGTTTAAAGCAATGTCCATCCTGCCTAGTAATAAACCCCGCAGCTGAGTAAGGCTCCAGGTCGGCCTCATTCCAGAGTCCCGCAGCTGAGACCTGGGTGAGTGGGCATCAAGGGGAGGGGCAGAGCAGATGACTCATGATCATATCTAGCCCCATTGCATACACGTGACTCTCCTAAAATGTGGAAGGGTTCATGCCTGGCTGTTGGCTGCTGTGGTTTTGAATCCTGTTGCAAGAATGGCCTCACTCAGCACTGCCGCCGACTGATTCTGCTCCACAAATGAGAAAGAGGCACTGGGTTGAGACGCCAGGTCTGTATATTGCATGTGATACCATATATTGCCCACCGGGCTCTGCGACCAGTAGGCTCAGCTGAACAAACATGTACACTGAGAATAGCAGGCTCAGGGCTGGTGTCAATCAGCATCTCTCCGCTGGAGTCGAAGGGGCCAGATCCCTAACTGGCCAGACAGATACAGCTCAGCTGAAGGTAGCAGAGCCCCACAGATTGACGCCAGCTGAGGATCTATCCGTTCCCTCTCCACTCTGAGGCACGGGAGCACCTCCAGCCTTTGTGGAGATGAAGGCCCTGAGCATTCCCGCTGATGCTGCCTACATGTGGAGAGCCGACAAGTCTGATGCCGTGGGTGGCTTGCCAGCACTCACATGCCGGGGCTTCCTCCCAGAGCCGCACTGAAGGGAGCTCCCTGCCGTTAATTGGTTTCTCATGTAGACCCTGCAGAGGCTAGAAACCTGAGTGTTAATATTACAAGGGGAAAAGGAGTCAGCTAAGGTGCTAGGCCAAGGTAGACGCTTTCCCTGGGACTCAGGCTGATCAGTGCCATTGTTACCGTGTGCAGAGACTGCTTGTTTCCCTGCATTGAGCTCACAAAACAAATCAACATTCGCCACTTTGTTGCAAATAGTTTCAATAACGGGAGGATGCTATTTGTTTATTTATTTATTTATGTTCCCATTAGCTGATACATTTGCACTGAGCGCTGGGGGAAAAATGTGTTTTCTCTGAATTGAATGACATGAGTTATTTCGACCTAACTTACTAATTAAGACCTCATTAGCAGTCCAAATTTGTGATAGATCAGCAGTGGACTTGGCACTGTAGTTTAATTTAATGATTTCTTGCATTACTTTGTTAATCATCTTTAGTCTGATTTAATTTATGCCAATGTGACTATCCTAATTTCTAATTAAGGCGCTGATGGCAGGGACACCACCATAGCATATGAATTTCAATCAGGGATAATACAAAAGCAGATCCTAGTTCTTTCTCCTTGATGGATAGTAATTTGGTGGCTTGCTCTTTTTACCAAGGTTCTTGCTGCTGGGAGGAGGCTAGTTTCCTCGCCAAAGGCACTTCCCTGCTATAAACGTCCATTTCTGTGGGTTTCATCCAGAAAAGCATTGCAGGGACTGGAGAGCTCATGGCATCGGTCACTAGGTCACATCCAGCCCTGTGCTGGAGCAACCAAAAGTCATCACCATCACTTGTAGAAGTGGTCTCAGTGAAGGGCCTTGCACAACGATGGGGCACACTAGGAGTCCATGCTCACTTGGGCAGATTTTCTGGCCTTCCGTGGAAAAGCCTAGTTCAGGATTTCTGGATGGAGCCCATATCTCAGGAGATGCCTGTCGCCAGGTGAGAATCCTCAGCAAACCACTTAACTCTGCTATGAATTCTTCCCAGGCAGCCTCAACTGCAGGGAGAGGGACCTTGCCCCGGAGCTCATTCTGCGCTCTCTGCCTTGCTGAGAAGAGGTGAGGGAGAAGGAGGAAAGAAGAGGGGTCTGAGATGGGAGCTGTCCAGAAGGGAGAGATGAGGGCAGTGACTAGACTGGATGCAATACAACTCTATTTTACTTTGGAAGAGGATTAAATGAATTCAGAACAAGGCACTCTTCTTCCAGAATAAGAGTATCCACACATGTAGTTAATTGGAATGAACTTCCCCTGTGTACACAGGCCCTTAGAGGAAGAGCCCTGGTGAGATGTGCTAATGAAGCTGTTTAGCATCTGGTCTGTGAATGAATGAACTCTTTGAAATGATCCCCTGGGTGTCCCTGCAGAGAGGGCTACAGACTCTGGGGCAAAAATTCTGCAGATTTTGGAAAAACATTCATAATTTCAAAATGAAGGTGCAGTAATTTGCCTTCTCTGCGTTGGACATAGGTCTGAGAGCAGCGTGGAGCCTAAAAAGCAACTAGAGTTGGCCTACAGACAGGGCTCATTTCATTACGTCGGAAGTCACCACCCTCTTTGTCTTGAGGTGGCACTCCAGAGATGTGATGAAAGGGGCCCCTCGGATGCCCAAGCCAGCTGCTAATTCCTTCAGCACAACACACGATCTATAATTGACTAAATCCTGTTTGACGCTGTGTGTTTGAGAAAGGAATCACCTGTCCAGGATCAGTCATGGAAAATTAGAGAGTTTGAAGGAACGTACATCTGCTAATTCCAAACGTTTATGTTAGTCAATATGCATTTATTTAGCGTAATAAACGACATAATTGAATTTTTATTTCCTTAATATATTTTAGTGAAATAACTAATATTTTGAGTATCCTTAGCCTACAGATGTCTTTCAGAGGAACATATTTCCTGTATTATTACTCGTGTATAAAACTGACATTTAAATAGTTTAATAAATGAGCAGTTGTTTGACTTGTTTCAGTTTCAATACATTCTGCTATATTAATAAAATATATTTCATAAGGCAGCTCAATAGACCATGCCATAAAAATTCAGTGATTTATTAGAGATACATTTGCTATTAGTTGGGACAGATATTCAAAATGTCATTAAGGTTAAAATAATAATCAATCAAACTAATTAGACCCTATTTTTCATATGCAAATATAATTAAGCATACATTTCTCAATAACTTTAAAGAGAATTATTGAAGCTGCACGAAGTGCGCTAAGTCCTCACTTGAGCTAATGAAACGACAGTGTCTCAACTTGCATATGCAAACAAAATTGATTAGCCACTTTGTGCTTTGCCTAATAACTCAAAGCCATGCAGTGTAACTGGTGGAAAAGTCAGGCAGAAAGAGTAGCCAATGGCAATGTGAAAATCAGCCCTCGCAAAAGACTCTTTTTGTCTCTTTCAGTCATAAATGTTTGGGCTGGAACCACTAAATTGCGTTGTCCAGCCTTGTACCTTGGGCTAGTTCTGCAGCCACCTCTAGGGCTGAACATGGAAGCTGCTGCACAGTGCGCAGGATGGAACATCACAGAGCTGTTTGGGTCTGGAAGTGATGGGTACCATATTTAATTGAGAATTTAGCGAGGCAGATGGAATTACCTGACTTAGAATTTGGTCAGATGCTGGAATCTACAGGGGGGGAAGTGCTGTGGGATTACTAACAATAAAATAGCTTTAATCTAATTTGTATTTTAAGATTTGTAATTCGAACACCTCGGCGCCATGACAACACGTGTAGTAGAAATAAGTAAATCCATAAATTGAGATAATTGCTCAGGGTCTTGCTTTCACACCGTACCTGAAAGGTTTCTTTGCTGAAAGGGAAAATAATTGACTGGAATAGCAGAAACTCAGCATAGCAGTTCTGCTGCATAGGCATGTGGGAGGAGGGAGCGTTTGTTTAAATACAACAATTACAGATAATTAGTATAAGAGTCAAAGCAGTTATGCAAAGCACTGGCCAGAAATGTATTGTTATTTATTTGTATTGCAGCAGGGCCTGGAGACCACAATACAGCACCAGGCACAACTGGCCCCATTGTTATAGGTGCTGTAGTGTTTCACAACCCCAGGCCCTTGTGCTACCACTGTGTGGTCTCACAAGCTGGACATCTTTTCAAGTCTTTCTGTAATCTAGATCACCCACTCTCCCTCCATCCCGACTTCTCAGGAATGTATCAATGCAACTCATCTGGCAGATGGGAACAGCTACTGAAATCTTCTGTTCATTCCAGCTACAGGCAGATCCAACGAGGTAGGAGATGGATATTTCTCACTGGGGATTGTCAGACCATAAAAGATCTACTCTCATTCCAGTGGAAGGATTGGAGTTGATGCAGGAATCGCTGGGTTGGGTTCTCAGGCAGGGCATGGATGTTCATAATGCTCCCTTCTAGCCTCAGAATCTATGGACCTTTGCCCAGCGGGATCTGCACTAGCAGGGTCCATCTGTGATTGGGATACAGGCCACCTCTTCTAACAACCAAAACAGAGACCTTGGAACTTGTTTCACTTGTCAGTCAAACAGGATTTCATGTTGTTTTCCACTCTCACCACTCTGTTCAGCCACCAATCTTCCCCTTCCCCCACTAGCGTGCTGAATGAAGAGGATTTTTGAGCTAACAGTTTCAGAAATGACTCTATCTTTGTGTAATTAACATGCTGGCTTTGCAGGTACTAAAACGGTTAGCTAGAAATGGTTTGTAGTTGTTTGCTGATGCTTTCTCTGGCAAATCATCCTGACTGTTCATTCCAGGAAAAAGCCCATTTTGTTAAGAGAAGGGTTAATAAGAGATGTTTATTTATGAAGTTGGCATATTACTGTTGCGTAATTTGAATACAGTGCCTATGAGCTTTTTTTATTGCATGCTATAATTTCATTTTTAAAGCTTTCCCTATGCCATACTTTAAAAATGATATCGCAAACAAGAAATAAATTCTGTTGTGCAGCTGTGCTAACTATATTTACCCAGGGGATGCACTATTTTGTCCTTGACATAAATCCCTTGGGATTTCACTCAGAATTACTTTGGCATGCCAGATTCACTACATTGGATACTGTATACCAAAGCGATCACAAGGACTCCTGCTGAGCTCTAGTACTGATGCTGAAGAGAAGAGGCACTTGTTTCACACATTACCATGAAAATCAGTCAACTTGCCTATTAGTGATTGCGGAGCAATCCAGGGAAATGCAATAAGAGGAATAATCAGAGATTAAAAAGCCCTGTGGAACTCCCAAGCAGTCATGGTGTTGGTGAACCTGGAGGGCTGATCTCTCTCTGTGTCTCAGCTAGGTGTACATCAGCTAAAGGGGAGGGTGTTTGTAAATTCACCAGTGCTCCTCAGTGGTGATTTCTGGCTTTCAAAATAACATTGTTACCAGTTTGTATTTTTTTTAATTTTATATTTTCACCTGATCTAAGCAGAGGCATGGGAGCCAAGAAGTCGTGAGGGCTCATTCTAGCTCTGTCATGAATGGCCTTCTACTGGTCTAAAATTGATTATATCAGCAAATTTGGCAGGCAGGAGGCAAACCAATATAAACCAGGTTTGAGCCAAGACCGGAGTGTCCATACATAGAGTTGTACCGATTTAACTAAACTGGGATAAAATCACAACTTCAGTTATCCTGGTACACCTTTGTGTGTAGACAAGTCCTAGGAGCCTTGGGCAGATCACCGAGCCTCTGCCTCAGTTTCCCCTAGGTGGAAGAGCAATAATACTTCTCTGGCCGGGTGTGCGGGGGATTAGCTAGTTTAGGTATGTAGTGCAGACGGAAGATGAAAAGCATCAAGTATTCCTAGATCAGACAGTGTGAGGCTGTCTTAGCCATCAGACAGTGGGGAGAAAGCCAGCTGAAATGAAATACTCCGGGGGGAATAAGAATGGAAGGAGTCTTCGCACCGCTTCACTTCTACATCCCCAGAGAGAGCTGTTCAAAGAGAGACTGGGCCAGGGCTGCTCTGTCAAGCAAGCCTATGGCAAAACAACGCCAGCAACCAAGTGTCTCGTCTGGCTGGGTGACGTTTCGCGCTGGCTGTGTCCCTGGCCTTCTCAGAGATGCTTGGCGCAGGGTGATGACCTGCACCGTCTACATAATACAGCTGCTCAAAAGCTTTCTGTGCAAACTCTTTTTCATGGGAAAATTGGGTGAAAGAAAATGTTTGTGGAAAGTGTCAGATCCCGCCCCATATTGTTCTTCCTCTGTTTGAGAATGCACAAACTCTGCTCTATCATGCCCTGGGGCCCACTAACTTTTCTCCTTGAGGCCCTTTGTCCTGCACATGCTGTCTGCAGGTGCTGGTCTGGCTGTCTGCTCTGAATGTGTCATAGTGGAATACACAGCAAAGGGATCACCATGGGTACATCTACACTACAATATAAGCCCAGGGTTTGAGGTCAGGCTCAAGGCTAACCCCCTCCCCTTCCATCTACATCACTGGTTCTTAACCTGGGGTGCACGCACCCCCTGGGGGTGCAAGATGCCCTTTCTGGTGGTGCGAGACATGCCAGATTTTGTTAGAAGGTAAATCATCAAAAACACAAATTAAGCACAGGAACGTAAATACAACTACTTTGTTTAATCAAACCTATGTATTTATTAACATGATACATTTTAAAAAATTACTGTAATATACAAACAAAAAATATATCTAGGTTTAAAGAACTGACCTTCAATGATTTTTGGTAAGGATGCGAGAACATATTTTGAGACCCAAAGGAGTGCAGGCTGCAGTAAAGGTTAAGAACCACTGGTCTACACACGAATCATGCTAACCTTGGGCTCAGACCTAGGGTCCCAGGCCCCCACGGGGGTGGAGGGTCTGAGCCTGAGTCAAGCCAGGGCCCAGGGTCCAAGCCCTGTTGCTTTGCAGTGTAGATGCAACCCCACTGGACTTGTATTACACACTCCATGGGCTGGTTTTCTTTGTCCGCTGAACAGTCAAGTTCAGTGGACAGTCAAGTTTTCCCACACTGCACTATGAACAAAGCGCTAGAATGGCCACATTTTAGGAGGACGCTAGGAAGTCTGGGATATGGATGGTTGGACTCAAGCCCGCATAGTGCAGTGTAGATGCTGCCGCCCCAGGTTGGGACCTGTCATAGTATAATTCCCAAATCTGGACCTTAGCGTCCAGAATACGGGTACTAGCATAAAGTCCTCTAAGCTTAATTACCAGCTTAGATTCTGTAGCGCTGCCACCAATCAGGAATTTCTAGGGCCTGATACCCTCTGGTCCCCCCAAAACCTTCCCAGGGGACCCGAAGACCCAGATTCCTTGAGTCTCACAACAAAGGGAAATAAACCATTCCCTCCTCCTCTTTCCCTCCTCCCAGATCTTTCCTGCCTGGGTAGACTAGGAGATACCGTGATTCAGTTCCTTGAAACACAACACAGAGAGATCAAGTTTCTCTCTCCCCTTCTCCCAGAGGCAATACAGATTCAAGCTGCCTGAATCTAACACAAAGAGGAAATTTACCTTTCCCTCCTTGCTTCCCACCAATTCCCTGGTATATACAGACTCAATTTCTTTGAGCCTTAACTAGGAGAGAAAAATCAAACAGGTTTTAAAAGCAAAACTTTTAATAAAAAAGAAAGAAAAAAGTAACAGGTTTATCTCTGCACTTTAGATAGTAAAAAGTTACAGGGTCTTTCAACTTATAAACAACAGAAAGAAACTTTCTCCAGCAGAAACACAATTTAATCTACTTCCAGTAAGTACACATATGCAAATGGAAAAAAACAAATTAAAAGACTATGACCGCCTTTTCTTACTTACAATTCTGAATAGATAAGAGACCGTAGCAGGGAGATTGGCAGAAACCTGGTTGCACCTCTAGCCCCGTCCAGGACCCAGAGAGAACAAAGCCAAACCCAAAACCCACAAACAAAGGCTTCCCTCCACACGAGATTTGAAAGTATCTTGTCTCCTGATTGGTCCTCTGGTCAGGTTTTTGGGTCCCTGTTTGTTAACCCTTTACAGGTAAAAGAGACATTAACCCTTAACTATCTGTTTATGACAGGCCCAGGGATGGCTCTAGGTATTTTGCCGCCCCAAGCACGGCAGGCAGGCTGCCTTCGGCGGCTTGCCTGTGGGAGGTCCCCAGTCTCGCAGATTCAGCGGCAGCCTGCGGGAGGTCTGTGGAAGCCGCAGGACCAGCGGACCCTCTGCAGGCATGTCGCCGAAGGCAGCCTGCCTGCCGCCCTAGCAGTGACCAGCAGAGCGCCTCCCCGTAGCTTGCCGCCCCAGGCACGTGCTTGGTGTGCTGGTGCCTGGAGCTGCCCCTGGTTGGGACCCAGGGTTCAACAATTCCTGGCCTGGGGTTGCAAATGAGCAGAGATGCTCCAGGCCTGGGGTGACAGACCCAGCGGCAGTTAACTCGAGTTCTGCTGAGCCTGGGCTGACTCTGCAGTGGGAACATTCCCCAGAAGAACTCGGGGGGTGGGAAGGGGCTCTCTACATTATTCCATAGTTGCCCAATTCTTTAACTTGCCACAGAGGCAGAAGCAAAGGAAGAAGGGTTGACCCATATGGCCTTGCGCTGTTCCCCCAATGCTCACCCCTCCGTATTTGTGCAACATGCCCATGTTTTGTGTTGCTACGTGTAACTGGGGTGCCCTGTGCATGGGGTGTGAGCTGGGGATCTCTGGTTCGTGTGCATAAGGCTGGCCTTGTGCTAGTATTCACAGTTACTGGAGGCTTTTCACACCAATATTCCCGATGCAAATAACAAGGCAGTCAAGCCCAGGATGGCTAAAGATTTGAAAATCTGAGGGAGAACAAGTAATTTAGATATCTGGCAACCCCTTCAAATCTGCTCTTTTGCAACCCAAAACTGCTAAAGCCACCTCTGAATAAGAACATTTCTTTTAGTTTGAGGCCTCATTGTATGCAGGTGTCAGTCTCCAGGACATCAGTTTTAACGAAATTCAACTTTCCCTCTCACATATGCAAAGGCAGATACAGGAGCTGCCATGAACGAGGGTTTTGCCTTTTGCTTGTGGTGCAAATAGGGAGCAGATATGACAATGTCAGCACCTCTCCAGGGACAAGCACGTTTTTGTCGATCATGTAGCATCAGGTTCTCGTGTCACTGCATTATGGAGCTTGATGGCACTTAATGCGCCATGACAAGGTGTAACATCAAAAAATGCAACACAAAACGAGATCAAAGAGAATGGCAATCCCCAGCGGGCTCTGATCAAATCTGAGTTATGGAAATTTGAAGGAAAAAAATGCAAACTTTTCCCCTCCATCTTTTGAATCCTATTATTATGGGCAGTAAACAGTCAACCTGAATTTCACTTTATAAACACTGAGTTATGGTTACTGGCAAAGCAGCCGTTTCACTGACATCCAGTACCTGAGAGCCCCCTGGCCCAGGCCTCCAGCCCCTGTACCCCAGCGGGAATCCTGCTGCACAGCTGTGCATACCTTCCTTCCCCTGCTGTTTAGCCTTTTTTGTACCCGGGAAGGGGCCAGCGCGCTCTAGGGGACACCACCATACCGAGGGGACTTGGCCTCTGCTGTCATTGCCTTTTTGAGCTTGTTTACACCATGGGGATTAGCTCACTGACTGAAAATAACAGCCCCTGAAGAGATGTCACCCTAGACCTTCCCGTCCCATTTGGCCTCCCAGAGGCTGACTGATAACAGGAAGGGGTGCAGGCAGCGCAGCCTGGCTGGTCTCCATCCCCATCTCTCCAGAGTGAGGCGCTGAACAGCCAACTGACCTGCCACCAGAGCTGCAGTGACAGAAGACAGGGCATCGCTTTCCTTTCAGGTCCAATGGACTCTGTTCCCAGAGAACAGTGATGCCTGCGGACAGGGGCGGCTCCTGTACCTCTCAGTCCTTTGAAACGCTTGTGTGGCCTTTGGACACCAAACTTTCCTTGGAGCTTCAGGGGAGATTAGCAGGGAGGGCAGTATCCTTAATGGGAGAAGGGGTCTTGTCATTACATTGAGTCTTTGTGTAAGGAAGTGCATGCTACAAAGCAGGAGATTGGGGAGAGTAGAAGCAACTTACAGGCCAAGGGGACAGAACTAGTAAAATGCAAGGTGCCCGCTCTACCTTACGCCCGTCGCTGGGCGGCGCTTCCTTGCTACAGCCCTGCCTTCCACGCCCACTCCACCTCACCCCAGAGTCTACCTCTTACCACCGTTTACACGAGGTGGCACCTGACCCTGGTCCAGGAGCTCTACTTGAGAGGATTCTTTAGAAGTGAGTTTTCCCCACAGAGCCTGGAGAAAACCCATCAGAAAGGAAGCAGGAGCACCGAACACGCCATAAAGGACACGTGAGCACTTGAATTGCACGGCCCGTGGCACTGGTCAGCGGGGTGTTGCGCCTGACCAGCACCAGGGCTCTGCTGCGCAAACTGATGAAAACCAGAGTGGCTGTAAAGGAGACTAAGACTGATGGGGGACACTGGGAAGGAGCAGGGTAGGGGGAGAGAGGACGAGTCTAATTTTCCAGAGATGACATCCTAAGCGTTGGAGCTGTGTGGGCCGAGGCATTTCCAGCAAGAGCATCAAACAAACAGCGTCACATTTATCATCTGTATCTCTGGGACCAAGACCTTTCTCCTGGGAGATGGACAGCTCCACTCTAAGCCTTCCTAACCATTTGCAGAAATGGTTTCAGAGGGCTGAAGGGTAATAAATACGTAATGTGTGGGCTGGAGGAGTATCTAACACAATGCCTAGGAGCTGTGAGCCCCTCTTCAAGGCTGCATGTGGACAGCATATCCGTGTTACCAGTGGCACTAGAAGAAAGTGCAGCAGGACGCACCTGGAAGCTCTGGGTATACAGACCCCTGCACCAGCACTGCTGCTAATGGAGCTGTCCCAGCATTTAGCATGCACCTGGGAGACATTTTGTAGCTTTTCTCCAGAACCACAAGGGCTAAAAATGTACTTTAAAACAAAGGAAAGTTGAGATTCTCCTGAGACAGCCTGACTCCAGGAGGTGGGGCTTCAAAAAGACCCCAAAAATGGTGAAACATGCTGTAAAATTGTGAGAATTGGTGTCCTCTGGACTGACTGGGAGTTTTGTCTGAATGAGGCCCGCAGGCCTGCCCTCCTCCCCCTTCCTGAGAGGCAAGTGTAATCAATGGGGTCTGCGCATGTGCATCTGATGGGACAGCAGGAGATCAACACTGTTCCCTCCTTCTTTGGATCCATGTTTCCGACTCTTCCACCTTCCGGGATGGCTCTGGAGAACCATGCGATCTTTCCGATGAACCCTGGGGAGACAAGGCGCTGCCCTGTGTGTGGATGTCAGTGTTCCCAGGGCTTCATTGGAGTTACCTGGTGATAACCTGGGGACAGGTCTTGTTGGCTCCAGTTCTGCAATAACTTGAAATGCTAGCAGGTTGCAGACTGCCCAATGTGACTGTTTCGAAGCTGGCATAGGCACTAGTTCCTCTCCTCTGGGCCCGGAAGCGCTGGCCCAGAGAGAACAAAAACCCTAGGCATTAGAATAGCCTTGTATCTGATGATTTAAGGATAAGCACTACTTTTCACGAGTGCTCGCAGGGTATTGGTTTAACTAAACCACTGTGTATGTGGAAAGTAGCTGCTTTGAGCTATGGTCCTCAGTATTTTAATTGTTCCACACAGGACCCTCCTGACATTCACATCAGCAGGGTCAGCAGGCCAGGTCCTCCACTAGGGTAGCTGGGTCTACCCCCAATAGCTGTACAGACAGATTTCATTAGAACAGGGAATCCTCAGTAAAACTGGATGAAATTTTTTGGATGAAACTTTTTTTTGCTGAAAAATGCAGATTAAAGTCAACCAAAACATGGTGCAAAGTTGTGTCAAATTCACCTACTTATTTCACAGGAAAAAAAAAACAAAAACAATGAAACAAAACAAAAAATAATTTCAAAAAGTTTCATTTTAACAACTGACATTTTAATGTGAAGTGGTTTTTGTTTCAAAGTTTATATCACTTTTATTACAACAAATAATGTAAAAAGTGAAAAACTGCAAAGGAAAAGAAAGGGAAGGGAAGAGAAGGAAAGGGAAAGGAAAGGTTTCATTCCACATAAAATGATTTGTTTTTAATTTTTCAGTTCTGTGGCCAAGCCGAGCAATTGGTTCTTGCAACTCTGCTGCTTGGTGCCTTTCTGCAGGTGATTGCTGCCGCTCGCATGTCTATAGATATTTATTGGCAGGGGATACTTATGTCCCATTATAGCAAGCGGTGCAGATTCCAGGCTGATTTACTGATTGGAGATTCCTTTGTGTTTAATTGCAGGGGCAGAGGAGGTGCTTGCTGCATTCTCTTTAGCAAATGGAGGATGATTGGACTACTCCCACATTTCCCTCCGCCAGCTTTCCTGTGTTTGCTGGGTATGGATCTTCTGACAGAGAAAAATCTCTTCCCTCCCTTCAGCCCCTCCGGGAGCACACATTTGTTTTCTATGGGTTTGGATATCAAGTGGACTCTCCAACCCTTCCCCCAGCCCTGGGCTCAGTTTAACCTGATCAATCATTATTGATTGTGCTGCGTTAAGCTAAGAGCAGGAGGCGGTTGCAAGCAGACAGGCCTGATTTAAACCCAGCACTCCAGTGGCCTCTTGTTCTTTCCTCAGAATCAGGAAGAGTTCACACTCAGCAGCCAGGAACTGCACTTCTTCCCCAGCAGCTGCTGGTCTTGTCTCATTCCCATGGTTCAGCGGGGCTGGGGACTGATTGTCAGGGAGCGTGAGGCCTGCACATCTGGCTAGACTAGTTCCAACTGGTTCATTCCAGCAGCCACTTTACAAAAGGGGAAGCACGGGGGGTGGGGGGGGTCCAAGGCATTGTGGATTTGGTATCATTATCTGAGAAAATGCAGATAGGGGCTGCAAAGCTTTTCCCACGAAGGTGATGCAGTTTGGCCTATTGATCTCTGAGTTTAATAAGTTTTAATCACTTTACCTTGCCAATTAGTTCAGCAAATAAAGGCTGCCCTGGCCAGCAGAGCAGAGCAGAGCAGAGCTGTGCAAAGCTGGGTAAGCTGCCTGCTCAGCAAGTGTCTCCTGTGCGTTCTGTTTGAAAGCTCTTCAGAGCAACTGACAAAGGGAAGGTGCCAGAGCAACTCACCCTCCTTTCTGGGGGACTTGGGCCACAAAGGAGACGCTTTGAGTTGCCAGGTAGATTTTAGTGATGAGTGAAACTCAACAGAACCAGAGGGTTGAGAGGCAGTGGAGTTGGCTCAGCTCAGTGCTGAGAGGTTCTGTTCCTCCCCACGTGAGGCTGGAGGTGTGTGAATGGGAAATGCTACCGGAGGAGCCTCTCCTGCCATTTCCCCCCCAGCACCCAGGAAGGACAGAGACAGGGACACATGAAAGTGGAGGCAGAGGGCAGAATGGGCCATGGAGCCTGAGCTCCCCCTTCCGCCCCAGGGGCAGTTCCTCCAGGTCAGAGCACTGCCCGTGAGTGCAGCTGTGTGTTGGCAGTGCTTAGACTCCACATGGATACGTGCCTGAGAAACACTGTAGAGAGAGACTGATCCTGTCCAGCAAATGGGCCGGATTCTGAACTCATAGTGGGGTGATTCTCTTGTCTCGTCACTGGCCATCAGGCCCTGTCCCAGGGTGCTTGCCTCTTTATGGGGAAAAAGGTCATGTGGGGAGATCACAGAGGAAGGGGCAGAGTCCTGGGGAAGAGAGTTTGAGTAGGAGCCTCACTCCAGCAGGGCAGAGGTGGGGGTACCAGGAAGGACAGAAGCCTGGAAAGCTGCAGCTGGTCTGAGAAAGCAGCTACAGGGAGCAAGACTGGCTCCTGCAGGGCATCAGAGGGTGTGTTTGATTATAATCCAGCTCCACAAAGGAGGGCTGAGGCCTCGGGGCTCCTTATTCCAGGAGAGAGGAGAGTAAGGAACTAGAGTGACAACCAGAAGCCAAATTAGGGAGAAAGCATGGGGGGCCTGCCCTTGTGTCTTCTCCAGTGGCTCAGAGGGAGTCCCTCAGGGGCTGGGCCTAGCTGGACTCCAGATGGAAGAGGGAGACTTTATTTTTGAGTTTTTTTAGACTTAAACAAAATAGAAACCCAGCAGCAGGTGTCTGTCTTATACCTTTTTGACTGTGTGGCATTCTGAAAGGGCTGTAAGAAGAAGGGGAAACTGAGGCAGGGTGTTGCAACACCACCATTGGCCCTGAGGCAGCTGACCCTGTTAAGGCCCCATAACCACACAAGAAAAGACTTGTATTTTTAACATGAATGTGGAAATGCACACCTGCACCAGGCTAGTCTGCTGCACACCCAGTAAAACTATGTTCTGACTAGCTCTGTAATGCCTGTCCAGTAAAGAACAAATTGTACATTGGCACCCTTCCACCAGGGTCCCCTTGCCCCTCTATCTTACAAACCCACTCGCTCCCCTATGTCCCTCCAAGATGCATTTGGAAATGGGTCAAAGGGCATTTAGCTTTGGTTGCAAAACAAAGGGTGATTCAAATCTGGATCCAGTTTAATCAGAACCCCCAAAGTTTGCAGGGGTTCAGGTAAAGGAATGATACCAGTTTGGGCCCATATCTGTATAAATCTGCCCCAGTGTCCCTGTGCCACACACTGTCATTTCTGCTTTCTATTAGAAGGGTATTGGGGCCATTTTATTCTGCCAGATGCTGACCCCAGGGGCAAATATGGAAACTAAACTCCTGCATGCAACTCCAGGTTGAGACTCTGAGCTTCTTGTAGGTAACTTTGACTTTGTCCAGCAGCATTTCTGCAGCAAATCTTTGTTTTCACTACTGCATCCTCTGCTCACTAAAACCCAGACTCCCCTTTCAGTTAAACAGGATCCAGCTGCCACATATGCTCCAAGGAAATTCACAGAAGAAAGGAGCCACAGATCTGTTAGTACACAATGAAAATCTGTATAAATCATATCCCTTTAGTTCAGTATCACCAACATTCATGTCATCATATTAAATGCCATGCATGCTCACCAACAGCAAATTAAAGTTGTCATATCAGCACTAAATCTTTATTACAACATGCTGGGCTAAAGTCATCCGGGGAGCAATTCACTCACTGACTTCAGTGCAGTTACAGCAGCTGACACGTTCTAGCTTAGTGGCAAAGCTGTTTCCATTGGAATCTTACCACACAATGAATATTGCCCTGTCCCCAGGATGCGTTTCATGAATACTGGACTAGAGTATTTAGCACAAGATACACATCAGTTCCTTGGTCTTTTACCAGCGATTTTAAGGGGAGCTGGGCAGGGAATTGTGGAGATTCTTGGACTGGTCCATACAGTAGCTGTTCTGCAGAGAGTGGAGCTAGCAGCCCCACAGGAAGGAAGTTCATAATAATTACTTTTACTTTTTAAATGTCCTCATTCCCCTCCCCCAGAGCTTCCCCAGCCCCATGTCTGTAGGATCCTGGGGGGCAGGAACTAGTTTTTATCTCTGGGGATTGCTGTGCCAAGCCCCCTGCTGATGCTAGGTAAATAACAGTGCTAACCAACACAATGTCCTTGCAGCCCTTTTCCCCAGTGCTCTGGGGGCACATTAGCGACTGTGCTAACACCTCACCCCAGGGACATTTCTCTTGCCGTAGGGATTTAATCTAGTCCCACAGCAGACTAGAGCATTTTAGTTCAAGTTAGCCTGACCTGCTCTCAGCCTGGGGCTAACCTAAGGCTCCAGAGCTCTCCGGTGAGATTAAAGGCAGGTGATAACTTTTTTCCCTGCAAATAATCAATGCCACTGTAGATCTGTTTGCATTCAAAAGAGGAAACACCCATGTGTAGCCTAACCCAGCTGGAGGCTGTTAGGCAGCCAAGGCAGCAGCAAGCAGCTCACTTTGGGGGGGTCTTGGAGCCAGTTAGTGGAAATTATGCAGGGAGCCCTGGAGTCTCCTCACTTTAACAGTCTCTGCTAGTATATTTTAAGTGGCACAAACTAAATTCAATCAGAATGAAGGGGCAAGGCAGCATCTAAACAACACCCAGCTTTCTGTTAGCAGGGTTAATAACCATGTGCAAGGATCCCGGTGTCTGGCTAAACGAGGAATTTTCAGCCTCTGGCTTCACCCAGGGCCACAAAGAACAGCAAGCACTAATAGGATGCACCTTTGCAGGCTGCTAAAAGAGCAAAGTCACTCCAGAGTTTGCTGCTGAGCTGGGCCACTAACCTGTTCTCAGTAACTTCCAGAGCTGGAGCTGGGTGAGTCCTTTCACTCCTAACAAACCCACGACAAGAAGTGCAAAGGCTGGGATGTAACTCTTAACCAGCTGAGACACAAACTGGGCTGAGGGCCCCTTCTGCTGTGTGAGGCTTACACAGCAATTAGCAGGTTTCATCTGCATGGGGTGAAGGATATTTGACTTTTCTTTCATTAGTTAGCAAGACTTGAGACTGCAAACCAGGTGCCTACCACAGTATTTCTCTTTCCCTGCAGCCACATGTGGGTGATGGGGACAAAAAGTGCTCTGGTCACAGTTGCTTCCCCCTAGCTTGTTTTAGGATGGTGCCAGTGGATTGGGAGGCTGGACCGGCACTGGAGGGCAAGCCTCGCACAAGGAGCAGGGTGGAGAGAGGCACCGAGATGCTTGTCAGAGAAAGAACAAACAGGGAGTGCAGGCTGGCGGCCCTTCAGCCCCCAGATAGGAAACCAGTTCTGACTTGGTCCTGGGTTATGCTGGGGCCTCACAGGTGTAATTTGTTAATGACAGCAGGGAAGAGGCTGCAGACTGTTGGTGTTGTTAAATAACATTGAAACTGAAGCACGTGACTGGGCTTCCCAGCAGGAGCATCTGGCTGAGCATACAGCAGTGCTGATTTGATCAGAACCAATTTACCTTCCCTTGGGGTGCAGGCTCCACAGGACAGTGCCTGTGGACAGCCCACAGTGCCCAGCCTGCTGGCATTGCTGAGAAGCCCGAGATGCCCCGGCCTGGGCAAGCCAGGCAGCTCTCTCCTTAGACAGCTTAGCGGGGGTTGTTTAGGGACTTGCTGTTTACCCGCCACTGCACAGACATCCAGGATGGGTCTGAAGGCTGCTGCCCTTGAGGCCGGATTGGCAGTCATGGTCCCCAGGAGAGCCACAAACCAGGAAGAGACTATTTACGTTGTAAACGTGTTGTAATTAGACACTAAGCCTCTGTCCCTGAGCCTCCCTGCTGTGCTGGGGGGGTGGGGCAGTCAGCCCCTGGCTCTTGCGCCTGGGGTTTGAGGAGTCCAGGCCCACACATGCCTGCCCACCCAGACACAGTAGTGCCAGACCTATGACAAAGCAGCCTCCCTGGCATGGGGGGGTTACCTTTTTCATCCCTGACCTCGGCAGGCTGGGGTTTCTAGTCAGCTCCCTGATCGCTTTAGCAATGCCCCTTCCTGCAGCTACCACAGACATTTCATCCCACAAAACAGCGACTGGCTGTTTGACCAGCACAGACAGCCCTTTCGCGGGGGTTTAGCCATGTCCCCCCAGTACCATCTATACCCCCTCTAAAATTACCAGTTACCGTGCGCCTGCCCTCCTGCCTCAGGCCCTGCATTGACCCCAGCACCCTATGAGTCTGTTTGTGTGTTTGAAAGATGCTTGTTTTCTCCCAGGTAAATTCTGCCAGCCACAATACCGCAGGGGCCCTGTCAGCCCAGAGCCGCACCCATCCTGCCCCTGGGCTCTCACTGGTGGGACGGGAAGGCACATTGCTGCATCTTTTCAATGAGTGCCCAAGCTGCATTAAGCACCACCCGACTCTTTGCCCCTTTTCCACCTAGCATAACTAACAGTGATCTGCTCCTTATCGGAAGCTTCTGCCTCATTCTGAGTCCCAGGTGCTGAGAAAGGCCCTCTCCTCTCACACAGCAGAGCCTCAGGACAGGTGCCTCCCTGGGTGTCCCCCCCTGCCCTCCTTTGTATCATGCTGACTAATACATCTGGATCCCTTGATATTTCCTGTTTTCTTGCCTCTCTTTTCAAACAGGCAGATCCTGGCTATGGTTCTGTCCTGGTCTTAGGGTGACTAGATGTCTCGATTTTATAGGGACAGTCCCGATTTTTGGGTCTTTTTCTTATATAGGCTTATATTACCCCCCACCTGATTTTTCACACTTGCTGTCTGGTCACCCTACCTGGTCTGGACAAAACACCAAAGGGGACCAGTTAACTCTCTGGGTTCAGCTGACTGGTTCGGGAGCAGCCTCGATGCTCCAGTGTTTATGGGAACGAGTCTGCAGAGCAGCAGTGTGGAAAGAATGGCATTCAACCACCTGGTTATTTATGCCACTGAAAACATGCAAAATTGCAAAGACCCCTTCGCCATGAACCAGGCCTGTTCTTGCTCCAAATCAGGCGCACTTTCTCTGGGAAATGAGCCCATTTTCAAATGAGTAATTTGTAACATGAAGCAAATTGTTCAGACACTTGGGACAATATTCAAATTCCTGATGAAAGGTGACAAAACTTGGATTTTAGGTAGCTTCATGTTCTGCGGCAAATATTGTACGCCCTTCCAGGGGCAAGCTAAGGACTACGTCCTGCTCTGCTCCCTCGGGGAAATCGGGCCACATCCCATTTACCTTTCTCCCATCAGTGACCTAAGTCTGAGGACTTCTCCAGCAACCCAAGAAGTAGCCTCTTGTCAGAAGCACTGCCATAGAGTCCAGTCCTACCCCCAGATCCAGGGCTGTAACTCACACTAAATCCAGTAGAGTTTGAGCCTCTTGAGCTAAGGGCGGATTCATGTGAGCGGCATAAGGGAGGAGAACAGGAATGCAGATGAGGAAGAGAGAAATGCTAGTCATTAGAACACTGTACTAGAGGAATAAATAAAGCCATCGGGGTCAGGCACCGTTAGCAGAGGAGAGACAGGCCTAAAGTACTCAGAACATAAAGGGACTCTCAGGAAACAATGAAAGTGCTGGACCATTTCTAAAATGTAAATAACGCCAGCCTCTGTCTACTGGAGTATTTTATATTTGTAAATATATAACACGGTTTTAAATCCTATTTGTCACTTTCATCTCACTGGGATTTTGTTTAACATTTTAGTTAATTCTCTGAAAGCCTTGACAGCTGTTATTGCACTTTAAAGTCCAATTTGAATAATAAACCAGTTTCCAAGCTGCTTTAATACTGGTTTAACAGGCGGTAGAGAAACTTTATTTGGCAGCATTAAGGTTCTTTCCCAAACAGTTCCTGTTGGAGTGAGACGGGGGCTTCCCATGCTCTGTGCCATTACCGGGGTCACAAGCTCATGCTGTCAGCAAAGCAAAGCTCAGAAATGCTAATGGTATTGAAGAGCCTTAGTTCACTTGTGATGAGAAGCACTCCAGACGTTCTGGGCGCATGAGCTGCCAGGCTGAGCAGGCTCTGCGTAACTACAGCCAGCCTCCCCCGAGTTCCCGTGGGGCACCCGAGAGGGGCCAGGAGTCTGAATCAGAAAGATCTGTCATTAAACAATGCTGCTGCCCCAGGGCATGCTTTGAAGGGGCCAATCCAAGCCAGTGGAGTTACCTCCATTGAGCTCAGTGCCTTGAATCAGACCCTGAGAGACGTGATTGTGGAAGTTCCCAGGATTCCTGAAGTGATAGCGTCTGGGGTCAAGTGCAACATTCACAAAGCCATTGAAGTTACTGGCCCCATGTGAGGGTCCCTGGACCCCTGGGGTGACGGTTTCAGGGTGAACTGTACCTTTGACCGCTCTCTTGGCATCTCCATGGTGACAGGCCTGGCCTATACCTGCACTTCTCCCGGGGTGCAGTGCTGGGCTCCACCCCCGATAGACTGGATCACCAGGTGACAACATCCCTGTTCACCAACGAAGTTTCCTCAGCAGGTCCAGCTGGGTTTGGCTCCTGCTATAGACTGTCCTCTGGGAGCTGTGACCGGCAGGTGTACAGGGACGCCAGACAGGTTTATTTAGTTGTCCACAGGAACATAGAAACCAGAGACAAAAGGATTAAAACAACAAAAGACTGTACACATATTATCTTACCTAAGCTTGGCATTTCCCTCACAACATAGGCAGGCCTGGCAGGGCCTTGGTTACTCATCACTCCCCTGTCAGGCTTTTAACTGCATTCAAGCTCTTTGTTTTGGATTTCCCACCTGAATCCCTCAGCAGATACAAATTGGGACCCCCATGGTATCAGCCAGGTTTATTCCACACTGGTGGAGTTAAATTTCAAAGAAATAAAGACCCCATCTCTTCGGGGCTGTCTGCAGCTGTTGATTTTGGATCCTGCTGACCAAAGCTAAGACTGATCTAGCCCTTAGTTATCCTTTAGCAAGCGGCACAATAACCATCCACTCCACGGAGATATAGATAGCAGTCAGTATATTAATACAGATATCTCCCATGTTTGTCACACCTGGCAACCTCGGTGCCGATGGATCCTTCAGGGGGCAATATCAGTTCATTGAAACCAGACACAAAAGCCTCTTCAGACTTTACTTCAGGCTGTTTGCCTTTCCTGGGCCATGTTCTGAGAAGTGACTGAACAAGCTATTGTTAGGGAGACACGTCCCAGCTTTTCCCTTGTTCATGACAGCGAGGTGCAGTGGGGCACTTTGGGATGAGGAGATTGTCTGGGCAAGCACCTGGGTTTGCTTGTCCTCTCACCAGATGGCTGCTGGATAACAACGATTTCTCACAGTGACTGGGCTCTCGGAATCATAAGAGACACCTGTGAGATGAATGTCTGCTGGGGTAGGCTACAGCCATCATGTGTCTCCACTTTGTCACTTATATACGTAATTAATAATCTTAATTACACTGAAATT
The DNA here is from genome assembly GCF_025201925.1 of Gopherus flavomarginatus. Lineage (NCBI taxonomy): Eukaryota > Metazoa > Chordata > Testudines > Testudinidae > Gopherus > Gopherus flavomarginatus. Next base: position 31,788,402 of record NC_066631.1, on the reverse strand, counting down.
AATTATAGCTGAAAAATGAGCATGACTCTTTCTTGCATTGCTCTGAACCCAGGCTGGCATGAAGATATTTGGCTACAGAGCTGTCATCTCACCTGGCCCATCCTCTGTTCTCTAGTGCCCATGGCGGCGAGGATCTGTACCTTGTGTCCAGAGCCCACGGGACGGACAGGCTGTCTTGACATGGCTCATGGTATTGATGCGATATCAATACCAGCCTCTGCAAGGCACTCATTACTGTAATTTGTGCTTAAATCCTGCAGGGGTAAGTGTCCTAGAAGCACCAAGAAGAAACTCAGCTAGAGAGACACACAACATAAGCTTTGCAAAGTGAACCCAGGCCTGAGTCTCCCCAGCAGAATAACTGAAGCAAGTCAGCACGTTTCCCTGCTGCTTACAGCATTTAGGTAAAGGCAGAGTCCAGGATTTCACTGTTAAATCATCTGGGAAGGCTCATGAAGAGAATCATCTCACAACTCTAGCTAAGCTTGTGAAGTAGTGAATTCCAGAGGCATAGGGCCAGCACAGGTAATGCCCTTCCCCAATTGTTATGGGGAGCGCGCCTCAGCCCACCAACCCAGGGCCTGTGCTAGGTTGGAGAGAGAGAACCGGGTTATAGGCTCACCTGGACCTGCTCCATTTAAGACTTTGTATATAGTGACTAGCACTTTCAGCTTCACCGGGCATTTAAATTGCAGCCAATGCATGGAGCAGAGCTCAGATGTGCCACGCTCATCAGCCAAACGCACTCAATTCGAGGGCTGCCCGCGCAACCCTGTCTGGACTAGCTGGAGCTTCTATGGGGTTGCAGAAGCCCAGGCAAATGTTGCCAAAGGTCTGGGTGATGAAGATAATGCCTGTGCTGATGGGAGAGGTGCAGCCCCTGGGCCAGCCATCGGGCAAGGAGGGACCTCTGTGCATGCCTGAGAACAAGACTGAGACGAGAAGGAGCCTTGACACTCCCTGTAGTATGAACAGCCCCCCACACCCAGGGGAGCCACCTCAGCCTCCTCCAAACTGGGAGATTCTAGTCTCCATATTTAGGAAAGATTAATTCAAACTGGAACAGGTGCAGAGAAGGGCTCCTAGGATGACCCAGGGAATGGAAAACTTACCCTTGAGAGGAAACTCAAAGAACTTGGCTTATTTGGCTTGACCAAATGCAGGCGGAGGGGAGATACGGTTGCTTTCCATAAATACATCCAGAGAGATACTGGGCGAAGGGGAAGGATGGTGCAGGGGTGGGAGTGCTAGCCTGGGAGTTGAGAGATTAGCGTTCAGTTCCCTGTTCTGCCCCCAACCACCTTTGTGACCTTCGGCCAATGACCTTGAACTCAGTGGAAGACGGGGCACTAAGTATCCTGGGTGTTAGTCCCTCTGTGCCTCACTCCTCCCCTGCAAAATGCTTCCGGGGCGTTGTAAAGACTGAGAGATGCTATGGCAGTGGGGGCCATGTGAGTACCTAGGACAGACAGACACAGGAGGGAGGAACCCTGGGGTGGGTTTATCTCATGTGTCAGGTCATGTCTTGCATAAAGGAGAGGAGCCATGGGCTATTCTGAGGGACTGGCCCAGGGAGAGCAGCGTCTTGGGGAAATGGGCCTGGGGAGCAGCATGGGAAGTGCACAGGGATAAGTAATATAAGTAGCAACCATATCCCAAGTGTGTTGCATTGCGGCGTTATTTCTGTGAGCTCCATGGCATTCTCAAGCGGGCCCCATTGGTTCTGATGGTTCTGCCCCATTAAATCTCAGAACTTGGCCCCTGGCAAAGGGAGAATATCCTGTCTTCCCTCAGGCTCCAGGTGTACCCCTTCCCAGCTCCTGGCTGGGCCTGCTCTCCCACTGCCCTGAACCTCGTGGTGAGTCACTCGCACTGGTGCAGTGGGTTTCATGCTGCCATTCTGATCCGAGAACATTTCACAGCCACTTTGCACCTGTGTAAAGGATACTGGACTTGGGAGAATCAGGACTCCTGGATCCCAGATTCTTAATTAGCCGGAAATCGCCCCTTGCCTCATCTGGGAGAGAAGGGGTTAACATTTCCTCCTGCAGCACTAAAGTTCATTACTTTTGCTAATTGCTTTGAAGTCAGTGCTTCAGCAGCTAATGGAAAATGTATCTCTAGGTAACAGATTAATTGGCTACTACTGACCAGTTTCCAATAGGATTTCAGGCAAGGTGCATTAGCTGTGGACCCCTGTGCTGACTCTACCAAGCAGATATGCAAAGAGGCCTGGTTGCTGCTAAAAGCTGCTAAGCAGCATCACCATTCTGCAATACAAATAGTCTCTGTTTGGTTAACTAAACAAATTGCACCTCCGCTGACTCCTTCCAGAAAGGCCCCACAAGTGGAGAGAAGGCAGCAGACCAAACGGTGGCCAGCTACACTGAGGCAGGGCCACTGTGCAACTGCTATTTATTGCCTCTTGAATTGACATCTTTGCTTGGGAAGTGACAGTGATGCAGCATTTCATGACAGCCCAGGTAAAAGCTTGCAATGAAAAACGCTCTTCGTTAATTTCCAATCATTTAAGTGTATGTGCATAGAAATAGCAATTGAAATATAACCACAACGAAGACAAGTTGGTGTCACCCGAGCAGCTTTACTTTCTCATGTAATAAATGTGTCCATAAGTACTTTGCAACCATATGGTAATTATGTTTAATAAAGGACATTTCATGTAATTAAACTGTTTTATTAAGGCATTATTAGCACTTTACATTGAAAAATAGCTAAGCAAAGAAGTAATAAGCCAGCATCTGCATTCTGTTCCCAAGCGGATGGGAAATGCCTGTCTTTATAGAACACCCAGGCAGTCAATTGTCACCATGAAGTACCCAGCTGAGCCAACGAATTTTGGGGTCTCCTCCTCCAAACAAGGAAGAGATGGGGGGGACACTGTGAGCCTAATGTTCAGATGTGCAGAGCACCCACAAAGCCAACTGAAGTCCATGGGAGGTCAAAACCACTGAAAATGAGACCCCAAATCTCTACAAGATCACACGATCAGTCTCATTCAGGCCCAGCTCCTACAACACTCTTAAGCAGAAGCTTTATTTGAGTCTGTGAGTGATTCTATGGAAATCACCGAGTCCCATCTTCCTTGTGTGCAACTTGATTGAGAGAACCAGTTCTTTCCACATTTGGAGTCTGGTCTGCGAGATTTGGGCCTGGATTTGAACATCCGTGATACCAGCTCTTGTGACCGTCATTCTGAAAAATACCCAATATCAGAATACTCACAAAGTTCCAGCTCTGGGAGGCAAGACTGCCAGAGAATCTGAGCTTTCATTTTCAAACAAGTCCATTTCTAGCTCTCCTGGCTGCAGAGAGAAGCTTGAGCATATGGTGCGAGCAAGGGTGGCTCCATGGTTTTTGCCGCCCCAAGAGGCGGAAAAAAAAAAAAAAGCCGCAATCGACGGCAGCTGCACCATGCCACTTTCTTCTTCGGTGGCAGGTTCTTCCCTCCGAGGGGGACCGAGGGACCCACCACTGAATTGCCAAGGAAGAGTCTGACGTGCTGCCTCTTTCCCTTGGCCACCCCAAGCACCTGCTTGCTCAGCTAGTGCCTGGAGCCGGCCCTGGGTGCGAGTGTCTCCCAAAGGCTCGGGAAATGGAAAGCAAAGAAACAGAACTCCGCTTTCGGGGCCTGACTTGGGATTGGTGAATGCTGACGGTTGGCAATGCCAGTGCCCACCCCCTGCTGCAGCACGCGGAGGAGGTCATTCACAGTGACATCCTTTGGCCTCCTTGCCCTTACCACACATATTATCATGTTTCACACATGGCAGATTTGGATTGGAAATTCCTCCTGGTGGAAACTCATTTCCCCTCCCAAGGCTTAGAGAGACACATCACAGCTACAGCCCTACCCAAGCCTGAGAACTGAATGATCAGAACTTATGGGCCGTTTACAGCTGGATCCACAGAAGGGCTTGACAGCCTGGGCCCTTCCCTCACTAGTGCACATGGGCTCACAAGTATAACGTTACCCAGGGGACTCTGCAATCAGGTCAGAGCGGATGAGCCCCTGTGCACGTGCACTGTCGGCAGCATCAGTGCTTTCATGTGTCATTGGGTTTAGGATCTTCCCACGGGATGGTCAGAACCCAGCACCATCTCCAGAATAATGAAACGCTGCCTGCTTCTTAGCATCACTTGAACACCTTTCCCATCCGGTGCTGTAAACCCAGCTGCACATTGCGTCCGTGTCCCCTGTCTGAGCCGGGAACAGGGAAAGCACTTTGTGTTACTGCCTTCGTTTTAACATTGGCCTTTGATGTGAACACAACTTGTTAATAACCTAACAGGACGCACTGCGTAGGGGTCTGGAGGAGGAGCTGTTCCTGAAAGCAGGCTTAAATGTTTCAAAGAACGTTCAGATTTTTGGCAGCCTAAGATTTTTCCTTTATTTATCTGCCAAGTCCTACATTCAGGATTCCACATTTTCCCTGCCAAAAGGTTGTCTTGGGTGGCACCTAATGGAGGTCAGGAAAGGCTGGGAAAGGCTTTGCCCAGAGAGTTGTTCCCCAGGAGCTGCTGTGGGAGGGAGCATCCAGCTCTGAACAGCAAAGTGGCACTGGGCAATTTAACAACAGTTAGGCTGTGTGCTGGCCTGTAGTGCCTGGTTGGTTCCTTGCCCCAGTTGGTCTGTCTGTATCCATCTGTTCTCTCTTGTCTGATGTGTATATTGTCAGGTCTCTGGGGCAGGGACCATCCATGTGTGTCCAGCGCCTGACGCAGTGCGGCTCTGACCTATGACAGGTACTGCAAGTGCTATGGTGACACAAATAATAAATGGGTTTTCCTCCCATATGAGAGGGCATATTACATCCAGGCCTCCTGCCGACTCCCAGTGCTGGATGTGTCCTGCCCAGCAGTGGCTCTGCCCATTGCTCTGATGCTCAGAACGGGTTGCTTGGGCATCCTCAGGCAGTGTTCCTCCCTGCCTGTCTCAGAATGGCTTTCCTGTGACATTGCTGTCTTGCCTTTATCGCTGGCTGTGGAAAGGTGGGACCTGGCTGGTTGGTCTGTGGCCGTGGCCTCCGGAAAGTGGAAACGTTAGAGTTAACGATGTGCTCTGATTAGGGAATCCTGAGTGCCCCGACACACATACACACATCTGCTACAGGCTGCTGTCATTACCGCAGCACATGCTTATACAGCGCTCTGTCAAAATCTTCCCCCCGGGGACAGGAAGGCAGGAATGTCATTTTGGATCCATTACTAAAGCACTGAGTTGCTTACAAATGATCAACACTGTTTCCACATCCAGTGGTGATGTCTGACCCCTCCACCCGCTGGCAGCCAGGAGGAGCCTGGGAAAGGGCCCTCTGCATGCTAATGAGGCTCACACACAAGCAGGAGCAGCAGCACCAATAAAATCAGCAGGGCTGTATATCTGGGCCCATGGAAAAGGGTGGGGGGGGGCGGGGGGTAGCAGACAAACCTGCAGCCGCTCTCTTCCCTTCCCACCTCTGATTTGAATAATTCACTGTGACCTAGTCTCGGGGGCACCATTGTCTTCAGTGGAGGCAAATCAGCAGCCTGGATAGCCGGTTAAGAGGGCCCCAGCCTGATGCCTTTTTCTGTAAATCAGGATTAATGAGATGGTGGAGGAAACGCAAAGCCAGTGCATCTCTGCTGGCAGCTAACTCTTCGCAGCAGCCAGGATCTGAAGTGGCTGCTGCCTTGATAACCTCAGGCAGTCTTCTGTACCAGCCATCAACCTGTCGATAACTAGCTTGCACCCAGCCCTGGCTCACACAGACCGCGCCTCCAGATTTCCCACCTGATGGTAGCATGGAGCTGTGGATTTCCCCTGCTTTCTAGGCAGTGCAGGGCATTGGGGCTGCTCCAGTCCAGACAGCCAAGTTTTATATCATCCTGTTTGATGACGGGTGCCAAGAGGCGGCAGCAGATCCAGCCAGTGCCCCCGCACCCTGCACGAAGCCTGGCTTTCAGCGTCTGGCCCCGCCGCAGTCTAATAATGGCTTGTCACAGAAGCCTGCTGCCTCTGGACTAGAGGAGAAAGCGGTTCCCAATAACAGCCCCTCGCTACACGGCAGCCTGAGACCTGCCAGGCTGTGGCTGGAACCAGCACACACAGGAGCAGGCTCCCGAGACTGTCTCCTCCACTCGGGGCAAAGCAACAGGCAGGTCTGGGTGATGGGCCACTGCTGCTTCACATTGGCCCACGCTGTGCTCCATCCTGAGTGAACCCTGAGGGCTCTAGCCTACTGGGCTCCTGCAGCACGGACACTCTCTGTCTTACTCAGGAAGCCCTGCCTGAGTTTGCATCGTCCCCTGAGCCCAGCCCCATGGCCTCTGAGCTGCCCCAAGAGTAACCTGTCCCGTAGCACTTTCTCTGGCTGCAAGCTTCCAAATGAGCGCCCTAAGAGCCCAGCTCCTGCCTCAGGCACTCATCCCCCTGCCCTAGGATGTTAGCTCCTCAGGGCAGGGACCATGCTGCAAAGTTCTAAAAGCGTAGCACAGTTAGAGCTTGGTAAGTGACAAAGGGCCTGTCACGGACTCACAGATCGTGCCCACTCTTGGCCCTGTGCTGTCCGTGGGGGGTGCCCCTTTTACTGAGACACCTTTCTCAGGGGTCCACTCTCTCTCGGGGTCAGGCCCCTCCACCTCCTAGAGCCGCACCTCTCTGAGCCTTAGCACGTCTGTCTCTGCCATGGACCCCCTCCGGGAGTCCACGCACTCTGGACCCCCTGGGCCTCTTCACCCCCGAAGGGGCTGATGCAACCCTGTTCTCTAGACCGGAGTGACTCTCAGCCAGCATAAAACAGGAGGGTTTATTGAGAGTTGAACACAGCACAGGAAACTCTCAGGGCCTCAGGCCTGGCCTCTCACAATAACAGCACATCCCAGTCTCCTGATATCCAGGTGGGCTCTGCCTGCTTCCCCTCGCCAGCCCCGAGCCCCCCTACTTCCCAGCTGGGCCTCTGATATCCCCGGCCTCAAGCCCTGTCTCTGTCCATTGTCTTCTCTCCAGGTAAACAGGGTCGTAAACAGGAAGGCCTGAGTCCCCTCTCCTCGCAGCTCTCCTCTGGCTGGAACCGGCTGGTCAGGTCACCAGGGTCCTCTCTCTGCAGCCCATTGTCCTTCCACTGGCCAGAACTGGTTGTGTCTCCTGGGCTGGGATCCTGAGTCCCTCTCCAGTCCTCTGTAACAACAAACTCCCTCTCCCCTCACCTCGTTAAACCAGTAACACCCAGGGACATTGAGTCCCACCCCCTGTGCATGCAAACCCTAGAAAAGACAGAAAACCCCAAGAAAAAAACCCCACTTCGTCACAGGGCCCTTCTGCCCAAATGCTGAGCACTTAGGGGTGTTGCAGTGTTGCTGGTATTGCAGCAGGAGCAAGGCACTGAAGCAGCTATTCCCCATTGTCAGTCCCCAGGGCAATCCTATGTAGCAAAGACCAGGTCTATGGAAGAACCCTTTAGAACTTGACCTTTGATGGGACTTTGTGGTCCTAAGTGTACCAAATGCACTGGCCTCCCCAGCTCCAGGGAATAGGAGACATACCTGAAAACCACGTTTTTGTGGCTGAATTTACCAAAAGAGAAGAGATGCAACATTATTGGTAACATTTTTTCTCAATCTGAATTTGTGCGGCCTGTCTTCTAATCATCTGTACATTATCCATCATCCTCCGTCTCCCTATCGCCTCTGTCTCACAGCTACAGGCAATCAATCCTACCATTAAAAAAATGGTCTCTTACACAGGGGGTTTCGAACAGGACAAACCGAAGGAGTAAGATCTGGTACAGAGATGCTGTGTACTGTGCATGCTACATAAAGCTCGAGTAAAAGATCCCACTGGATTGTCAGAAGTAGATCTGCAAGACTGTCAGACACCAACAGTCCCTCTGAGCCAGGCAGACAGAAATTAACATTCCTTGAGAGGCAGATACCTTCTAGGGATCCAAATGAATTCTCTTCGGCTTTACTGTCTCCACTAACATGCTGGGTGGGCCTGAGCAGCAACCTTCACCTCAGCGTCCCTGTCTCTGATGTGAGGATAACGAAGCCCTTCCCCCTCTCCGCAGGCACTGTGGATGGGAGAGGTGCTAAGCAGTGTTGGTTGAAACACCTTGGCCAGTACAAATGAGACATCCTGTTTCCTAGCACCCTCGTTAGGTGTTGGTGTCAGGCGCCAGCAAAGTGTGTGTGATAGTTCGCATCCTGACACTAGATACAACCCACAGGCATTCTGTGTCTTATCTCCTTGAAAGTTGCCAGCCTGGCCATAGTCTGACAGCTCCACTCAGCTGCAGGCAGGAGACGACCAGGCAATCGGAATCCCAAGCTGCACTTTCTTTTCAGGTTTTCTTGGGTGGTATTCATGGGACCATGGTAACTCTTGTGCGCAGTCAGCAGCCAGGCCAGGAGCTGCAGTCAGTTGTGAAAACTGTGGAATGCCTCCCATCCTGAGCTGAATTTCAACAGTGACCTCAAGCTGAAAGGTTCTGTTCTCCCAGGAGCAATTGTGTCCCACTAGCTTCTATCAAACCACAGATCTTGCCTCTTTCTACTTGGCTTGCATGTTAAATGCAAATACTCGTTGGAACAGACTGGAGAGAGAGTTTGCTCTCTCACACGCTTGTCATAAACAGATAGCTAAGGGTTAACATCTCTTTCACCTGGAAATAAGTATCTGAAGCACCTGACCAGAGGACCAATCAGGAAACAGGATTTTTTCAACTCTGGGTGGAGGGTTTTTTGTGTGTGAGTCCTTTGTTCTGGGTCTTCTGCCTGCACTCTCTTGGCTATGAGGGGGTTTCTATTTCCTGCTTTCTAATCTTCTGTTTCCAAGTTGTAAGTACAGAGATCATAAAAACAATAGGGGTTATTGGTGTTTTTCTTTTGTATTTACATGTCTATAGTTGCTGAAGTGCTTTGAATTGTATTCTTTTTGAATAAGGCTGTTTATTCAATATTCTTTTAAGCAAATGACCCTGTATTTGTCACCTTAATACAGAGAGACCATTTTTATGTATTTTTCTTTCTTTTTATATAAAGCTTTCTTTTAAGACCTGTTGGAGTTTTTCTTTAGTGGGGAACTCCAGGGAATTGAGTCTGCAGCTCACCAGGGAACTGGTGGGAGGAAGAAGTCAGGGGGAAATCTGTGTGTGTTAGATTTACTAGCCTGACTTTGCATTCCCTCTGGTTGAAGAGGGAAGTGCTTGTGTTTCCAGGACTGGAAATAAAGAGGGTGGAGTCCCTCTGTTTAGATTCACGGAGTTTGCTTCTGTGTATCTCTCCATGAACACCTGGAGGGGGGAAGGGAAAAGATTTTTGGGGGGACCAGAGTGCCCCAAAACACTCTAATTTTTTGGGTGGTGGCAGCTTTACCAGGTCCAAGCTGGTAACTAAGCTTGGAGGTTTTCATGCTAACCACCATATTTTGGATGCTAAGGTCCAAATCTGGGACTAGGTTATGACAACGCTACTTTTCTGGGGTCAGTACTGAAGCAATAATGGCTGATGCACAGGATATTTTCTAAAAAGAACAGGAGTACTTGTGGCACCTCAGAGACTAGCAAATTTATTTGAGCATGAGCTTTCATGGGCTACAGCCCACTTCATCGCATGCATAGACTGGGACATACAGACAGGAGATATTTATACATACAGAGAGCATGAAAAGGTGGAAGTAGCCATACCAACTGTAAGAGGCCAATCAATTGAGATGAGCTATCATCAGCAGGAGAAAAAAACTTTGGAAGTGATAATCGAGATGACCCATAGAAGGTTTGAGGATACTTAACATGGGGAAATAGATTCAATTAGTGTAATGGCCCAACCATTCCCAGTCTCTGTTCAAACCTAAGTTAATTGTATCTAATTTGAGTATTAATTCAAGTCACATCGCAATGGTCACATGCCAGCATCACAGACACAGCTTCCAAAGGGCACCCAGGGTTCTTTCCAACCAGCATGGTGCAAGTGCAGTGTCTCAGGTTTGTGGGATAAATACATTTGCCCTTCGGTGCCGGCTCCAAGGTTGCTCCAGGGCTGGAGCAGCCACAGAAAAAAAAAAAGGCGGGGGAGGGGGGCAGAACGGGGTGGGAAGAGGTGGGGCAGGGGATGGAGTCAGGTTGAGCACTCCCTATCCTGGGGGCAGAGGGCTGGCCGCTACCACGTACACTGATTGCACACACACTTAAGCAGCTGCACTTACAAAAGCCTGGACACAACAAACAGCCAGCTGAAGGTTGGAGTTTTGATTAAAGCCTCATTGACAGCTTGGGGCTAAGTAAGCAGCCAACCCAAGTCCCACTCGACTGGTGGCTGAACACACCATTTCGTGGTTTTTATTTAATCCTGGTGTGATTTCAGATCAATCTCGTTCTATGAGTTTCTGAACTTTCCTTTCAAAACAGTCCAGATCCAATAGGACGGTGGGGGGAGAAGTCAGCTGCCACCCAAATCGCTGCACTGGCGTATAGGCTATTTCCAGTGTCATTGTTCTAACACCCAGGGAAGGGCAACCCGAATGCATACTGCTGGACAAGCAGCTACACTGGGTGGTCAAGGCGGAAGCCATGTGCCTTGGTAATATTGTTGGCTATAGAGCTGCTAACTGGACTGCTTTGCAGGAAAATGGCAGGGTCTATTCACGAAATGGGCAGAAGGTTCCTTTATCAGGGTCACTTTCCTTCTAGGATACAGTTATTCTAATACATGTGAGTTGTTCCGGTCTGTTGCCCAGTGCCCTGAACCCACTCCCTTCTGTCCCCCACGACTCGCCGGGGTGGGATTTAGGTCAAGGAGCAAGGCACACCAAGTGTAAACCTAGAACTCAGACTCACCAGTACTTATATCAAAATGTAAATTCCGCCGCAATCTGTGAAACTGCCGCAGCATGATACCTCCCAAGCAGCCTGGGGGCCTGATGATGCATAATCATTAATTCAATTAATTAAAGGCTTATTAAAATGCTGATGAGGACCATAAACATGCAGAAGAAATATATGAAAACCCATTGAGAGACAGCAGCCGCACATCACGACTCCTCGGCATCCTCTCAATCTGCATCCTGAGTTACAATTGGTTGTTGGTATTGAAATAGCACCAGAAGCTCCAAGCAGCAGCAGGACCCATTGTGCAAGGCGCTGTACAAATCAAACAATAATGTCCACGCAACAACGACTTTAAACCTGGCTCAAGAGTGACAGTTTTTTTAATATCAGAGGGGTAGCCGTGTTAGTCTGTATCTGTAAACAGCAACAAAGAGTCCCGTGGCACTTTATAGACTAACAGACGTATTGGAGCATGAGCTTCCGTGGGTGAATACCCACTTTGTCAGACACATGCTCCAGTACGGCTGCTAGTCTATAAGGTGTTACAGGACTCTTTGTTGCAGTTTTTTAATAGTCAAAGGAATTGTTGCCACCAGTTTAGCTGGCAGAAAGTCTCTTTGGGGAGGATAATGTGAGCAGTATTGTTATTTCCGGCACGAGACCGGCACCACTTCCCAAAGAGCGTGGCTCACTGGTGATTGGAGTCTCCAAAAGACATTCCAGTTAAACAGTTTGACTTCGGAGCCTGTGTGGAGAAATATGTGCTTAAAGACGCCGCCTCTGTCTGAGCAATTTCTGAATCGCTGCAGAATTAAGATGAAATATTAAGGTTTCCTTCTGAGTTTGGCTTCTGCAGCTGCAAAGCACTCCAGGTAGCAGCCTCACAGGTAAATGGAGAGAGGTTCCCAAGTGAAATCTCCACGGATGTTGGCATTTGGCGCTCGCTGGCTGCAGGGAGGGGATGCTGTGGCTATATTGGAATGCAGAACCTTGTTTCCTTCTTTCTCCTTAATGAGACAAAATAAATTTACGTGATGTTGGATTCCACACCCCCTCCCCCATCTCTTGTGCTCTAAAAGGCAGTTTTACGCTAGTTTAGACAACCTCCAATCTCGCCTGAGCTGCAGCGCTCACAAGCTGACTGCATTTTTATGAGCTGACTTGTTATATGCAGTGGAAGTATGCAAAATATGTCAAGCCTAAATTTGATTTGAATCAAAATGACTCTAATTACTTGTAATAATTTTTGCATTCCAACATAAAACAATGTTAAAAAATTCCATTACAATAGTTAAAAGACAAATCATTTAGCAAGCCCCTTATTTTATTGCTTTATTAGACAATTTACTTTGCAACATTTTGCACATTGGATTGGGTGATGGCCCAGGGCTATTAACTGTAAATTGCACTAACAGAGAGTTCGTCCCTTGTCATTAGCCAAAAAGTCAAACACTATTGTCGTGAGTCCAGCTGGCTTGTCAAATTACACCTATTTCACATCCTTAGCATTGTACCAGACAGTGGCACTAGCTGGGTCTTCTTCATTTACTCTCCCCTTCTTTATACCTAGCAACGGTTGTATTTCTTCTTTTCTCTAAAGCATATGATGAGGATGAGGTTTGGCCCATCCATTGGACAGGCCCGTATCTGCTGACATGAGTCACTTTTTCTTGGCGGATGTAAAACAGGCAGTTCTAATAGCAGCCAAGAAGTTCTGCAGTAGTTCTATCAGCAACTGGGAGACCACTCCACTCATGCCAACTCCTGTTGGAATTTTACTGGGCAGTGCTACTTTTCAGGCCGAGTCTGTGCACCGCTCTGGGCATGTCTGGCCTCCCGTGGAGCCTGAGAGATGGGCTGGCCAGGGATACAGCCACGCTTGTGAGGGCTGAAGGTGCCTCTGCCATTGCTGTTATGTTGCAGCTAGAGGCAGATGTTTCTTTTTTATTTCCTTTGTGATCAAGGCTGTTGGGGTGGGTTTGCTCATTGACTTATTGGTTATAAGGCCCTTTCAGGGTCGCTGAGGCCATCTCCCTGTTTCTCAACAAGACGGTAACCAGTAGTATCCTGTCTGGTCTGCTGCTGTCCTAATAACTCAGATAGCAGTTACCCTGATCCCCCAGAGCCCTGCTATGAGGCAGGGAATGCCCTGGAAGGAACCATTCAGATTCCCAGAGACTCTTCCCTGGGCAAGATGACTGCCCAACCCTCCGCAGACACAGACAGAGACATGGATCTGGTCATCCACACTGAAGACTTGTAAAGCCCTTAATAGGGCAGTGGAGACCTCCTCCTTCCCTCGCCCTCAGCTCCAGTGGCATCCGTGCTCAGACCCCACCACTTGTCAATCAGTGCACCTGAGGTCAGCCTGCAATCAAGTCCTGGCTGTGCTTGTTCGTTGGGTGCAACATGCCGCAGCCCGTGAAGTCTGCCCCAGCCTGGTTCTCTGTGAGTATTTGCAAACATTAAAGTGAAGGGTAGCATGGGGTCCTCGGCACCCCTTCCTCTCTCTGGCTCTCCCACAGCTTTCTGTCCTGTTTCAATCTACTGGAACCACACTGTATTTGATTTTCAATATTTGCTTTTGAACTGTGTTAGCTTGTTGCAATTGGCCAGACAAGTGAAATGTTTTTGTTTCTCACACTGAAGGAACATACATGCCTTGTGTCACAAATACCCATAACTGGGCTTGCGCATTTAAAATTCAGTTTGTGCAGCTAGTTATGCAGGAGACTTTGAAAATGGCCTTCTAGGCATGTTCGTGCCTGTAAAATTAGATCCCTCAATGTCTGCAGGAAACATGAGTCCAGGTGAACCAAATTCCCTTGGACATTTGAGTGACTATTCATGGGGAATTTGCTCCATTATTCACCGATAAGTGAGCAGTGTTTGAACCCATAGCTCTGAAAAGGTAAGGCTACTAGATTCACCACTACCATTGCACAGACGGCACAGCTATCCACCGCTCCTGAAATGCTGTCAATCTAAATTTTTTCTGCTGCTCTAAAGGTTTATATTTTTCCTTGTGAAATTCTTCACAGCCAGTCACACTAGCTACTTGTCAATTTCTCAAAATCTTATAATAATGCTAAAGCAGAAAGCATCTCATTATCTGCATGGTGATGTACCAAAGCAGCAAGAGGAACTAAATAAAGCCTAGCCACTGCAATGAAATTGTGTCCCTTACAGTCCATTAGTGCTTGGGAGTAACCCAGTAACTAGCAATGACTAATTCTGCTCTAAGTGCCAGCTGATGGCCGTGGCTGTTTTCTAACAGTTCTGGGTTAATGATGCTATAAAAATAAAGCTCTGTCTGTGTTCTTTCTTTCTTTCTTCTTCTTTCTAATTTTATATCACTGCACTTGACAGGCGGTTAAGTTAGCTAAAGCCCAACAACCTCACTCTCCCTCCAGCTGTGTCCACACTAGCAAATTTGGTGCCCGGTTTCCAGCACCAGTGTAAATGCAAACATTCAGTGGTGCTAAAGTGCACTGAATGTTGCAAATACTTAAGGTTAATTTTGCTTCTTTCCTCTGGTTGGGACAGGAATGCCCAGCTTTACCCAGCCAAGGACAGAGCTATGATTCACCGGGAGTGCAAGAGACACAGCAACTTAGTATAAAAAGTGGCAGCTAGACGCTACCCTCATCTTTCTTAGCATGGAATGCAACACCTGGCTCCACTGGTCCCAGCTTCAATGCTCTGCTGCTTGGCTCAAGATGGAGTGTTGCATGCTGGGACAGGTAGTCTCTGTAGGTCCCATTTCCATATTGAAGATCTATATGACCCCCACCAGTGCATTGTACATCACTGGGGTTCACACTCTGGGCATCCAGCCTTGGGCCATAGAGGTGCTTGGGAGAACAAAATGAAGCTCATCCCTCCAATCAGTTGTGCGGGCTGTGCAGCTACAAGGAGGCTGTGTGGCTGAGTGTGTTATGGCAGCCAGGCGTGGCTACACCCATCATTATCCTTCCTTCCTGGAGCACTTGGCAACGCAGCACGTGCCAGTCATCTGGCACAGGCTGGGGTGCCGGAAGTGTTCAGAGAAGGAGATCTTGCTTCCACTCCACTTAACGCTGGGCAAGATTTTTGTATCTCTGTCTCTGATAAAGTTGCTTCATGTTTAATTAGCAGGCCCCTTCCTTCTTCGTGTCTCCAAAGCTTTTGCTAAACTCACGCCAGGCCTTCCACTCTCGCCACCTGTGCTGAGCTGTGCAGACCCTCCTGACAAATCAAAGCTACATTTTCCCTTCACAACTTCCCCCAACCCAGTTCTGATTGGCCGATGGACTTGGATCCTTGAAAATGTTGCCATCTTCCCTTAGTGCCCCGCTCTATTTTCCAGCTCACCATCTTCCTACAGACAACGTGGATTCCACAACTGTCTCAGCTCATGGTCCTGTTTGCTGAGGTTTTTCTTTGTTGAAAACTAGAGACATTCTTCTCTGTATTTGTTCTCATTATAATGAATAAGAAAAGCAGGTGGATTAACTGAGCCTCCTCGTATGAGCTGATCAAACAAAAAGTCCCCCAAAAAGCAAAGCTTGGGGGCATGTTCCCATGCATGGTTTGCTGTCACTGAATGCTGCTATCAAGCCAATGCTCCCAATGGCCATCTAATGACTAGTGTAGTCTACTGATTAGAACAGGCAGACAGGAGCCAGGAGATCTGGATTCCATCCCTCCTGGGAGCCAGGTGGTCCAGGCGTTAGAACAAGGTCAGGAATTCTAGGTTTCCTTCAGCTTTTGCCACCGATTCAGGTGTGGCTTTGGGTAGGTCACCTAGGACCAAATTTTCAAAAGGGGCCTCTAATTCTGGGTACCTCCATTTTGGGAGATCAGTTTGAGACCCCACAGCCTGTTTTCATTAGCCTCCATTTAGAAGTGTGGATTCTCAACAGCTCTGACAATACATGCAGCACATGGTCTAGAGATATTGCTAGTTATAGAAATTCTTTCATATCCATATGCTCCAGCCATCCTAGACTCGGCTTGCAACTGGCTCACAAATAATATCCTGGGAACAACAGTACAATTGAATAGAACCAGATTTCTGCATTGGAAAGGGATTGGTTTTATTTCAAAATCTACTACGAATGTTACTAACTGGTTTATTTTTGTATTATTTTCAAAACATAATAAATTCAGCATGAAGATTTTCTAGTGACTAAGTAAATATTAATGCAAACATGCCTGCAGTCACTATTATATTTAATTGAAAGTACAGCATAAAGCAAAATACAACTATGCAGATTTTACATAAAATATTAATTGTTTCATGACTATTTTTCTTGTATTTGTAACTAATCAGTTATTTAAAGTTATGACCAAGGTTTTTTAATTCAATAATGTTGTAATTGTTTTCATGCCCAGGGCTATAACCCAGTTAGCGCATATATCTATGCATCCTGGGAGTGCTATATGTTCCGGAGACACGTATAATTGTGTTTCCATGATAACCTGAATGCAACAGCAATGCCAACACTACATCCTCCAGCGCTGTGTGTGTGCGCTGAACTCAGGAGTTTGTGATCACTGGGGGTCAAATGCAGCCACCTGAACTGCTGTAGGCTGAGGTGGTTCAAGGACCTGATCCAAAGCCCACTGAAGTCAATGGGAATCTGCCCATCTCTTCAGCGGGCTTTAGATCAGTTCCTGTGTGAATACTGCACAGGAGCAGAGGGAGGAGGAAAATATAAGTCAGGCTAACAGGATCTGAGCCGCTGCCATTGGGAGTCCATCAGGAAAATACCATATTCAAAGGCTGAGACACTTTGAGTTCTTTACAGGCAGGATGTAGTCACCTGTCTCACTTGGGATCGAAAGTTCCAGCCCCAGTTGTGACAACCCAAGAAAGCTCAGACCAGTTTCCTGAATCCATTTGGTAACATTCAGGCAGCCGGGCCCTCTGTGGCTTTTATATTAAATGCTCTTAATTTTTGACACTCCATAATAAAAAGGAAGGTGGTTTTAGTTCTTATAAAAATAATCAGCCTAGGAAAGAACCCCAAAGTCAGGAAAGTCTCCCCCAAAGAGATTATCCTGGAGGCTGGGAAGGGATAAGGGACTAGAAGCATCACTTCAGTATTAACTAGAGGGTCATTGCTGCAGCCGTCTGAAGGAAACGGAATAATCTCAGCAACCCCAAACCATTCAGCCAGGGGCCCCAGTGAAAGACCTGTGATGTCATTGCTGATATTTGCTGGTTTGTGGGACTATTGGCCCACCCTGAGAGCTTGCGTGCCACCTCCTCCTTCCTTAACATCACAATGTAACCACCTCCCCACAGCTTGGCATGCCAGCATACATATATTCTGCACTAAAGAGAGCAGTTTGTATAGCACAGCACTTACTGAGGCCCCAGGGTGGGATTCATATGTATCTCAGCACATCCAAATGCTTGTATGCTGCTTTTCCCTCTTATTCACAAAGTGTTTAGGATGGACACTAATTATTGTAATGATCATCTTGACTCATTCCTCTCATCCACACAGCCCAGCCTGAAAGAGTCCAAAACAGCTCTGACCAGCTCTGCACACGAGGCTTTCACCCCCTCAACTCCGAAACGCAGCCCCGCCATCTTCAGCAGCAGCTGCGCAGAATTCGGGAAGGAAGCAAACCACTTCTTGTGTGCAAGGGGAGATGGCTCCTGTCTGTACACCATGGAGCAGAAAAAAAC
Organism: Gopherus flavomarginatus; assembly: GCF_025201925.1. NCBI lineage: Eukaryota > Metazoa > Chordata > Testudines > Testudinidae > Gopherus > Gopherus flavomarginatus. The sequence goes on along the minus strand of NC_066631.1, from coordinate 31,770,897 downwards.
TTGTGGCTTCCAAGAGTAAAATAATAATAATTAATCACTGGGCCCAATCCCTGTCTGGTGTGGCTCAGTGTAACTCACTGAAGTTAGTTAGCCTGTAAGCTTTTCAGGACAGGGACTGTGGTTTTGTTCAGTTCCTGGTCGGGGTCTGTGTTCAGGGCTCCTAGACATTATAATACAAATAATAATGTAATATATACATATCTAATATATAATACAAATCATAATTATATATAAAATAATATATAATATACATATATATTGTTAGATTCAATTATATATAATTATATAATACATACATAATATATAATACAAATACTGATATACCAGCCATTAATGAATTCGATGGAACAGATCCCCAGCTGATGAAAATCAGCACAGCTCGATTAACTTTGGGTTATGCGCACTGGGAATCTGGCCCAATTGATTGATCCTGATTGATACCCATTGATACTGATTGACACTATCTGAGGGTCTGGCCCAATCTGTAGCTAAATGCTGATACTCTTCAGGGCTGAGGGCTTGGCCTTTTCACTGGCTATGTCTGCCCTGCCATGAAAGATGGGCTTTTAAAGTGACATAATGAACATGGGTAAGCTCTCTTGCTGTAAAATCCTAGTGTAGACAAGAACTCTGTAGTTTTTACCATGATGTAGGGAGGTGAGGTCAAGGCAAGGGATATAGAGTGGACCTTGCCTAGCTACACTGTGGTAAAAACTAGCAGCACCTCATCGACACTAGGGCTAGCTAACCCTGTTCCCTCACTGTCAAACCCACTTGTTGGGCAGAGGAGACGGTTGCTATGTGCTTTCCATGAAGTAACATTTACCAACCAAAAACGTCAGGTCAGCTGGTTCTGAGCGCATATGCAAAGTGGAGTGCAGGTGTCTGCTCTATCCCTATTGTCTAGAAGGGGCTGGTCAATCAAAGATGAAAGTCATTCACTGCACCTGGTCTCTGAGTTCAGAGCCTTGATGAACGCTGCTGAGAAACCGAACAGCAGAAAGATGGACATGTGCACCTCCCATTGGGCTGGCAGAAATGTCTGTGCAAAGTGCACATTGACATTCCAGCACTGCCTGTGCACTGCCACAAGTCTGGCACCAGCACATATGCATGGGCTAGACTCTGTGTTGGTGTCAGATTCTTCGCCCCAGGCAGGGCATTTTGCAGGTAATACCTATGCGCGTACAGGGTTACACTGCTGCAGGTGCATGCAGAGATATTAATGTTGTGTTTGAACCTGCCAAGCATTGTTGCATGTCCGTGAGTCCATAATTTTATGAATCTGCTTGTGGGATCTGATCTGTTCCCGTTTGTTAGGGAAATCCTTGTCACTGCCTGGTTCCTGAGACTTCAGTATGCAGCAGCATCTTTATGTTTGTCATTTCAGTCAAGCTCGGGGTTGAGGATAAATATTGAATTATTACATTGTGGGGAGAAGTGGCACAGAACCCCCCAGCTCCAGGGTGCAGCTGCCACACCTGAGCTGTTTGCCCCTGTGCTATATTTTGTCACTATTGGATTTTCCATGAAGTTGCTATTGTGGCTGTGTGTTGCAAAATAGCCATTGTCAGCTTGAGAGCCAACCTGGGGCTGAGACTTAGAACAGCAGTTCAAGAAGGCACCCACGTGTCTCAGGATGATAGGCCAGACGGATCTCAGTTCACAGCTACATTCCAGCATCAGTTACTGGTTTTCATTATCTGAGTAACCTCATAAATGCCAGCTGTGACTTGTCTGCATGCCCCAGGCATGGCTGGTTTCACAGAGAGCTAATACCTATGGTCCCTGTCTCAACGAGCTTCCAATTCTACCATTACCACTCTTCTCCCCAGGCTGAGCATGCACACCCTGCCTGATGTGCAAAGCATTGCATGTTCCTGTGGCAATCTGTGTGCTCGCCGCCAGCCAGGCTACAATCACCTGGCCATATACCTGGGGCAAGACCCCTGTTCTCACATCAGGCAATGTATTGAAGACAATGTCAGCAGTGGGGCAAGATGCTTCCCAAGCGTGTCGGATGGGTGGGTGATGCACTGCTGATGGGGAATGGAAGGGACAGCAGTGACGGGAGGGAGGTGATGCAGATGTGAGATCCCTGTATTGTGGCCTGTGATAAATCTTATTTAGAGGCCATTTAGTTAAGGAGGCTTGTGGAGCATTATCTCGGAGACAACTTGACAGAAAGCCCATAAATTGCAGGGTGGTTTTCTGGCCACTTCACAGCACTGTGCGCCTGGACAGGGGCTGTTGCCAGTTGAACTGCCGATAATTGGGAGGAAGAGAGTGCTAAACAAGTGTCAACAGTAACCCGGCCCTTCGTTTAGGCAGATTAAGCAAGTTGCTTATTGCCTGTGACATAATTTAGATGAATGGTGGGGGTAATCCATCAGTGCAGCCATGTGCAGGAGGGCCCTGGATGGAGCCGGTGGGGGATCCCATTACCTTACATGTGTTAACAGCCAAACTCCTTTGTATAAACAACAAAGTGGCTCTCCTGAAAAGGCCGGTTTTCCCTCATTGTCTGTGAAAGGACTGGCCGGTCTGCACATGATGAATGGCAGGAGCCAGGATTGGCAGCTTCACTGCTGGCGAGGGGATGAGCAGGAGCGTAATGTAGGTGAAGAGGGACACCATGTGGGGAGGTGCAGCGCTGCGGAGAGCTGATGGATTCTAGCCCACCTCGGAACTGAATGAGCCCACCCCGCTGCCGCACGCAGCGTCCCATTCACAGTGTGGATTTCAAACACAAAAAATGAAGGAGTTCCAAATATTGTGGCACTTTCTTCCAGTCAGTGTCAGTCATTCCCCGATTTGCATAACTGAAAGCCATCATGCATCTTCCTGTACCCTGCATTGAGCCACCCACCTCTCCCTCATTCCGGGGACAGCCCCGGGTTGGCAGGAAAGGGTGTCGTAGGGCACTGAAATGGTGCCTTTGCTGCCTGGCATTGAACTCTGCCCCCAGAAACCCCCATGCCTACAAGCCTTCTGAGGCCACATCAGAGGCCACCAAAACGCAACAAAATTGTCACAAAAATCCGTTTGGTTAGAAGGAATGCCTGTCTGTTAAGAGTTTCACCAGAGGGGAAAACACTGAATTGTAGCTGCATCTTAAAAGGCAACATCCTTACTGGCTAACTCAACCTCCCTTCTGAACCAGCATCTTGATCCATCCCGAATGCAATCCCACGCCCCCGCCTAGCTTGCGTTGCAATAATCTGGGGTACACTAGCCTTAGGATGTCACTCCTGCCAGCCTGTTCCTGCCGCCTGGTATAACTCTGCAGTCACTCCCTTTGGGGTATTAATCAGCTTTTCCACACTGGCACAGCAGAGTGACTTGAGTGGAACCTTTCTAAGTTGTTTAATTTTAAAGGCCAAAGGAAGCATTAATGCAGCTTTCCGGGTGGAAAATCCAAGAACGAGGAAGTCAGGAAATCCTGTTAGAGTTTCCCAACCAGTGCCTGCTGGGCCATAGACATCTCCCACCCTGTCTGCTTTACAACCTGGATTAAAGTGACCGACAGAACAGAACACTACTATTGACACTTCACATGAGACGCTTACAGAGTGTGATATGTCGAGATAACAGCAAGAGAACGTCTGGAATTTCCCATTTCTTTCCATTTGGGCACTTCATTTCTCAGCCTTTCTGCTGCACTGATGCTAGATTGTGCACTTGATTTCCCTAGATTTGGGGTGGAGAGAGAGGAAAAATGTTCCTTCCTGCTGAATCACAGTAGTGGGTACAAGCAATGAGGCATAAAAATCAGAAATGGTTACAAGGAAAATAAAGATAAACTGCAACTGGTACCTAACTTAACAAACTATGTTAAATTCCAAGCAAAGTTTTCTCACCACATGCTTTCAGACATCTTACTGCCCAAACTTCTTAGGTCAGAACCCCTTCTCCCAGATTCCAACTAATGCTTCCTTTGTTGATTCAGGTGCAGAAAATGTGATGAGTGGGAGGGAGGGTGCCTTGGGGTGTTTGTCCTTCCTTTTTATAGTTTATAGTGCATTTGTAGCTGAGATTCAGGAGACAAAGAATCTATATAGAAGGATGTTCCCTGCTGCTTTTTCTGACCTCTTTGAGTTTCCTTTCTTTCCCTTCCTGCTTGATGACTCTGTTTACTGCTTAAATGTAAATGAAGCGGAGCACACATGCCTTTGTTTGACACAGACCTGTGCACCAGCCTCCGTCTAGAACTGGTGTTAATAACACCATAGAGTGGAATCTTATAACTTCACATACAATGTTGCCACACATATTTTATCAGGACGATGCTGATCAGCAAATTGTAGATTTTCAAATGATACCTTACAAGGCATATTTTGTACAAAGATTATTACAAGAGTATGTAGGATGTGAATACAGGGGTACATTCTGTCACAATAGGAGGGGGTCACCTGCCTGGATTCTCTGGGTATATCTCACTTAAGCAATTCCCTGCCACTGTGGGGGCTTTGGGCACTGGTACACCTTGATCCCGCCTATTCTTTCCCTGTGGCACATAATAGTTCAGTCTCCTGTGGACTGTAATACCTGGTCCAGTTAGGGTGGTTGTGTTTGGTGTGTGGGGGGCTGGTGGTCTGTGATGTACAGGAGGTCTGATTAGATGATCTATGACTATGACAAGACTGACAACTGCCTCTCCATGGAGAACACACTTGCTGCCCATTCTGGGTTTCTCTAGGTAGACTGGACCTGCCATACTGCTGAGTGTATTGTTGCAGGCACACCCTGATAGTCTACAGTTCTCAGGGGAACGGTAGTAGACAGTAAGTAGCATGGCAGATGCGGAGAATAAATTAGACAAGGGACTGGGGCTCTGTGCTCCTGATACAGCCTGGGGTGCTTACATGCTTATATTTGGTCCATGCTTAGACACACTTTTCAGAGGAGGGTGCACACAGCCTTGCAGTGCTGGGTAGCCCTGGAGTGAGGGTTGATTCTAGTAGAGCACAGTAAGCATCACAGGTATAGTACTGCAGGAGGCATGCAAGACAGGCAGGCCTTCCCTCCTCAGGACGGAGCTGAGATGACAATGGAAAGGAGCAGGTGCTTAGGCCATGAGCAGTTGGTTTACTGCATCTTTGTGGCACAACAGAGCAGGAAAAGGCTGTGAATCCTCATAGGACTTGATACCACAGAGGCCAAATAGGTGTCCTTGTATCTCACTTCCTCCAGAGTCTCATCTGGCTCAAGCAGTTCTGCCTCCGGTCAGAGAAACAGGGTTGTTTGGAGCAATCAGGAGCTGTAATATGGGCCATGTTTCCTCCTGCAAGACATGTAGGAGAAGAGGCTGCCGTGTGTGGTTCCAACCTTTACCAACCTTCGACGGCAAGCTAGCTTGCTCCACGTTGCTCCCATTTGTTTTAATTGCTCATGCACTGTTTTCATGTGTCTTTTAAAAATCTCAGTGCGTACCAGGGGTAAGGTGGCTGATGGCAGCTCAGCGGCTGACGCCATAAAGGTCTTTTGCAGTTAAGAGTCTCTCCTCTTCGCTCCAGCGTTAAAACCAGCCACAAAAGTCGTTTATTGCGCCTCTACTCCCCGCCAAGAACATTATCCCTTAATTGATGCATTTATTCAGACTTATTCTATAGATCTAACAATAATGAGTATATTATATATGTAATTATTACTGTCATAAACGTTACAGTGACAAAACAGTCATTGAAATAGTGTCTATGAGGATAATTCACCATTCAGCAATTAATACTGCCCTGCTTAGTTAATATGTCATGGTTTAAAATAAATGCTGTCATTACTCCATTACTAATACTGTGGTATAATAATTATAGCAGTAATAATTAAATATCTATAGTGATCATGTATTGCTATAGGCTGGAACAGAACTCACAGAAAAGAATACGATAAAGGAACTGTCACCAGATGACTCCAATGTTAGGTGGCAAATATGGGTTGTGGAAGGGTGTCTGAGAGGTAAGCTGGGATTGTTTTCAGTTGCGTGTCAGTGGGTGAAGCAGAACAGAATCTGTGTGTTCGGTTGTGTGAGCGTGAGATAGAGAGCAGGGCAAGGAGTCCTTCAGAACCAAGCTCTCTGTACAGCCTCTGAACAGGAAATCCCTGGGACAGCTGAGACTGGCCAAGATCTTGGAGTCTGTGTTTTAAGATTAGCAGATACATCACTTTGATGATGGTTCCCAGGTCCCCATCTGGTGCAGAGCAGAGCACCAGAAGGAAGCCGTGGTACAAGTGAGAGAGGTCACTGATGATTTGGAGATTCCCCTTTTTATTCTAGTAACGTCTATTAAAACCCACCAATCCACCCACCCCAGCAGCACCGTCTCCGCACCTTCCCCCATCCCCCTGACCCAGTCAAAGCTTCCCAGGCATGATCTAGGCAAATGAGCCCAGCAGACTTTTTCCTGGGTGGACAGCCTCAGCAGAGCCCCCTTCCAGCTCCCTGCCCCGCAGCGTGGGACAGGCCACCCAGGAACCATGGGCAATGGGAACCCATCACAAGCTCAGCCTGCCCCTCACACTGGCATGCTGCAGTACGAATGCAATCGGCAGGGTCTAACCCCAGCGGTGGGGCTCAGCACTGCGCTGAAGGTGGCCTGTAGGAGTTGGAGAAGCAGCAGGCCGACCAGGTCCCGCCTAGCCAGACCTCGGCCTCACCCTGGACAGCTGCACAGCTGAGATGGGGCCTTCGTTATAGTGGCCACCTCAGCCTGCCTTTTTGTTCATGCCCCTAGGTGGCCCTTCTCCCCCAGCCCCACAAACGATTGGGCCTCTCACAAAGACTGCAGCCCAGAAGCACTAGCTGCAGACTTCCCACACCCCTGGCCAGCATAGGTGGCCCATACACCCTCCGAGACAAGGCGGTGTGTCCTCCTCTCCCGCCACCTGCCCTTGGCTAGGACACGGGCTTTGGCTGATTCTCCAGTAGAAGCTTATCACCTCTTTAAAGCAAACCTCACCTCCTCCTTCCCTCCCTTTGCTAGACACTCCTGCTCTCTTGTCTCTGCCACACTAGCCCCCGTCCTTTGCAAGGAGTTGTCAAGGTAACCATATCAAATACTGTCCTCTTTGTCTGCGCTGAAGTGATGAAATTCATGAGCAACGTCTCTGCTCGGTGACCCCTGACGACCCCAGCATGTCAGCCATGTTGTTTGGCTGCTCCAACAGTCCAGGTTCAGCTCAGCACAATCCTAGCTCCAGGCTTCATTCTCTAATGAGACTGAACATCCCTGTACGACAAGGATGCCATGTGTAAGAGCTCAGGGGAGATGGGTGGGTTTGAAGGGCTGCCCGAGATTGCTCTTTAAATACACATTTGCTGATTGCCTGGCGAGGTGTGGATGTGCCTTTGTCCTTCATGGCACTGGCCAGCGAGGAAAAGTGACTGGACAAAGCGGGGCACCCGGCTGCAGCCAAGCAGAGCAGTTGGATTTCCAGTGCAGGGAACTATGTGCTTAATGAGGACTGCCTACTCCCCGTCTCCCACATCGGCCCCCAATGGAAAATTAACCCCCTTGAATTCTGCTCAGGGACATGTTACATGTGGCCCACAGTTCAGAAGGGGAAGCAGCCTTCCCCCTGCTCAGAGATGGAAACAAGCAGTTTGGAAAGATCTCTAGCCCTCTGGAGAGCCAGAGCTTGTCCATGGCCAACAAAAGGAGGAAGAGGCCAGAGCAGCTTCTAACTTCAATTTCCTGCTCCTAGGGCGGGACACTATGATTTCCTCTCCTGCCGTATTGAGCCGCTGTTCTGAGTCACCCAGAGAATCAGCCCCTGGACCCTTCAGACAGACAGCTACTGAGCTGTATGGCCAGCCTGGGCTCATGACACCTTCCGAGGAGAGAGAGGAGGATGTCACTGCACTTAGCACTACAGGAGCGGGGAAAGCACATAACTAAACACCCCCCAGATTTCCAAACCCATTCACAGCAGTCCTCAGGCACCATTTTACCACTAATACATGGCAGGAGCATTAGCAGGAATCCCAGTTAACAGCTGTTAATCCTCATGCAGCCATCAATGTTAACAGAAAGAGCACAGAACATTTTGTACCAGACATAGTATGTCCTGCAGCCATTGGCTTGAGTTACAGTCCCAAACTGCATTTAGCGTGGTGCTTGCCAGCTCAGAGAGTGGTCCTGGAATGATGATACACTCCTAGCCCAAACCTGCTGGGTAGCAAACACAGCGCCTATTGGCTCAGAGTCCGCACAGCTCCCTGCACTGGGGCATTCCTATTTTAGAAAAAGCAGCCGCCCTCCCTGGAAGTAGCTTCCACTGACGTGAAGGAGGGGTTCTCAGGCAGTGATTATGGGACACACAATGGCAGTGGCAGAAGATTCCACAGTATCGTCATCCTCTTTTTGATTATCAGAGGGCAGTTCTCATTGCCCAGATGAGACGCTGCAGGCCAGGTGAGCATGTGATTCTGAGAGCTTTTGCCAAATGCAAAGCAAATACCAGAAGAAAAGAAAAGTCCCCTCAGGATTCTTGGAACAGTTAATAAAACAGTACAGCCTCCCTGGAAAATGTAATGGATCACCGCGTCCTCAGGAAACCCTCACTCAATGCTGGCTCCATCTCTGTCTGCACCACTCTGTTTCCAGCCTGGGCATCCCTGGGAAGAAAGTGACAACCAAACTCCAGCAATAGATGGCGTCTGCTGATGCCCTGGACTCTTTTCTGTTGGGATTCAAATCAAGCACTTACACTTGGTAAGCAGCCAGGCTTGATAAGCGACTCGTGAGGACCTTGTGGTTGGCCGTGTCCTCAGCTGCAAAGACAGAGCAGTGCTCTGATGGCTCCAGGACCCAGAGTTTTGATGAGGAGCCTCTCAGAATCCCCTCATCCTCAAATGTCCTTGCAAGCAGAGTGCTAGCGCTGCCTCCCCAGGCAGGGCAGCAGCATGGCGGAAAGACCTGGCATCTCCTACCTCTGGCTTGCCAGAAACTGGGCCTCCTCCTCATAGGGGAGGATTTTGTCCCCCTGTCGCATGCACCTGTCAGCTCCAGCCTGGGTTATTCTAGCTCACTGTGGCTGATGCTGAGTGCAGGGACAGGCTGGACAAACAGGAGCAGCCCACAGTCATGCTCCTCCCCCTCCTCTGTGTCCCTGCTCACTTCCAAAGCCCCTTCAAGGCCCTGGCCCCATGGGCTGAGGCTGAGTCCCAGGGTTTCTGGCTGCAGTTCTCTGGGACGATGCTGCAGAAGCAGCATCCAGGGTGAGGCTCCTCAACAGGGGACAGAGTTCTGTGCAGAGGGTCCTGCAGTGCAGCACAAGCTGCTGGAGGAGAGGCGGCCAAGCCCTATCCTTGCTGTCCTGTGAGCAAGTCTCTTTTCGATCCGAGTAGTATATCTATTGCAATCAAGGTGTGATGGCAGCTGGGGTAGGCATTCCTGCACCAACACGGCTAAATATAGCACTGAAGACACAGCCACATGGTCTTCAGCGTGGGCTAGCAATGCCAAAAGATACCCAGGGTCCCTGGTGCACCAGTACAGCACACCCTGAAGCCTGTGCCACCACCTCTCCATGGTTATTTTTAGCAGTGCTTGCAGGGGTGACACTAGCATGGGTGTGTCTCCCCGAGCTGCAGTCTCCCCTCGGATGGCAGTGCAGATACAAAGTGCGTATCTCGGCTCCTGTGTTAGGCACTTGGATACCCTTTAAACTCCATCACTGGATCAGACAGACAGACGTCAATGGATACACTAGATCTCCTCAAGAAGCACGGCTGGTGGGAGATTGGTCACTTTTGTGGATTAGCTGACAGCTTGGCAAGTTTCCTTTGACATCCCTAATGAGGTTTTAATACACCAAGAATTGCTGGCTCATCAGTTGCTCCATTTTAACATTTCTCTTTGGTACAGAAACTTTCACAGAGCAAAACGCTCCCCATCCATTCGCTGTAATGGACAGTTCCTGGCGCGCCCATCATATGTTACAGTTTCATACTTTATCACTCTCTCCTGCTAGCTGCATTTTCCTGCAATGCCTTTGTTAAGACAGAGAGTGTTATTTTCTAGCCTTGTCGGTACTTTAGGATAACTCAACTTTACTTGAGTTCAACTCAATTTCCTCAGATTAAATAAAATTTCAAAGTGTCACTCACTAGCAAACTATCAGTTGGAAGGTGGTTGATTTTTCTAACCCTATCTCTGGTCCAATTACAATTTTTAATCTATATGTAGATAATGGTGAACAAAACCCCTGTAGAAATGTCAAGAGTGAGGAGGTTATTAGCTTAGTTTTAATTACTGTCTATCATTCTTAGCAAACGGCAGGCACCTGATAAATTAGGTGACACCTTCTCTTGGAAGAATTTAGGTGGGATTTAGAGATGGCTCTTTTTTTAACCAAAAGTATCTTCTTGGAGAGGGTGTTACGATCTCTAGCCGAAGCTGTGCCTGCTATTGGAATTTGCTTGCATCCTTCTGCAAATTGACACTCACCAAAGCTAAGGTGGCTTTGACTGCATTGCTGCTGCTCTCTTAAGCCTGCTGCAAGAAACTCCATTCACTGGCCTGAGCCAATGCCCACTGGAGTCAGGGGAGCCTTTCCAGCTACGACTCTTTGGTCTCAGCTGGATTTGGATCCGGGCGTCAGCGAATGCTGATACACAAGACTGTGACTTTTGCAAGCATTCCAGCATTGCCGTTTCTGTGGGTGAGCAGACGCAACTGCCCACGATGACTCAAGTTCTCCCAAACTGGCCTTCATGTTCACAGCTCTGTTTGGTAGTTTTCATAGCATGGTGGTCCTTCCGCCTGGTCTGTTTGCAGAAATCAGAGAGGTGAGCACTGTGGGCCCACAAAGGTGCTGGGCTGCTTGAAACCAAAAGAACTGGGAGTTGGTTTCAGCAGGGATTGGCACCAACGAGGATTCTTTTGCACAGCCCAGCAGGTGAGATCAGACTCTCAGACTTTTTTCCATACCGTTGGTGAAACCGAGTCCAGGACCTATGCATCCCTTGTGGCTCACTAAGGGATCAGAACTGTGAGATTATTCAGTACCACAATGAGCACAGCTGTCGTCCTGTGTGTAAGAGTGAGCTGCTACAAAGCTTCAGTGCGAACCACTCTCTTAGTGTGACCACTTACCCTCCATTCATGTCTGGCGGCTCTCTGATGGAGAATATGGACATGACTCTCTCTGGGTTTAGAAAGGCAGTTTTTAAAGATAGCTGAGGAACCAAGTTCAGTATGTCCAGAGACCCAGGGAACAATGGCTCCATAGAAGCATGTCCAATGACATCCAATAGAACCTGCTCTGCATCCAGCCCAGTCCAATTATTGATGTAAATTCTGAGCACTGAGAAGATCGGCCCGTAACTCTCATGTGTCCCTCATTTTGAGGGCTGTCTCCTCATTCCCTACGTTCTGCACCATTTTGCTGTCCTTTCACTTTTACTGTTCAAAATTATTTACAACAGAGATGCAGGACCATGGAACCGAGGTTATAGAAAGTCCCATGTGCAGCAAAGCATTTTATTTCCTGCATGAATTACTTTCTTGTGTCCCTCATTTTGAGTCTCTGTCACATACTGTGTGACTGCCACAGAGTGAGGGTGTGTATCCACCCATCAGTAGTTCAGCCAGCTCCTCCATCGCTCTTCCATTAAGTGCTCGCTGCTTTCCTGTTTGATGTCTCTGTGGAGAAGGGTTGCCTAACACTCCGAGCCTAACAGCTATCAAATGGATGGGAAATCTCCAGGTCGTTTCGCCCTGAAAACACTGGCAAGTCTGCTTATATAATTTTAGTCCAATTTTGTTTCTAAATGAGTGTGGGACAGCACCAAGAGCTCGTCTCATTGATAAACAGTGTGTCCGTTGCTTTTAAGGAGACAAGCTGCCATTTCCTTCCTCTGAAAAGCACATAATATGACAGTGAAATGTCAGATGTGAGACTAAAGGCTTGGGGAAAGTATTCTTCAGCTGTGAAGTATTCCCGCTAGGAATGTTAAATTGTAGATTAGACGTAAATGTCTCTAAAAGCCTGGAACATCTCACATTTTATCAGATTCCTCACATTACACATACACACGCATACATGCAAATACACAGGCACCAAAGCACACGCACACACAAGCACATGCAAACGTGTGAGAGATGTAAGTGCAAATTCAAATATTCTTCTGAGAGCTCTGTGGAAAAGCATCACTGATTTCCCTTTCACTTGCCCAGAGGATAAGGAACTTGTGACAGGGGAAAGCATCCAGGGAAGGGTTAAGGCCTCCTGCCTGTCACATGACCCAGCAGAGGACTTAAAGGAAAAAGAAAGTTTCTGGGTCCTGCAGCCCATGCTGGGCAGGAAATTGCTTTGTTTGTGTTACTTGTGAGTTTCGGGCTTAACCAATAAATTGTGCCCAGAGGCACAGGCAGGGCACGGGGCTGGTTCCTGCCTGGGCTCGGGAGAGAACCCACCAGCTGTGATGCATTAATAGGTGCAGGTGTGTTGGCTCCTGCCCTATAAACTGGAGAGCTGGGTGGGAATTTTTCTCAGATAAGAAGCCTTTTTCCTCCCGGCTGCCAGTTCTTGCTCCATCTATTGCATGACCGCAACTCTACCAAGTCAGTGGAGCTGCACCTGCCTACACTGGATTTCAGTGTAACCCTCTGAGGCCACCCACCCCCTTGGCTCTCCCTATCTGCCAAAGACACCTCTCTGCTGCAAGACCGCTCAGCCCCTATCTCCTCTCAGCTTCCAGGGGATAACTGCCAGCCTGAGCCCTGGAATCTCAGAGCCGCGAGCTCCTGCCACTTCGCAAACGGCAGAGTGGGAGGGAACGGCTTGTACAGTCATGAGGCATTTTTAATGTTGGGTTAAAATCCACCTACCTGCGGGCCAGGCACCCCTTTCCCCATGGCCTTCAGTTGGGGCCCTGCAGTCACAGAACTGCCCTCACCTGACCCGAACAGGGGCTGACCTTGCAGAACTGAGGTACAGCAGATGTAGGCCGGGGTGCTTTGGGCCCAGTTTTGAAGGCGAATGCCTAAGGAGAAGACCGATCTGGTAGGGTAACTGTTGTGTGCATCTATATGCCAGTTTTACACCCCCGTGTGGGCTCCAAAGCCCTGGGGAGGTGCCCACACTTTTGAACTGGGTCCTGTATAGGGCCACTGCCAGTGTCTGCCCACCCCTGTATTCCAGCCACCTGCCGCTGTCGAGATTCAGGAGAAGCCTCGTGTGACAGAGCCGAGCGAGAGCTGCTGAGCCAGCACTCTGAGCACAGCAGCATCACTCAGTGGCCCCACACACACCTGGATACAGGAACTGTGCCAAGCTGGCAGAGAAGGGCTAGGCTGGGGAGAGTTCAAAGCTAGCTACCTCCTTATCTCACGGGTCCAAAGGCACAGGAAGGAAGTGGGAAGCAGGGAGAGAGAAAGAGCTGGAAGAGCCAAGGCAACAGGAGGCCTCTGCCCTGCTGAGGTCAGGAGCTCAGCACCCCAGGATGCCGTTAAAACTGCTGCACCATCTGTGAAGGGGTGGGAACAAGCTCTGTAAATAAACCACTGGGTGTTTTACCCAAAGGCAGTCTGCACAGTTTGTCTGGAAAGAGGCAGGAGCAAAGCAAGCCCCAGCCACATCGTGTTAACTGGGAACTAGCACAATCTGAGCCACCTCTTCCCCTCAGAACTGCACAGCACCTCTCTGCAGGTTTCCTCGAGACTGCCGCGCTCTGCCAGGCTCGCGGGCTGGCTGTGGAGCAAATGGCAGGTGGGGTTTGACAGTTCCTCACCTCGTAACCACTGTTGGGTACCAGGCAATACAGCGCAGGGCGTTTGTTTTCCCTTTTCCAAAATGGCATTGCAAATATGATGACAGAGTCCATCCTTCCCAGGCTAGTGTGGAGGCAGTCTGTAACTACAGCTACTGCTGTGGAATATTCCCATCCAGCCTGCTAGCACTCTCAGGAAAAGTTTGAAGGTACATTGCTCTGGATTATATCGTAATCCGCAGCTATTAGCAAGATGAGGGTCTGTTAAAACCAATAGACAGTAATTCTACAAACAGTACGTGAGCATCCCATGGTGACCAAGCAGACCTGATGTGAGTGTGGAAGCCTGTGAATGTAGAAACCTAAAAGCCTCTGAATTCATTAGATCTGCTCTCCAAGCCAGACATGTTATGTGGATTGGGAGGGATGGCAGACCTCAGGATTGCTGATGGGCAGAGAGCACTGTCCCACAGGACACCACCTCCAAACCAGCCTAGAGAGAGGATGTCCATCACAAGAATGACATGGCCAAACACTCGTGTCCCTGAGTGTCACAACTTGCTGGGTGTCTCTCCCATAAGCCTCTGTCTCTGCCACTCAGACTGACTGGAAAAGGAGCCATGCTCGGTGTCCCTGGGTTTAATAAAGATCACGGAACAGCTGCCTGCTAAGCAGAAGCTGATAGAGAGAGATGTGCACTTACTTCTCACCTGTGGCACTTCCCAGGCAGTGCATGTCTTCAGATTATCCGTTATTACCTGCAACCAGGGCTGTGCAAAGTCACTATTTAGGAAGCAGGCGAGGCAGCGTTCTCTCACAGTGGATACTGGGCAGTAGCTGCAGGCTCACCCTGTGGGACAGGCTTCCACCTATCAGCTGATAAACAGTTCATTGCTACTGAAGGATTGATCTCTGCTGGCATTATTACTGGTGGGAGGCAGAGAAGTACAAGTGGTGGCAATTGGTGTCCTGTAACTCCTCATTATTTCTACTGAGGCATTAATGCTCCAGTGGACAGACACACTGACACTAACAACCCACACAGGACTGGCTCTCTGCAGCATGGAATTACCAGCAATGCTCCAATCTCAGACAGAGACGGGCACCAGAAAATCCGGCTGCTGAAGGACTGGATCCAGAGCTCAGCTCTGAACATTCATTACTGGGAACGGGGCTAAAGGCTGGTGCAGCTGATAGACAAGTGTCACTCAGTTCAGCTCTTGGATGCAGCTGTGAAGGCCCCTGTCTGAAAAGCACTGGACAGGGGGAGATTCCTAGCCTCCCTTGCTGGACTATTTGTCTCCCTTGCTAGCCAGGAGCTCGCTCACACAGGTTTTCAAACCTTGGAGCAGCAAACCTGGCAAAGAGCATTTGAGTTACAGGCCCCGGGGACAGGCCGATTGCTACAGGCGATAAGTTTGCCAGTGGCCATGGTGAAAAAGCAGTTTGGTAAAAATTCTTATCGCTCGCTCCTTGCCAGAGAGGAGGGTGCTCTGCAAGCCCTAAAACACCTGAGTGTCAGCAGGAGGCGCACATGTCTGTCATTTTACAGGTGACACCTCGCTCTCTTGCCACTCTTCAGCCTCGCTCTCTGGCACACAGGCACCAGCACTTGCAGTAGTGATCCCTCAGCTTTATGTGCACAGTCCCGTCCCTTGCAGTATCGCTGGGCTCCATTAGCCTGCGTGACAGTTCCCTTTAAATCCCTGCATTCTTTCACCAGGCTGCAGAGTCAAGGGAAACGGGAGAAGGTTTTGCCAGCTCCTGCAAGTGCTGCTGCTGCCTTCCTCCAAACAAAGTTAGGGGTGGTACCGTGCCATGCTGGAGAGGACACTACAGAAGGAGAAGGAATGGCTCAGGCCCAACTTTCAGAAGAGTGCAGTGCCCAACTGCTCGAAGGTGTCACTGTGCCTCAGGAGGTCTCAGCTGAGGATGCCAAATTCAGAACAGACTGCTGAGAAATAGGGCAGACTCATCCCACACTGGTGGTTACTCTCTCATTGGATTATACCGAGCCAGTAACAAAAGTGAAGTCCTGTCTCACCACACTGGTTAACTGCAGTGTCCTTCGGCATCCCAGCCCCTGGCTCACCGCCTAGACACTACACTGTATGATAAAGTTTTATTTTCATTAAGCACTCGTCAAATATAGGGTCCTTCTAATCCCCAGGGATCAGCCACGTAGCCAGGTCAATATATAACGCCGATCTTACCCAGTAATCACGCGGATGCCAATCCTTTAGTAACTAAAAACAAAACGTTTAATAATAAAAGAGAAGAAGAAGAGAGGTATAAATAGTTAATAGATCATATACATACAAGTGAGTTGCAAAGTCCTTCTATCAGGGTTGAAGCCGTGATGGAATAAACTGCTAGCTTGCAAATGTCTCTTTGGAATTATCCAAACAGATTGGGGGTCATCAGTCTTTGTTTAGAGTTTCCTTGTTAGAAATCCAATCCAGAGAAATGAAGCAGGAAATGAAGACAAAATGGAGATGTCTCAGGTGCTTTTTTATGTCCTCTGCCATGTGCATGGAATTTTACTGTCTGAAATAAAGCCCACAGCCCAGGTGCATGGAAAATGACAGGCTCAAGATGGAGTCCGGGGTCACATGAGAATATCACATGCCCTTACATGCGTTGATGACTCACAAGAGAGCCATTCCCCATAGACGTCCGTGGGAAAGGCTTACTCGGCAGGATGAATTTCTTCAGTGGCCCATTGTGAGCTCAGTGTCCTTAATGGGCCATCAACACGTAGCTGTCTGGCCCTAATGTAAATTCTGTCTGGGGCTGGGAGGTGTTACCAACGAATACAACACACGTGTAAGATACCAGTCTATGGCTAATATTCATAACTTCAGATACAAAGATGGACATGCATACAAACAGGATAATCAGACCTAGCAAGTGATAACTTTTCTCTTGACACCATACATGACATACGTTGTACAAGAGTTGTTGCAATTGTGGAATAATGGTGTCATAAACAGATGGTTAAAGGTTAATGTCTCTTTTACCTGTAAAGGGTTAAGAAGCTCAGTAAACCTGGCTGACACCTGACCAGAGGACCAATGGGGGGACAAGATACTTTCAAATCTTGGTGGAGGGAAGTCTTTGTGCTTTTTGTTTTCTTCATCGTTCGCTCTCGGGACTGAGAGGGACGGGACATCAATCCAGGCTCTCCAAATCTTTCTGAATCAGTCTCTCATGTTTCAAACTTGTAAGTAATTAGCCAGGCAAGGTGTGTTAGTCTTATGTTTGTTTCCTCAACTTGTAAATGTTTCTTTTTGCTGGAAGGATTTTACCTCTGTTTGCTGTAACTTTGAATCTAAGGCTGGGGGGGGGCCCTCTGGTCTATAGGAATCTGATTACCCTGTAAAGCATTTTCCATCCTGATTTTACAGAGATACCTTTTACTTTTTCTTTCTTTAATTAAAAGCTTTCTTTTTAAGAACCTGATTGATTTTTCCTTGTTTTAAGATCCAAGGGGATTGGATCTGGACTCGTCAGGGATTGGTGGGGGGAAAGGAGGGGAATGGTAAATTTCTCCTTGTTTTAAGATCCAAGGGGTTTGGATCTGTGCTCACCAGGGAAGTGGTGAAGCCTCTCAAGGCAACTCAGGGAGGGGAAAGTTTTGGGGAGACAGAGAGTGCCCCAGACACTGAAATTCTGGATGGTGGCAGTGTTACCAGATCTAAGCTAGTAATTAAGCTTAGTAGTGTCCATGCAGGTCCCCATATTTGTACCCTAAAGTTCAAAGTGGGGGAAAAAACCTTGACAAGTGGTCATATGAGTTATACAAATGGTCATATTCAGTCACACAGCCTCACAGTAGGCACTCATGTGGAGAGGGCAGATATTCAAGGTGAGCAGCGTCTGTCAGTGAGTGCAGTAGGAGCTGCGGGGTGCTGTGTGATTTGAACATCTGGTCCACATGTTTGCATGAATATTAGAGATTGGGCTAGTGCTAAGCACTATGGGCAACTTGCCCCTGCTGAAATACAAGGAATAACTAACAATTATGATAACTCAGTCACCCCATCAGTAGACACGAACGAATGTCACATTCAAGGCAATGCCAATGAAAGTCTACAGCACTGTCTGGCATTGGATATACGCATTTAAAAGGAAAGAACAGTGGAACACTGGTGACCCTGAAATGTGGAAAGCCACTGAAGCATAACTGCAAAATAAAACCTGTAACAAGAGAATAAGCAACAGTTGAGTAAGTGTTAGGAGAACTTCAGCTGGCCATTGTAAAGGTAAGAATTACTATGGAGGCATCACAGCAGCTCCATAGTTAAGACTGCCCAGAGATTTGCACTGAAAGCAGAGATTACATTTACAGTCTCACTCATTAGCTGGTCAGGAATCTTCTGTTGGAAATGTGGTTTCCACAAAATTGAAATTTTCAACAGGAAATGGTTCATTTCAGGTTGGTTCAACGTTAACTTCAGCTTCACCTGAGCCACTGTGGAGCCTCATGGCAGTTGTAAATCAGGTGCTGTATGCCCCATTCTCTGCTGTTGGTCAGCTTCCCTGTTGGACTACATTTCCCATAAGGCATTGTAGTCATAGTACTCCCAAGATGCACCGTGGTGGTCCAGTCACAGGGAGAGACTGCAATGCATCATGGGAGATGTAGTCTGGCCTGTTCTTTGGGGGTGACTGGGAGCATGAGGTACACAAATTACAGGCACTGCACTGGATCAGGTGGATGCAGATCAATTTCAAACCATGCCAAAACTAAACATTTTGACATTTCCAAATTGAAATTTTTTGAAGTTTTCATTCCATTCATATCCATTTGATATTTCAACTTTTTGCCCCAATTTAAGACAAATACAGACGTTGAAATATCAGAATTTCCCACAGGACAGAAAATTCCATTTGTTGGTCAGCTCTAGTTACTAATAACATAGAAGAGAGTCAAAGCTGAAAGGCATTTAAGGACGAATGGAGGTTTCACTGTTTACATGGTGTTTTTACTTGTTTGCTCTTCATGCAGTTAGGACAGTGAAGCTAAGCGAGTCTATTCTGCTTTCTGGTTCTCAGGCACTAGCCCACTGCTGCTGAGTTGGGATGTGAATAAATAGATTCCCAGTGTCACGTCAATGCTGTTGCCAGTTTGACCAGCCCGTCTCCTCTCCTCAGTTCCTCTCCTACTTAAATCTCGGCCCTCCGACTAACTCACTTTTCTTCTCTCAGTTTCCACAAACCTCACTGCTTCATCAAAATAAAATACATTCACACATTTAGCCCCCACCCCTCTTGTGGAGGAAGACTCACTTCAGCTTGCCACTCAGAGCAAAGGCAAACAAGTTCAGAAAAAACATTGGTGAAAAACGCACAGGTTTCAAATATCAGACTTCCTCTCCTGGAAAGTCAAGAATCTCTTACACACTTTTCAAAATTAAAATGTGCCTCTGGAATAACTTGTTATCAAAAATAGAAGCATTTTATCTATCTTTAGTGCAGAACACAGATTGCATGGAGACATTCAATTTGGAGTCAATTTAAATTTCAATTGTCTGTGAAATCTAAATCAATAGGCTATAGTTCAATGGTGCTTTAATAAAACAGGACATAACAGAGAAATCATTAGGGATTACATATGATAAGAGAGTGAAAACAGTATCTGTGTAATGGTGGAGGAGCCATTAGAGAATTACTTCAAGCATTTGCAAGTAAACCAACAACCTCTTTCTCCTCCTGAGACTAAGTAGAAGACTTAATTGTGCTGCAGTGTCTAAAAATACATCTCTGTCAGCCTTTTGATTGGTAGACAATTTACAGTGACATAAAAGCATCAGGGTGCTTCATTGCTGCTCTATGCAGATAGGATCTCTCTCTCTCTGGAGTTGTCTGTATCTCTTTTAACTATGAGCCTCAGAATGAACCTTGTGGAATATGTGAGTAACAGTGACTAATTAATCTCTGTCATTCTTGGAGTTGCCTGTGGGGTCTTGAACAGTATGCAAGGAAATTCATCTACATCATCTCGTCTCCTGCTCCATCCAGGAGCTTGCCTAGCCTGGCTGGTGGCAGAATGGATGCAGGTGCAGTTTACCTATAGAGACATGCACAGTTGCACAAGGCAGACAGATGGCTAATTTAGCTGGTTACCAGGGTGGAATCCCTGGAGGGCACAGACTAGCAGGGCTCCAGCCATGTCCCCTTTCACCTCATCATGACCCAAGGCCAGTGCTGAGCAGGGATCAGAATATAGCCCTTGATATCTACTCCTCTTACTGCCAAACCCTAACTCTTTGACCTTGACCCACTTGTGATGTGTGGTGCCTGGGGCAGCCCTCATTGGAAATGCCTAGGTCAGGGAAGGCTGCAAAACGGAGAGCAGATACTCCCAAAACTAGGGGTAACACTGAAGTTAAGCCTCCCAACCAGTCACACACTGTGCTTCTGATCCCCCACACTGGTTATCACACAGCCCCCTTTATTGCATTCTAGTTGTCTAGCTCCCAATCAGCAGCTAGGCCCAGTACAGTGAGAAGTTATTTAAAAACTCTGTTCACACATACAAACTGTTCTTCTGACCCCAAAGGGTCAGCCACGTTACCAGGGCAGTATAGTTTTGGATCTTACCCAAAACACCACGCTGCCAGCCAATCCTTTAGTATCTAAAACTAAAGGTTTGCTATAAAGAAAAAAGAAAGAACAAGAAGAGAGATGTTAAATGGTAAAACAGTCACATACATACAAAGACTTCAAAGTCCATAGATCAGGTTCCTAACAGTATTGGTGAGTTTGCTGACTTGAAACTCCCTCTGGAACATCCACAGCTTGGAAGGGTCATTGAGTCCTTTGTTCAGAGCTTCATTTGTAGAAAGGCTCCTCCAGAGATAAGAAGCGGGAATGAAGACAAAATGGAGAAGATGCTGCTGCCTTTTATAGTCTTTTGCCATGTGGCCTGTGCTTCCTTTGTTTCCAACACAAGCTGCCCAGCACATGGCTTGGAAGCCTTGTCTGTCCATGGGCAGGTCCCTGCCTTGCTGAGTCACAAGGTGTATCCTCTGCCTTCTCTCAAGGGGTCAGTTGTGTAGCTGATGGTGTGTAATGGGCCATCAGGCAGGCTAGGCAGAGCTGATACCAAACTGTCTCAGGGTGTTACCCAGACGCACAACACAAATTTGAAAGACAGACAGACAGACATATCTATAACTCTTAATACAAAGGTGATACAAACACATAAATGATTATCATAGCTGACAAATTATAACATTTTTGCAGATACATGGTCTATCTGACCCAACTCATTGCAATTTTACAATATTGATATTCATAATATCCTCAAGCGTCCCCCAGACTCCATACAG
The DNA here is from genome assembly GCF_025201925.1 of Gopherus flavomarginatus. Classification (NCBI taxonomy): domain Eukaryota; kingdom Metazoa; phylum Chordata; order Testudines; family Testudinidae; genus Gopherus; species Gopherus flavomarginatus. Next base: position 31,749,849 of record NC_066631.1, on the reverse strand, counting down.
CCTCGCACCAGTTACTTAATCTCCAGACTGGGTTTCAATTTCCCCATCTGTGCAGTGGGTATAATCCTGACAGGACTGTGTGAGGAAACCAGCTAGAAATGTCTCTGGAACAAGCTTTCTGATGGGAGTTCCCATGCGTATGAGCTTCACCTGGGCCCTAGCTAGCCATAGCACAGCCTTTCCTCATGGGTCCTTTGTTTGATCTCACAGGAACTGCACATCACACTACTGCATTGTCAAGTCACAGGAGGTGGTGGGTTAGGGTACAGGGTGATCTCTTCATTCCCCAAGTCCTAGCCAGCTCCACCAATAGACTACCTGACCGGGCTCTTCAATAAAGTGGAGGGGATCTAGCACTATCAAGGAAAAGCAGAAATGTCAGGGAGGGGAAAAGAGAGAACTTCTGCTCTGTGCAGGCAAAGGCTCCTCACGAACCAGAGTGAGAAGACGTTACCGCATTAGCAAATCCCAGGAGATAGGCCTCATATCTGAGGTTACTGAGGATGAGTCCATAGTCAGCCAGCCCCAGTGCACTTAGCACCTGAGAAGGGTACCATCCCATCTCTGCCCCCAAGGCCCACAGGTCTCTGGAAAGCCAACAGCTCATCAGCATTTTAAGCATATTTGGCTAATTGGCTTGCATGCCTGGGGCTGGCAGTGTGTTAGAAATCTATCTGAGTTCTGTAAAGGACATTAGCAAATTCCTGTCTCATTTTGGGGGTCTCCCTGCATCAGCTGTTGTGCAGTGTGTAAACCAGGCTCTAGGCAGATGAAAATTTCATGTAAACAAGATTGTGGCTTTAGGTGTGTTTTTCATTTCAGGGTCCCTCCTGTGCAACTGACAGACGATTCAGCAGAGGCCACAGTGAAAGGCCCCTTGATAGCATGATAAATAGATAGATACCAGCGCAGGATTTCTTCCTACACTGTATTTTCTAGTATCTTTTCCTATTCCACGGACCAACAGAGCCCAAAGCCAGCAGACTTTTACTTCTATTTAGCCTAATTGTCCCCTTTCCTGATTTCACCCCAGTTCATTCTCACACTGACATTCTCTAGCCCAGGCTGATGTTAACACTCCTTAAATACTTGCAGGTATTTCTCACGTCTCCATCTTGGTCATCTCTTGCCAGGCTATTTGTGTCTGGAGCCCTTCGTGATCGCATGCTGAGCCCAGGCCACACAGAACGTGCCACGTGCCACCAGTGCACCTGGAATAAGGTGACCAGATGTCCTGATAAAATCGGGACTGTCCTGATTTTGAGGAGTTTGTCCCGCATCCCAACCAGAGTACGGTTGGGACGCCATTTGTCCCAATATTTTGTTTCCTGGTCTCCGGCGGCAATTCGGCAGAGAGTCCTTCAGTCGCTGATGGTCTTCAGCGGTATTTTGGCAGCGAGTGCTTGTGTCTTTGGCGGCAAGGTTTATTACCCGCCACCGAAATACCACCAAAGACCGTCCACAACTGAAGGACTCTCCATTGAATTGCCGCCAAACTCCCAGACAGGTGAATGTAAAAAAAATAATAATAAAAAGCCCCCCCGCAGCGATCCCGATATTTTCCCCTTAACATCTGGTCACCCTAACCTGGGAGTTCATTTTGTTTACTTGATTGGAATCAAAAACTCCTTAACAAGGGCACTGTTCTTACAGAATTGACTCTCGGGTCCAGCTACTTTCCATGTGACTTATGCACATCAGGAAATCCAGCTGGCATGCGCTAATGGTGCAGATCAGCCACTCTCCTCCCACTCTGTTGATGAGATAGATGGTAATACAAAATCAATATTTTATCTGATCAGCATCAGCATCCAGACTAAAGGCCCCAGATCTGGTGTGTAACAGAGAAGGCACCGGCTACTGGCAGATGGATGGGAGACGCGAGTTCTGCTCCCAGTTCTTTCACTAACCTTCTATGTGTCATTTCACTACTTGGTTTCCCCTTGCATCCTTTCTCTCTCTTGGCTAATTAGCAAACTCTCTGGGCAATGACTGCTCCTTGCGATGTGTATGTGCAGCTCCTAGCACAGTGGGCTCTGAGGGTGGCGATGGGCCTCTAGGTTCTCCATTAGTATAAGTAATAATGAGAATGCACAGGCCAAGTGTTGATAGCAAAGGTAGGGCAAAGTGCCCAGGCTCCTGTCTCGCCTGGTCTGAGCAGACGTGCAGCAGGAAGGTAAGGGGGCTGTTTCTCTGATCCTTCCCATGTGCATCTTTGCTGCCTTTGCAGCAACCGTAGTGTAGCCAGGCCAGAGGCTGACAGCAACCTGACTGCATAGGCTACTGTGTATTGCCCAGTAAGGAGGTGTTAGTGCCCTGTCTTTATTGTGTGTCAAAGCTGAGGTTTAACTTGAGTGTTAATTAAGATGATTTCCAGCATGGCCTGGTCCTGCTCTTTGCCTGTGATGCTTATCTCTGCCTCTGGGGTGTACTGAAAACTGCGGGCTAAGGTCTCTGCTCAGAGTCACAAATGGAGAGCCAAGGGCATGTGTGGGAGGAGGATGGCGAGCCAGCCTGCTTCCCATAGCAGATCTCTTTATGCAGCTGCAATTACTCATACACCAAGGTGTCTATGGACCACACTCGGAAATTCTTTCACCAAACTCCTCACTGTCCATTGTCCCAAATCCAGAGAGAAAATAACCCTCCCAGCCCAAGAGTGGTGGGTTTGTGTCTGGGCTGGGCCCGTCCAGGCATCTTCGGCAGGAAAATTTATTCTTTCAAACTATCAGCTTCAGCCACTTAAATCATTGTACAGAACAGGGCACGTCTGCAGTGCCCGTGTCCTCCTCCCACTGGCAGTGAGCTCCAGAGCAGGGAAAGCAATCTAGGAACCACACAAAGTGAGTGTGGATTAGGTTCAAATCAAATCAACATGCCACTTGTTTGGATGCAGCAAACTAAGCTTCACTGTCATTTTCCAATCAGTATAATCACACTCTCTCTATTGATGGAAAGATAATTGAGGGTCTGCACAGCGCTCTGTGCTCAGCGAGGTATTTAGACATGGTAACTACTTGCAGTGATACATTACCTGGGTTAAAATCTCTCCTCCTGACTTATGGGCTTTTTGTCATTTCGAGTGGCTCCCAAACAGCATTATTTAACTTTTATTTGCATTTAATAATAATTCACTTTGCCTTAGCTCATTGCAAATTATCACAATCAGACTGGAGGTGAGATTGAATTTCATCAGCAGTTGGTTTTCCTCTCATAGATTAGAGAATCATCTGCATAGAAATGGTGTTCTCAGGATGACAGGAGAGGACACAGATTATTCATCTACCATGCAAATAATATTGGGCCAAACGTAGCTCCTTGATGGGTTCCCAAACAAGGCACAAGGGACCAGGAGCAGCTTGGCTACTAAATGTCTTTCAGAGAGTCCTGCCAAGAAACCCAGTGTCCAAATACGCTGCCACCCCAAACCCGAAGAACGGGCAGGGAAAGGGTTAAAACTCTCTCAAAGGAAAGGAAAGGCTACAGTTGTCTGCCTCCAGTCCAGAAAGCAAGGCTGGGCCAGCTGCTTTGCATTAAGAGCACCCCCCAGAGGGATGGTTCTCCCCACACACACACCCTCTCTGCAATCACACAGCTTGGCTGAGCTTCTAGTTTCTGCCCTGAGCTGGGGGAGCTTGAGTTTGCTTGGCCAGGCCTCTAACCCTAAACTAAAGAAATCATCAACTCCTCCTATTATGCTCAGCTGCTCCCCTCACTGGGTTCTGAGGAGTGCATCCATCAATTGGCCTTTCAGGGGCATTGGCCCTGAGCCTGGCTGGTCCTTGCCTGCCATGTTATTCCAACCTATGGCCTGTATACTGAGTCCTGCACAAAGGATCCTGGGGTCCAGGAGGCCAGCAGACAGCTGCCTGTTTGCCCACATATTGTTGGCTATGGTGGAGGGAGGAGGCACTTGTAGACCCTGGTCCTGGTACAGCAGTATTTCTGGCTGAGCCAAAACCCAGCTGGAGATGGTTTCAGGACACGCCTGTCTCAATTACACAGCAGGAAAGAGACCATGAAATGGCTTCTGCAACAGCACTTTGAAAATCTTTGCTCTGAGGGCAGAAAGGAGACTGGTCAAGTCACTAAGCCGTCTCTTTGCCTTCAATAACCTCAGTTACTTTTTAGTCAAGAGGTAACTTAGGTGAGGGATTTTGATGATCCATAGTACTGGCTAGCTAAGGGGGTGTTATTCCTACAGCAGTTTTTCTGAACACACATTTATGAGATCAGATGGGAAGCTTCTAGCAACAACTTTGGCTTGGAACTCTGACAAGAACATGCTTTCTGGTTGAATGTGCCCTCCTCTGGTCAGAAGAAGGCAGCCTGTGCTGTGGGATTTTGGGATCTCTGCTCCATTAGGAGCAGAAACATGGAGAAATCTGTATGTGTTGGAAATGCTGGGCTTGGTCTGGTTGTGTTTTCAATTAAGCTTTGAGCTGACTTTTACTCTAGCCATGCCGGTCCCTTGATCTCTAGTTCAAACCTTAAAAGAAGGGTTTAGAAAGGATTTTTAAATGCCTGAGAAATATAGTGAAACTTACTTCAGAGGAAAAACAACAAGGAGTCCTTGTGGCACCTTAGAGATTAACACATTTATGTGGGCATTGCAGAGGGATGTTTAAGTTACACTGAGGGTGTCTAGCCCCTGTGGAGAGGCGTGCTTTTTAGTCTCTATACATCCAAATAAATAGTCTTTCAAGCAGGCTATAATAAAAATGAAGCATGCCTTGATTGTGGGACTCTCCTGCAGAGGCCATCTGCTCTGCTACCAGTAGGTCAGACAAATGCAAAGGGGTGAATTTACGTTGGATCATTTTTTCCTCCAGATGAGATAATCAAATGAGATCAATTAAACGGTAACTGAGTCTCTGGTAGGAATGTTAACATGCTATTCATTGAAACTGAGCTAAAAGTAGTTTTAATTGCTCCAAATCCCATTTGTGCCGATCTAGATGGGAATCGCAGGCAATAGAGGACATTTACATAATCAGGAGATAGTTTTACAGGGCTTTCAAAAAAATATCATTGACTGCCAAGGGGCCTGAAGACAGTCACAAGCGAAGTGTGTGTGTGTGTGTGTGTGTGTATGCACAAGGGAATTTATTAAACAAAATTAAGAACAAATGCAAACAGGCAGGGAATTCAAATTGTAACTGGTGTGACCCTTAGCTGAGTCTCACAAGGCGCAGATGAGGAGCAGTGCATGGGAGGGAATAGAAGAGGTCAGGCAGAGAAAGGTGTTGAGGACATCCCAGGCAGTGGAGAACAGTATTAAGAGGTGGTGCCGAACTTTCTGACTGCAGGGTTGAGCCAGAGGGCTTCAGTTCTCCTTTAAAAGCCCAGATTTGGCCCATCCTGGAATCACCTGGTATCTCAAAGCAGCAAGCTCTCTACAATGAGACGCTATAAAGAGACACCACCCTTGCCCACTTTATGTTAGTGTGATATAAAAAGAGATTCCAAAACGAAGATGAACAATTTCAGTAACAAACTAAGTGAACTTAAGTGCATTTGAAAAATGTTTTTACAATCTTTGGTTAACCTGAAGTACCAGCTGTTTGAGTGCACATGAATCAGCCTGTTCTGTGGAGGAGACAGGAAAAACTGGTTCTATTTTAAAGGACTCTGTCTGACTGCTGCACTGCACTGCTATGTGAGGAAATATTGCATACAGTCCAACTGCATTTTGGGTTTAATACTCAGAAATGCAGCCACAGAGAGCAATACATTTGCTAACTCTTGACAGCTAGGAAGCTGGGGTGTATTTTAAAACCAGTTTCTCTCTTAGAAGGAAAATTTGGGAAGAACATATCAGAAAAGGCTCAGAACAGCAGAGATGCTTTCTGGCTGCACTGGGGAAGTTAGGAGTCATTTTTTACAATGTGCTGGGGACGCAATGCAAATAAAATGAAGGGCTAGTGGCAGGGCTTAAGGTGGAAATACAGCCAGGAGTTCCTGTACAAGTTTCCTGTGATGTGGTGCCCCATATTCTTCATAAAAATATCGTCATAATGTGAATATGGCATAACTAAGATGTGTTTTATGCAAGATGGGTCATGTGAGGTATCACTGGAAAGGTTACAATTTACTGAATGTGATTATCCAATTTGCATGCATGTATCTTTTCTGTATCTGAAGTTAGGAATATTGACTATGTAGCAATTACAACTGTGTGTGTTTGGGGGAACGCTCATCAGACAAAATGCAGTCAGCCTGAGTGGGCCGTTAAGAAGGACAATAGAGCTTTGAAGATACTAATCTCCCACCTTCCTGAGAAGCATCCTGGGATGCTGCTTTGACACTAGAAGGTCATGTGATCATGTCACCTGGTACAGGGACCCATCTTGAGCTGGTACTTTTTCCACTGGAAAGGGGCTGGACAAGGAAACAAAAGATTCCCACCATATGTAAATCCTGGAGAGTGAGTTACTCTGGGCTCTTCTCCACTGCCTTTCCCACCCAAGAAGGAAGACTGCTCAACACATCTGAGGAAACAAAGGAGCTACGCTGGGGGAAGGGGGAGCAGGGGTCTGAGTCCAGGCAAGACAGATCAGCTTGTAAAAGGAATCCCTGGAAATTCAAGCTGCAAGCAGTGCAATTTACCTTCAAGAAACTCTGCAACTTGCTTGAAACAACATTTAGGGTGAGAAATTACTATTTGTAGCCAATTTCTTTAATGTGCCCAGCCTAGTTTGCGTGTTTTGTTTATTTGCTCAGTAATCTATTTTGTTCTGTTTGTTATCCCTTACTACCACTTAAAATCTACCTTTTGTAGTGAATAAACTTGTTTTGTTTTCTAAAACCCAGTTTGTGCAATTCATAACTGGGCGGGGGAGGAACAGCTGTGCATATCTTCCTCCACTTTGAGGGAAGGGGTGAATTTCATGAGCTTACGCTGTATAGGTCTCTGTGCAGCGCAAGATGATACAATTTTGGGTTTGCATCCCAGAGGGGGTGTGCACCTGAGTGCTGGGCAATCCACAAGCTGAGTCTTCCCGGTCAGAGCTGGTCTCAGCATCTCTGTCTATTTGCAGCTGGATGGGTCCCTACCTGTGTGTGTGATGGACAAGCTTGAGGGCCTGGCACAGCAGGACAGGGTGAGGGCCCAGGCTGGTGGAACGGGTGGGCTCAGTGGAACCCCAGTACATCAGGTGGCACCCCAGAAATGGGGAGGCAATACATCACACTTCCCACATAGCTCTGATGATGACCTCATTCCTGATCTCCAGTACCCCCTACTATTCCAGTCCTACGGTTTGCCACATAATCCTGCCAGTGCCCCACAGTCCTGGCCTGCAGCAGTGGATGGCCATTCTCCTGCTTTACATTTTAGATCTGGACTGTAGGTAGGTATCTGTACCCCTCACCGTTGCATCTGAGCACCTTACATGTTCAGTGTTCCAAAGGACCTCATGTTTGTCCCCCACTGGAGTCACTTGGCATGAGGGAATGGTTCTGACGCAGGTGTGTGACACTGCGCTCTGCTTTCTGGCACGATTCACTGCTAGTGTTGCAGTGCTTAGCTGGGGTTCTGCAGATAGGCAAAGGCAGCAGGGTGCCACCATGCAGCAGTGCTGTCAGAGGTGTCAGCGTCAATGCTAAAATGCCTCTCTCCCTAGTGTAACTCAGGCATAGGGCAGCCTGCAGGCTGCAGCAGCAGCGTCTGCACCAGCTTAGACACCCAGATTTGCAATGGGTGACACTGGTCTCCCTCCAGCTGCTGCATAATTAGGGATAGAGTGAAAGCATTTTTCTTACAGCAAGTTGGTAGCATGCCCAATGTGCCAACAGCAGGATCAGCAGCGGTGACTCCCCTGGGGACAGAGTGTTGCTGACAGCTCTGACCTCGACACAACTGTGTGCTTTCTGCTTTATAAATGCCTTTCAGTGCTGCGCTGGTGACAAAGAGCCCTGTGCTTTTGCAGCAGCCAGTTCCCTGTAAAGCAGGAGTCTCTGGGGGGTGCTGTGCAGGCCCACTCAGCCAGAGGGGTGCCAAGGCTGCTCAGCTGCATTTACACCAGTGCCCTCCCGGCAGGGCTGGCGCTTCCATTTAGGCAGCCTAGGCAATCACCTAGGGCGCCAGGATTATTGGTGGGCAGCATTTTGCCAGAGGGGGCAGCAGGCGGCTCCCTTTGCTGCTGCCCCCTCCCCTTTGAGGGGCAGATGGTTCTGGTGCTGTCAGTTCTGATTTGTGCACTTTCCTCCTGCAGTTTCTAAAGCCTTTAGACGAGATACCCAAAACAGGTCCCCTCAGATGCTGGGGAAAGAACTCTGTTCTAGTGCTGCAGCTCCCTCCTTTACAGACCGCCCTGGATGGATCTAGCCCAGAACAGCTCAACTTCCCGTCATTACGTGAGCAGCAGGGCTCCGTGGATCGGTCTCATCTGGTGGCCTCGAGGCAGTTCAGACCCTGGCTCTGATGTCCACTGTAGCCCAGGAGATCAATTCATTTAGAGTTATGTCCACCTGCCAGGTAGCCGTACATTTTGCTCCTTTTGGACTCTCTCAGGCACAGTTCTCAGGGATGCTTCTCTCAGAAAGCCTCAGCTCTGGGGAGCGCTGTGTCACTGGGCTGAGAACCAGTCACTTTTGGCTCAGAAGACTGCGGCCTCTGTCTGTTGAGCTAGAGTTGCTGTTCTGCCAGCTCAGTCAGGGAAGAGTTGCTCAGGCCTCATACACTCCATAGACCTGGGAGCAGTGGCATCTATAAAAGTGTAAGTCAATTTATTGCAACTCCTTCCCACCGATCTCCTCCCACAAGCTAACCATAGTGCTGCAATGCATGTCAAAGGGACAGGCCTCCGTGGCATCTGGGCTGAAATCCGCACTCGCCCCCCACCAGGCAGGATAGTCCAGCAGAATATTCCTCTCCTAGGCAGTAGGGGCTCCTCAGAGCATTTCATGCCAATCCACCGTGGAGCTGGCCCCATTGACTCTGTCGCATTTGCCCAGTAAATAGATTCACTGGAATAACTGCAGTGAAATAAAAATAATCCCCATTGCCCCTTTGGTTAGAAAAATCACAGCCTGGAGTAGAACTGGGGACGTTTTTTCTCCACCTGAAAATAAAAGTGTCGCACTGTTTGCCACTTTAAATCCTAGCAGAATGGGCTCAGGAGTCTACTAAGAGTGAGACTTTAAGCCAGGCTGTTAAGAATGACTAGAGATCTACTGGGCAGTGTGGAACCAGAAGAAATACTACAATGCCAGTGCTAAAACCTAATGAGAAATGGAACAAGCTGAGACAGAAGCTTAACAAGAAATACTGGACAAGTCCCCCAAGAAAAACTACATGCACTATTGGAGAGGAGCTGCCAGCCATCTGCGCAGCCTTATTGATCAGGTCCTGAGATATAAGGGGAGGCCACTGGAAAGTAGATAAACAGGGAGATATATGGCAGGAGAGCTCCAGAACTGATGAAAAGAAGAGAAAATGCTGCTTAAATCAAAGGGCAAATACACAGAAAGAGAAAAGATAATGGGATTTGTGTTTATGGTTAGAAAGGAACCCAGTGTGGAGGTGATCAGACATGATGGTAATTGAAAAGAGCAGGAGAAGAAATGGAAAACAGAGCCCAGCATAAATATCTTTTCTGGACAAGGTGGGGTGCAAACCTGAACGAAACCCTTATAAATCTGAATTCTAGACAAATTCTACAAAGGAGTATGGAGTGAGGCGTGCGCGTCTTGGGGAGGGAACAGGGAATGTAAGAGACCCTGATTAAAATACACAGAGTTAGAAATTCCCTTTTCTACTTTGCCACTGTTTTGCTTGCTGAGTCTGCAGGATTTGGGATCATGGATTGTGTCCTGGCCAAACCCATGTGACAAATCCTCCTGTTTGGTAAACTGGCATAGCTCCATGAAGCCTGCCCGTATGAGAGGATAACAAGGAATTTTCCTCCAGGGCAGATTGGCAGAGGCTGTCACAGACAGATAGCTAAGGGTTAATGTTCTTTTACCTGTAAAGGAGTAACACCAGTAACCTGAAACACCTGACCAGAGCACCAATCAGGAAACAAGACTTTTTCAAATCTGGGTGGAGGGAAGTTTGGGTGTGAGTTCCTTGTTCTTTGTCTTGGGTCTGACCCTCTCAGCTATGAGAGTGATTTTTCTATCTCCAGCTTTCTAATCTTCTGTTTCCAAGTTGTAAGTACAAAGATAGGAAGACCATAGGTTTGGTTTTTTGTATTTACATGTGTGTAGTTGCTGGAATGTGTTAAATTGTATTCTTTGTGGATAAGACTGTTTATTCATATTTCTTTTAAGCAATTGACCCTGTATTTGTCACCTTAATACAGAGAGACCATTTTTATGTCCTTTTTCTTTTTATATAAAGCTTTCTTTTTAAGACCTGTTGGAGTTTTTCTTTAGTGGGGACTCCAGGGAACTGAGTCTGCAGCTCACCAGGGAATTGGTGGGAGGAAGAAGTCAGGGGGAAAATCTCTTTGTGTTAGATTTACTAGCCTGACTTTGCATACCCTCTGAGTGAGGGAGGAAGAGGAGAGATTAGCTCTCTCTCGGTACTTGTGTTTTCCAGGACTGGAAATAGGGAGGGTGGAGTCCCTCTGTTTAGATTCACGGAGCTTGCTTCTGTATATCTCTCCAAGAACCCAGGGAGGGAACACCTGGAGGGGGGAAGGGAAATGGTTTATTCCCCTTTGTTGTGAGACTCAAGGAATTTGGGTCTTTGGGGTCCCCAGGGAAGGTTTTTGAGGGGACCAGAGTGCCCCAAAACACTCTAATTTTTTGGGTGGTGGCAGCTTTACCAGGTCCAAGCTGGTAACTAAGCTTGGAGGTTTTCATGCTAACACCCATATTTTGGACGCTAAGGTCCAAATCTGGGAAATATGTTATGACAGATGCCCTGGAGGATTTTCACCTTCCTCTGCAGCATGGGGCATGGGTCACTTGCTGGAGGATTCTGTGCACCTTGAGGTCTTTAAACCACGATTTCAGGACTTCAATAACTCAGACATAGGTTAGGGGTTTGTTACAGGAGTGGGTTGGTGACATTCTTTGGCCTGCGTTGTGTGGGAGGTCAGACTGGATGACCATAATGGTCCCTTCTGACCTTGAGTCTGTGAGTCTGTGAATCCCTTTTGATTCTCCAAGTCTCCAGATGAATCTGCTTCAGGGCTCAGACTGCAGGGCTGTAACATCAGAGCTGAAGGTGGGCCCAGGCTGGAGGTTGGGTGGGGGGTTTGCAAAGCCTTGTCAGGTGTGTTTTTGCATTTCAGGTTCCATTTTCTCCAAACCCCCAGGGTGCAGGAGAGGTGGTGATGGTCCCAAGAAAAGGGTTCAGCTTGGTCCCAGCTGGATAATGGGTGAACTGGTGAGGTTTTGGTTTGGAGAATAAAAGCTGTTGGTGACAGAATCCCATTTCAATCTTCTGCCCTGTGCCAGCCCCATGGAGGAGCGATGCATGTGGTGCCTATTATCCATGTCTGATAGGAAGAATTAACGATAACATATTCTTAACACTGACACTCGCCATCAGAGAACATGGCACAATACACCCTACCCTGTCTAGTAATGTAGCAAATACACGGTACTGTATTGCTTATGTGTAGGTGTAACTTTGCCCTCTGTTGAACAGGGTCAGAGCTGCTCCTAAGCTGTACGCTGCTAATGACCAACAGGAATTCTCCTTCCGCTTGAGCTGAGGCCCTGAATTTTGATGTCTGGGTCTGAGTTCTAGCCAAGTGCTGTAGTTCTGAATGGCCACGGTGTGCAACAAGGGGACAGCTGGGCCCTTCCTGGCCTGTCACAGTTCAGGACATCTGCACCTGTGCTCCCCCTCTACTGTACAGCCAGACCTTCCGCTGCCCCAGGCCATTGCCTCTCTTGGGTGGAGTCACACATCTCCCTCCTGACCAGGGGACTCCCAGGCTGAACAGTTCCTGCCTTCACTGTGTTATTCCCCAGCCAGAGGCAAGCTGACGTCAACAGTGTCACTGCCCGCAGCTGTTAGTTACCACACAGCTCTTCCCGTGCCAGCCTGTTCTATTCTTAAGGTCAACGCACTACAGAGAAAGCACATTAAAAACCATAAAAGAACCTACACGTGTGCTAATAAGCTTACAGAGATCAGCCCACCTCCAGCAAGGGCTCTGGCAGGCAGGAGCAGGCCTTCAACCACTCAAGGGCTTCAAGTTCATCATCAAGTTCTGCTCTTCTTTCCCCGGGGTGGAGGAGGCACAGAGCAAGGTGGAGGTGAAGATGGTCTGGGATGCAGGCTGGGAGAAGGCATTTCTCCACTTGGAGATTGCTGCTGTGGCCTTCAGTACTCCAACCACAGAGAGGAATGGGAGGAAAAGCTGGTGCTAGATGCAAATGGAGCACTAGACTGGGTGTCGCTCTGTGAGCGTTGTGGATTCGTGGTCAGCCCCTGGGAGAATGTTTGCGGCAGCGCAGGCAGGAGGGGGTGTCCCATGGAACGTGTGGCTGCCTGTGCATGGAGCAGCCATTTACAATGATACGCCAGCCTAGCAAGAAAGCACCATGCCGCTGACGGAGCCCTCCCAGGAGGTCCCATATTTGGCCTGGAGCAGTGGTCAGTTCAGCAGTGCTGCATGCCTCCCGCACACCCAATGCAAAGAGCATCACTCCTCCAGCAGACCAGGCATCCAGCAAGGCAGATGCGGCAGTCGCAGGCATCTCGCTGACAGAAGAGAACGTCATTTTCTGAACCTGAACGTGATTTGCTTAGTCACCCCGGAGATGTCATTAACCCGGGGGGTGGTAACAGAAGGACATCACCCAGCCCAGCCAGAGTCAGGGAGCAGAAGTCAATGGATGAATGGTGACTGCCAAATTCACTCTGCCTAAAGCTAGAACCTCATGCCAGAATTTCAGGAGCTGGGACTTGCAGGTTGGATGGAGTAACCCAGCCCTCGATATGACAGTTGCTTCCCCCTGGCACATTTCACACCCCTATAGCATAAACTAGGGAAATGATACACAGATTCTCTCCTTCCCGACTACCAAATCCCATCTGTCTTGGACTCGCTGCAGGACGCATACTCCAGAATGCTGGCAATCTGGGCTGGCTGCGGGAATTTGTAGCTGCTTTGTTCACCCTGCTGGTGCTAGAGAAATCTCAGATCCGCCGGAGCAGACCGACAGTTCATCAAAGTCTCAGAAGTGGAAGGGAGTCCCTGGGTAGGGAAGTTTCCTGTGTGCAAACGCTGGGTCCCAGGCAGGAGGCACTAGGCGTGGATTGCTCCTGGATGGCTGAGTCTAGCTATGGTTATGAATGTCCCTCACATACTCCATGAAATGCCCTGCCGCTGTAGGAATAATGACAGTACCTCGCACTCTCCATTCCACACGTTAACTCCAGGGGGTAAATAAGAACTACTCAGATGGGGAGACCCAGGCACAGGCAGCTGAAGTGCCTGGCTTGAGGTCACCTGGCAAGCTGGGATCCCAGACGCGTGCTCATGCCAGCTCCTGCAGAGACTGGGGCTGAGGGGGCATTACAGCCTGGCTTTCTGACGCATTTGCCATAAAGGGCTGGGAGTGCATCTGCCGTGCATTGGGGCAGCTTATCCAGCGCTGTGCAGTAAGGAGGCGGAGTGAAATCCCTGCCGGGCAGCCTGACAGCAGTTGTGCCAGCGATGATAATGAGCCTAGCAGATAAACCCCCTCCCAAAATTCCAGAGAAGAGGCGGGCGAGGCTTTGAGAGGTACCGTTCCCAACCAGCCCTTCAAAGGATCTATATATAGGAGCTGCGGCCGGCACACCTCTCGCTCGCACGTTATTTCTGCTCTTTCTGACAAATATCCGCTCTGTGCTGCTGTTGCCATGACGACAAGAGAGATTAAAGGTTAGCGCTTTGTATGCACATGATGCTAAACGCTGGGGAACACTCCTTCACGTTCGACGTGATCACGCTGGCTAGCAGCCACCGGGATATGAATCGGCGCAAATTGTGAGGAAGCCCCAAGCAGCTGGTCCCTGAAGGAGGCCCAGGACATAAAGAGGAAGGGCTCTGATCCTCTCCCGACATGGGCAACCTGCAGGGGATCGACTCAGTCCCACCCACAGCAAGCAGCACCCGTCAGTGCTCCATGCGGAAGGGAAGTGCAACCAGGTCTAGTCAGCAGCTCTGGGCAGGCAGAACTGAGAAGGGGGTCAGAGCGGAGTATCCACAGATCAGCTGAGGTTGGGCACCTGCTGAGCAACCTTCCCCTACACACTCTCCCTTGCCAATGGGCCTCCACCCTGAGTTGAGAGGGGAGCCCAGCCTCTGTTGCTCACCTTCTCCGCCGGTCTGAGGTGACGCTCCAGAAGGTAACGCTCCAGAAGGGAGAGCTCCACGGGCTCCCAGGATTGAGTGTGTATTCCCTAGGTGCCCAGCTCAAGTCACACTTGTCACTGGACAGCCACCTGCAGACCACTGAGGTCATTAGTGTCTTGAGCTATCTTCATCCCCCAAACCTCCCCCTTGCAACCAGGGCTCCTCCTGCCTGGGAGTTTGCAACAGGAAGAGGGCCCGGGAAGCTGGGACTGAGCTGATGTGGCAAATGCATTAGCAGCCATGTCTCTTTGGATGGAGGCACTGCAGTAAAGTGGTTTCGTCAGGAGGATACTCGGGTTGGCTGGAAGTTGTCTGGGTGTCTCGCAGTGAGCCAGTGCTGTGCAGCCAGCTGAGAACATGGCATACAGGAACTTCACATCCATGGCATTCCATGAAAGTTTGAGTGCATGCCTGAGGGCATCGGCCTTTCAGACAGAAATGTCACTGTCCTTGTAACACCCCAGTAAACACCCAAATTCCCAGGAGATCAGTGACTCCTTAGGAAGGAGACCCTCTTCTTCAACTGAGCACTGCCCAATACCATCATACAAATTAGCTTTAATCTTGAGCGGTCGTGGGATTCGCTACTGCCTTTTGCGCCACTCTTTCTGTCTGTCTGTAATACCGTGTCTCACTTGCAGAGGAAACTTTATCTTAACTTTACAAGAGGTCCCTCATTGAACATGGGACAATAGCAGCGCTGAGAAGTCAACATTCTTTCTCCATTAACTCTCTCCAATAGTTGCCTAAAAATTGCTCTTTCCACAAACATTCCAGTCTGCAAACTCATTCGTCTGCGGAAAGTGAACACAAAACAGGAGAAAACACAGCTCAAGAGAATTTATTTAACAATTCAAACCAAGTCACAAAGAATATTTTGCAGCATTTGCCCAACTCTAATATAGAAATAGCGCAAATATGTCACTGTGTGCACACATCAGGTCCAGCCACCATGCACGGAGAATTGTTGGTGTTTGGAAAACAGATCTGCAGTAGATACCAAGCGAGGAAATGGGAAGGGAGGGAAGTCCTTGCTATCTGAACGCAGTCATGGGGTAAAGGGTTTCTTGCATTAGTAATGATCAACAAGCATTAGATTGTCTGGAGGCCCGAGAAGTTCATGATTTTGTGGGAGGAAATGTAGCTAAATGGAATCCCATTTGGGACAATCTCTTGGCGTTGCCTAGTCATTCTAGCCCTACACACGTGATAAAATCCAAAACATTCCACATTTCCTCTTAGAGAACCCAAACTCATTATGATTTTGTTGGCACTTCCACATACAGGTGTGCACCCTGAATATCACCAGGAGATTAGCACTGTGATGGGATGGCACGTAGGGTCTATTATTACTTATCTCATACTCCCTCTGTTGTTTCTGATCTGGTTGCAACTCTGTACTCCTAGGATATATCTCTATGTAAAAAAGAGATGATACTTATATTCATTATATCATAGTAGCAATAGAATCAATTAAATTTCTTTCTTTCACTCTCTCTCTCTGCCTTCTTATTATGCTTTTAAAAAATAAAACATAACTTAAAAGAGAGGTGTTGGGTTGGAGACAGTGTGGGCAGAAGTGTGAGGGGAGGATGAGTTCGTATGTATTGTGTCCAGACCAAATTTCCATCACTGGAGACATCCACAGTGTTTGCCAGATGATGCTTAGGTCTAACAAGTATCATAAGCAGCTGGCCTCACTCCGAAAGGCACAAACTACCCCTAAGCTTCTAAAGTATCTGTCCAAAGCTTCTGGCTCTCAGGGAAATATATGATCATCTAATGCCTTAGAATAGCTCTTTGTGGTTTCAGGAATCCTCAGACAAACCACTGAGATGAAATTTTCCTTCAGAAACAGGCCAAGTACTTTCCAAATGTTTTGTTGTTACCAGACCAGCTCTGTAAACACAGAAATGGCTTCCACCAGGTTCTGTACTTTCCACTAGCTAGCTGCAATGGAAAGATCCACTGGGGGGAAAGACAGCAGAGTGCAGTCCAAATGATTAATCTTCATTTTGCTGTAATACTAGCTGCATTTACTGACTGTATTCAATACTATTCCACACCCAGTGATTAAAACAACAGAGGCCTCTGACTATTCAGTTTGTTCACACCCACCTAAACATCGGTCAAAATTCCCTCCTATGACGCCTTTGGAAATATCAGTCAGTACATTTTCCGCCTCTAAATAAATTAATTGGAACCAAAAGGTCTTTCTTCTTCTTTTTTGTTTTGTTTTGTTTGTTTGTTATTCAAGCCTCAAGCTAACAACAGTCAGACTAAGGAAGCATTTAGCAAAGGATCAGCATGCTGGGTAGAGAATGTAAGGGCCCTTTTTAAGGCTGAGTTTAATAGTGAATGTAAATGTTCGGGTGGGGGTGGAACTGGAGTTTGAGGAGCTGGCCAGTATATGAGATTCTTTCTAAGCATCATAAAAGTTCAGGAGGCCACAATGAATTTTTAGCAACAAATTACAGTAAAAAGGAAACTAGAGAGACAAGGTGGGCGGGATAATATCTTTTATTGGATGAGCTTTGGTTAGTGAGAGAGACAAGCTGTTGAGCCCCACAGAGCTCTTCTCAGGTCTGGGAAAGCTACTTCCCGTGGTTACAGTTAAATGCAAGGTGGAACCTTTTGTTTAGCATAAGTAGTTAGCACCTATCCTAAGGGACCTTTCCAGGTAGCGTGGCCTGTTAACACTTCTGCAGTCACAGGACAAAAAGAGGAGATTAGCTGGTTACAGGTTGTTGTAATAAATCCAGTGTCTCTGTTCAGTCCATGATTTTTAGTGTCTAGCACAGTTCTGAATTTAAGCACCCAGGCTCATGTTTAGAAGATGTAGTGCAGGTTTCCTTTGAGGATGAAGACTGAGAGGTCAGATGTAGAGTGGTCACTTTGGCCCACAGGTGATAGGGTGTTTTTGTCTTTTATCATTTTCCCGTGTGAGTTCATTCGAGAGCGCAGTGATTGTCTGGTTTCACCCATGCAGTTGTTATTGGAGCATCTAGTGCACTGGACGAGGTACAGCACAGGTTGTGATAGGCGTGTGCAGGATCTGTGGATCTTCAAAGATGTGTGTCCATGGCTATTTCCAGGGTTTGGATACAGGGTTTGTTGTTGTGGCTGAGGATGAAATGGATGAATTTGGTGATGTGTTTGGTGTGGAGGTATGAGTGTGGTCCATTGTCTTGTAGACCTTTGAGGCAGGCAGCGAGGCCATCATTGTGCGGGACATTGGTGTTCACCTTCCAATGACGGGTTGAGCCTGGGAGCTTAAATTCGTCACTTTAATTCGAAATCACAGTCTTAGTAAAGACACTGGATTCATGGCTTATCACAACAATCTGTCACCCCATCTTTTTGGTACCATGACTGCAGTTAACGGGCCACTTCACCTGGAACGGTCTCGTAGAATCCGTGTTAATGGCATAGGTGAACAATCTGTTCCACTTGCATTTAGCTGTGGCACCCTGAGTACATTTCCCAGACCTGAAGAACAGCTCTTTGTGGCTCGAAAGCTTGTCTCTCTCTCCAAGTGAAATTGATCCAATAACGATATCACCTCCTGCTCCCCTGTCTTGTCTCTCTGATATCCTGGGACCGACACAGCTACAACAACACTGCAAACAAAAAAGTAAAAAGGAACCTAAGTTAATATACAGGGTCTAATGTGTGAACAGCAAAGCCATCTGCCTAGAGACCAAGACACGCAGCTGGAGGATACTAATCTCTCTGCAGACAGGGCATGAGCCAATGACAAACCTATTCCCTACCCTTTGACTGGACAATGGCCAGAAATAAATTCATCGTAAGCTCACAGGTTAGGTGCTTTCTGTTCTTGTCAAATCCCACCGCACAGCAGCAGCAGGAGTCCACTTTGGGGAGCTCTGGCCTCCTTCAGTCATCATGTCCCATCTTGTGTCTGTGTGGCAAGCTTCCTCAAGAACGGGGAGCCGGGGCCGGGTGGTCAGAGGAGTCGCACGGAACTCAGAGAATTTGAGTGGAACCAAGGCACTTCGAATGAGTAACACATGGCTGTTGGAAAGCATCTGACTTCGCCCAGTGGCACATGTTGATTTATTTCCCAGGGCGGATCTCTGCAGACACGCCGACGAGCATCATTCCAATCCAGCCACAGCAAAAACAGCCTCAGTCAGGAAGCCAGAGCTTCTGTGCCATGGATTCAGTCTGAGCGAGGGCAGGGTGTGGGGAGGAAGAAGAAGAAGGGACTTTGAACAAAGACCTACTGAAAGTACGACTGGAAAAATCCTGTTAGCTCTTTGAGAGAGGAAGGATGTGCCGTGGTTAGGTTCAGTGTCCCAAGTGCTGGGATGCCTCCCCCTTTCCTTGGTGGAATATTGCACCACTGGGAAAAATTTCCTGGATTGTCCTTTGTTTTGGCTCAGGAGCTGCACCAAAAGTGGGAGGAGAACATGCCTTGCTCACAAGGGCTCTCCACCCTTCCGTGATCGCTGACATTCAGGCTAAATCATCCCCAAGAGGCTATTTGCCTACTTCTGGATCTCCTAGCGAGTGCAGTAAATCCAGAGTCAGAGAAGCTGCAGTCCAGATCTAGTTACAGGAGAAAACAAAAAACAGTGGCTTGGTTACAAAATTACCTACATACATTACATCAAATGCAATAACAAGTGCTTTCCAAGATGTCCCTCATGTTTTACCCTTCATGCATGTGTGCACCCACACACACACCCACGCACACACCCACGTATATGCACACACACATGCATACCCCTGTGTGCGCGCACACACACACACACACACACACACACACACACACACACACAGTGCTAACAGAGACCTCAAAGGTGCCAGCACAGTACACTTCCCATGCAAAGAATGCAGTATTCACAAGGGAGGGATTTTTTTTAATAGGGCCCCATGGAGACATCAGAGCAATTTTCAAGGAAGTTTGAAGCCACTGGGAAGCTTATTAGATCTGGAATTAATTTGATGTTGGTAATCAGTGAGCAAGTTAAGCAGTTAAGGAGATAGCTGCTGCAGAATGGTTTGTCTGTTTAGCCTGCTTGTAAGCAGTGGTTACTAATGAGCTGCTCATGAATATGAATGAGAGCTGATTACAGTGCGGAAAGGGCAGTCAGCAAACCATAAACTTAATTTTAATCTTTTTATTATCAAAGTCATGTTATTAATAATAGACATTACACTAAGACCATGCTTCTTCAGCCAATTACAGCTCTACCCGGCAGTCCCCCTGCAAACCTCACCTCCAAACACCAGTGCACTGGTCTGGAATGGGGTCTCGCTGTCTGTGTAGTTATGAAGTGCCACCCACTATGGTATCTGGGTGAGGCTGGCAGTTCCCCGGCTGGCAGAGGGAAATGCTGCTTAGAAAAAGCTAAATACATTTTTCTCCAAAATAGTATTAACATGACTCTATTTTTACTTTCTGAGCAATTACAGAGTGAGTGAAGGGAAAGGAATTAATATCCAGGAAGCATTTCCATTTTGAGAACTGACATACCAGCTACGCACAGGATTCACATGGCATCCATCTGCTAAGATGCAGCCACTTCTGGGGAGGAATGCAGCAACTGTTTAACAGCGCATGGCAACACTACTCCAGTGTTTAGGACAGGAAGTGAAGCTACAGGACTGCACGGTACCCAGCTAAGCTAGGCATCCCAGGGCTTCCCCCTCCTGCAGCGCACTTGCAGAGCGGGTAGGTTTAAGTGTTATGGCAAGCCAGCTGATCCTCTGCTAGAGCTTGGGGGCTTCTGCAGCTCCTTCTGTGGCCCCGCCCAGCCCTGTGGCTGGCTCAGATGTGAGATGCTACCCCAGACCCCAGTGACATCCCATGAGAGGAGCTGCAGAAGCCCTTCCCTCATACCTATGTGTTTCAAGTTAAAACTTTAGGTGGCCAGTACAATAGGCATGTTCTCAGTCACATGCGTCATATCCCCATCCTGCACCAGAGGAACCCAGGGAGGTGTCCATGACTGTCTGTCTGTGCACGTCTAGTGCTCCCACCACCAGAGTGTCTGCAGAAATCAAGCGCCATGTGAGAAAGGGAAAACTGGGGCTGAGACTGGAGGAGAGACCGGTAGGGGACGGGCACAGGGCTCAGTGCAGAGCTCTCTGCAGTCACAATGCCAGCAAGCCCAGTCCCAGGGTCTCCCATTTCTCTCCCCCCTGGCCCTCCTCTGCCATCAGCTGCAGTGGCTGCTAGCCTGGCTCCCGCTTCGGGGGGGGTCACTCTTTGCTGGGGTCCCGCAATGGGGTGGGAAAGGAGAGGTGCCTCTTAGACACAGCTCAGTCCAGAGAGGCTCGCCTGCAGGAGGATGCTGGGGGGTTGACGAGACCGGTGCTGTCCTAGAGATAAAGGGCCCCGGGAATGTAAAATATGGATCTATTCCAGGGCTGGGGATGTGGGGACTTTCTAGCTGGTTCTGGGGAAATTACTGGCTCTGAGGAGAAATGTATTTGCTGGCTAGACTTTGTGGCCACCCACATCTCTAGTAGTCAAGTATCAGAGGGTAGCCGTGTTAGTCTGGATCTGTAAAAGCAGCAAAGAATCCTGTGGCACCTTATAGACTAACAGACGTTTTGGAGCATGAGCTTTCATGGGTGAATGACGAAGTGGGTATTCACCCACGAAAGCTCATGCTCCAAAACGTCTGTTAGTCTATAAGGTGCCACAGGATTCTTTGCTGCATCTCTAGTAGTCTGCATGAGCAAGAGACACGTGTGCAAAGCACCCAGGACTCAGAATAGGTGCCATCTGCACAGGGCCATGCAGTTATCCAAGCCCCCACTGTCCACTGATGCCAGGTGAACACAAGTGTGCACAAGCAAGACCCAAACTGCAAAACTCCAGCCTGCAGCCAGGATTGTGCTCCCAACTGGGATGAGCAACTCCAGCCGCCTGCCAAGGGAGAGACCAGCAGTGAAATTCAGAACCGGCCCTGGGTTCGGACTCCGAGCCCTGCCTGTCCAGCTGGGGGTTGGAAGGCAGGGTGTGGGCTCCAGCTGGTCTCTAGCACTAACCAGGCTGCTCCAGTCCCCGTGGCAGATAGCTCGTGGACAGCCATGGTTTGCAAAGTCCACCCTGTACTCCACCCTGCAGAGTCACGGATGGACAGGCAGCTGCAGGCCAGTGCTGCTGAAATGTGAAGCTTCCAATGTCAATGGTTTGCGCAGGTTGAATTTAACACCATTGAAATAACCCTAAGAGCATATGCAAGGCCATAGCCCTTCCCAGAGCCCTTGTGCTCGCCAAGATGGGGGTGCAGGAATGCACCCTCTTCCCTCTCCCACCCCCCAGGCTGTCAGAAACTCATTGCATGGGGAGATGCTACTGGTCTCAGTATAGCAGGAGTTGGAAATTCAGATTCCTGGGCAGGGTTTTTTGGCTCATACAGTGTCGACATTCTCATCTGCAGGCAACAGCAGCCTTTCCGAGGCTGAGAGCCCTCCCTGCCCAGAGCAAATATTGTGACCCTCAACCAGGCTGTGCGGGGTATAAACACCAAGGAGGCGAGGAGGTGTTAAAGGCGGTAGAAGCATGCAGAGCTGGGGCAATGGGACAAAGCCAGGGGAAGGACAGTCCGGGGTCAGTTAAAAACCAGAAACGTGGCACTGTGAGTGAATGCCAGCAGGCTGTGGGTGGGAACACCCCCGGTGTGCTGACTACACTGCTTTGGTGCCTTCTCGCTAGACTGAGCGGAGCAATAACGAACAATGCTCCACTGTCCTTCTCGAGCCACATTTTCAAGTACAGGTGTGTGCCCCAATGGCACCAGCCGACCCTCAGACCGGTAGGCCAGCTCACACGGCGTCAGACAAACAGCAGATATTCTCGTCCACTGGGCAAGCCTCACCAGAGGTTGCTCTTTGTAGGCTCACTCGCATCAGGCTCGTTCGTGGCAGCACCTCCCCAGGTTCTGGGGCGACAGTGAGGCCACTCTGTGTGTAGGGCCACTCCTGCCTTCCCAGGGCCTGGAAAGCGAGTCAAATGAGCATTTCCACTGTGTTTGTCCCTCCCCTCCCCACCTGCTAGCTCCGCACCAGAGCCCAGGGAGAGGAGTGGCAGTGGCAGGGAGGCCATCTTCTCGGCATTTCCGTCCCAGCTGCTGCTAGGACTAGAGCTAGTCTCCCAGAGCCGAGCCCAGCTGCCATACGAGAGGGTCCGAGGAACATTTCCTCAGCACTCCACGGGGGGTCTGAGTTTTGGCTGATGATTCCTGCTGCTCACCCTCGCCTGCCCAGCCCTCTGCATGGAACATCAAAAGAGACATAATGGGAATGCCCCATTCCCCGTAAAGGGGACAATCCTATTGTCTGAGTGTCTAATTAATTGTCGTTATTTTCTCATGACATTACCGACACACGCTGCTCCTGTAATGAGGCAGCAGTTAGGTGTGAAATGCTGAAGCCAGAACTGTAGAACATGTTAAAAATATTAATCTACAAATGAAAATTATTTTAATTGGATTCTGCCTGGGGGGTCGGGTCACCGTTAACGTTTTCAATCAGAGTTGTCCAGTCAGCAAACCAAGTGATGCAGCCTTTTCAAACTGAAACAGCGACTGGCTACAAGAGGTTAATAGGAATGTTGGAAAATAAATAGGTTATTGATTGATAATAACAATAAGCTGACTCCTGTTCTACCTTGGTGACCTTCTTTCACCCAATCTTACAGAAAACTCAGTTAGCATCTAATTATGGATTGCCTTACAATGCTGTGTATTAATGAGTGCCCCACGGGGCCGGGCTCAGCAAGCCATTCTCATCTGGGGACTTGCCTGCCCCATGCATCAGCAGTGTGATCCCCTGGCTGGGAGGAGGTCATGCTTGGGCAACATTCAGACATGCTTTGGGCGCTTTCCCTGCAGCCGTGGCTGGGCAGGGCTTGCCTTGCTCCCTGTTTCCCCTTCACACCCACCCTGATGGCAGGGCTGCGCGAAGAACTCTCTCAGGCTGCGCGGGAGATGCCTGGCCCCGGAGCTGGTGCCTGGTGAATGGAGACATGCAGGTGCAGCCTCGCCAGTTATTCTGCTCCATCCTGCCCCAGCGGACATTGCAGTCAGCCAGGAACTAGCCCTGCCAGCTGCTCGGAATATGTCAGCCAGAAGCATCCCGTTTGGGTGACTAAAATGAGGCTCCTGTGCAGATTTAGGCACCTAAGAAAAGTGAGTGACCCAGTGTCCAGCACTGCTGCTCACCTGCAGCTTCCTTGGCTTCACCAGGCCGTTCAGGGGCTGAGCGCCAAGCAGTCAGACTGGCAGCTTCCCTCGGGTGCCCAACCCTGCCAGCAGGAATGGAGTCCCTACCACACCTCGCATGGGAGAGAGACTGGCCCCTGCGCACTCATCACCGCAAAGCACAAACCCAACCTGCAGGCTGCTTTGCCAGCAGCACGACGTTGCAGCTCAGTGCAGGTTAGAATGGCAGACGGTTGGGTCCAGATGCAGGGCACTGACAGGTGGGCTGCACCCCTCTGTACCGGGGCAGCCAGCAAGGTGAGGGATCAGGGCAGAAAAATGCAGCTCCAAGCTCGCCCTTCATCCCTGGCATTGCAGGCAGATGAACAGTCACAAGTGCCAGCTGGATGTAGGCCCAGTGTAAGTGTCCTTCCAATGGAGATGAGCCTAGAAGGGGGCAGCAATGTAGAGGAAAGTTTGGATTTTCAATTACCAGACGAGGGGGGTTTTGAGTCCACTAAGGTGTGGGGATGCTCTGAAGTCCCCCCGCCCCAGATGCTAGTTCCCAGGCCCTGGCACACACAGCATTCAGAGAGAGAACGGCAGACTCCATCCGGCCCTGGGAAGCCTCCAGCTGGAACAAAGTGGAGCAGTGCCCAGCTGGGGTGCAG
Organism: Gopherus flavomarginatus; assembly: GCF_025201925.1. NCBI lineage: Eukaryota > Metazoa > Chordata > Testudines > Testudinidae > Gopherus > Gopherus flavomarginatus. The sequence goes on along the minus strand of NC_066631.1, from coordinate 31,725,684 downwards.
AACTCTGAACAGAAAGTGAAAACTGCCCATTGCACAGGCCCCGGCCATTCCAGTGACGCCTCCAGATCAATGTCTGTAGAGGTGGGGAGGATGGGCTGGTGCTTAGGGCACTGGGCTGGGAAGCTGGAGCTCAGGGCTCAGCTCCACCACTGGGAGCCCTTAGGCAAGTGTCTCAGTGCCTCACGTCCCAGCTGTAACATGAGTGCAAAGACACCTCCCTTTGCTACGGAGATGGCTGCTCTCTGGGTGTACAGCTCCCAGCACAATGGGGCCTGGAGCTCAGCTGCAGCCTCGGCGCGTGCCTGCAATGCAGGGAACAGCCACAGGAGGGGCTGGAGGGGCCATCTCAACAGCTGCCATTTAATTAACAACAGTTTAGACAAACACATTGTTAGCACTGAAATAACCAACAGGAGATTTCTTCTTAATATACTAGGGGTCCCACATTATCCTAGACAACCTCACTCCATCCTATACCTGATTCTCCCATCACAGGAAACCTATATGCTCAAGCAGCCAGCAAGATTTGCTGGGATGATAGGAGGTGGGTTTTCATTTAAATGGGCTTTTACCTAGTTAATAACCAGCCTGCTCTACAAGCCAGACAATCAGGGAGCATTGCTTATTAGCTGAATGATCCAGCGGCTTTTCTTTTATAAAGTAACTGAGGCTAAAAGAATGGTGGTTTCTGCAAGGTGCTGTAGAAAAGGAAAAAATCACCCGCAGATATAAGTAAATCACAACTTATTCTGATCAGGCTGCTGTCAGCTGCGCTGCTGCATTCTTTGTTTCCGGTTCGAGATAAATATTTGTTCTGATTCCCAACCAAATCACAGCCACTGTCTTCTTCCACAAAGGTAAAAGAAGAAAGGACGGTGTTTTTACACGCATGGAACTTTGGAACTGATATTTTAATCGCTTCAAGACGTGCCAGGGACCTCACAGCATAAGCTTCTGCTTTATTCATTATTTCACATATGGTTTTCAGCGCTGTTTGCTGCAAGATATGAAATAGTCACAACCACCTGGAAAACAAGTGACATTTCACTAGGCCTGTGCTACTCTCCCTTTGAATAAAGCTATTACCCAGCATGGAGATAAGCAGCCACCTAGGAGGCTAGGGTTACCAAGATATTAGTCAGGATGCTAAATGCCATGGCATAAAACCTTCCCTCTGGGACGCCCTGTAAGTGTATTTAAAATCCATCACTGCTTCAGTGACAGTGTCCCCACTGAGTCCCAAACAATTCAGATTGTGGGAGCACCTGTCTCTGCTGGGGAGTAGGCAGTGACTGGGTGGGTTACCTGTGGGACTGAAAATTCCACCCACATGCTTTGATTGAGGCTGTGGTTGGGGCAACCAGTAGCTAATAGCAGCTGCCTCCTTCTCCTGTTTCACCAGGCACGTGGGGGGTAGGGGGACGGACGTGTCTCAGCAGTGATGGGGGGTGAGAGTCCAGGGTTGGGGAAATGGGATGATGGAGCAGGAAGGGGCTGAGGTGGTTCTGTTTTCTTGTTTTAGGTCCATGGGCACAGTCTTGCTTTGGCCCCTGGTTCGTGATTGTTTTAGAAATGAGTATTTGATGTAAATGTTGTTACACCGTCCAGAGCGCCTGATGCAGCTAATAGTCAAGTAAACAAACTAGCTAATACATACATGAGAGAGCGAGAGAGAGCAAGTGAGCACACTTGTCAGCAGTGAAGTGGACATAGGGAAGGGAAGTCATCCCAAGACCACAGCAATGGCTGTGGATATTGTGCTCTTGGTGGATACTTATGGTCATACAGTTGCAAGAGCTATTTCCACTGACTGGAAGGACCCACACACTTAAAATCAAACATGTGCCTAAGTGCACTGCTGGATCGGGGCCAGAGCACTCAGCACCGCGGCGGTCGACCACTATGTCTCGACTCTTTTGCAGCTGCTGCCCTAATCTGTTGCTTGCTCAGGTGCGCTGCTGCCCAGCTTACCCAGCCATGCATAAAAACGCCTGCAGCCAAACAATTTCTGCCCCGAAGGGGTGAGCTCCACGCTGCACCATGGAAATGAAAGGCCCACATGGCCCGCTGCATATTAATATTTCTGCTGGCTGCTAGCCTGATAAATGTAACAGACGTAGTGGGTGAAATGTGCTTGAGTTAATGTTACTACGAGAACCTTAACTTCGGCATTGCCTGACTTTCTTTGTTTGCAGATGTTGGCATGTTGCATTGCTGCAGGCCTGGGGGAGACGGCTGTATTTAATCCAACAGCTTCTTCATCTTTCATGCCTTATTGAATCCAGGGATCTCAAAGCACCTCTTAAACAATGAATTAATGAACCGCCTCTGCGAGGTGAGGAATGTTGTCTCTGTTTTACACATGGAGCTATGAAGCAAAGTAAGGTTCAGGCCTGGTCTGCACTTAAATATTAGATCGACCTAGCTCCATTGCTCAGGGCCGTGTGTCAACAGAGCTAGGTCCACAGAAGAATTCTTCTGCCTCTTGGAGACGGGGGTTAACTATAGTGGTGGATAAAGCCCTCCTGCCGGAGCAGGATTCATAGGATTGCCAACTTTCGAATTTTTGAAAACTAGACCCCTCCCACCTCCCATCCCACTTGTTCCCCCAAGGCCCTATGCTGCCTCCTCCTTTGAGGTCCTGTCCCGGTCCCACCTCTTACCCCATCACTCTGCTCCCTCCCCCCCATTCCTCGTTGCGCAATCCTCTGCACCTCCCTCTCTCCCTCTCCCCGCTGGGCTCCCTCTGCTCTGGGGCTGGGACAGGAGCTGCAGCCTGATGTGGAGCCTGCTGCCTGCCCATGTGATGCCGGTCGGAGGCAGCCCCGGCTGAGCAGGGTCTGGTGCAGGTTGATGACCTGCACCTCCTGGGCCCACAGTAACTGGACTTTTGGTATCCAGTCAGGACATCTGACGGACACTGCCCAGTCCCCTTTTTGACTGGACTTTCCAGTTGAAAACTGGACACCTGGCAACCCTGCATAGGAAGCCTCTCGCTGTGCCGCTGGAGCAACTGGAGTGTAGACAGGGCCCAAGCGACTCCGCAGTAGCAGCCCCATTGTCCCACCAGGGTAAAGCTTCCCAGCAGAGTCTGTTCCTGCTACAAATGGAGGGTCCAATCCAGGCTGAGCTTCCAGTCACACGTACTGTGGCCCACAGCACAAGAGAATCCATCAAGCCACCCAGCCGTGTTCTGGCACAGTAACAGCCCTCGATGGAAATGCTGCCTAAAGGGCCCAGCCCTGGAGAACGTTCTGGAAGGAGCATTCATTTTATACTTTTCATCTTTCTTAACATTTCCAGACTATTCAATCACTGGAGCATGTGCTGTGGGAGTGAGCAGAGACCCTAAGTCACTGAGTTCGCAAAGACACGTGTCTTGGGGAGAGTTATTTCAGCCCTGTGGTGAGTTCAGCGAGAGGGGCGAGTCGTGCTCAGACTGAATATCCCCATGCCAGCCCTCCAAGGTGCTGGGTGCATTCAGCTCCCATAGATGTCAGTGAGGGCAGAGGGAGCTCATCGACTAGCCTGAGAACCACATCTTCTGTTAGGAGCTTTGGAGAATCACACCATGCTCCCGTCACGCCCACCGTGGGGACTGCACACTGACACGGGCCAAGTTGACTCAATGAAGAGGTGAGAGTTCGGGGAGGGGGGGAAAAATCTCTAATGTGTCTTTAAAGCTCAGTTTGTATCTATTCTGTGACCAGAAATAACTGAAACCCCTCTTGGCGTGGAATGGCAGCACCACAGAGCACAGGTAAATCAGGACACCCTACCTGCCCATTGCCATAACTTAGTTTGTCTGAATTTTTTGTATGTGTAACCTACATTGTGAATTTCTTGGGTTTCTAACACTTGGTTCGGAACAATTCTAACGTTCCTGGGATGTATTTTACCATAAAATTACTGATAAACATGTTTACCTCAACTCCATTGTGCCATAGCTTGTGCCTGAGAATTTCTCTGCACAGTGAGAACCTCACCAGTCACATTGACTAGGAGGCAGCTGTATATTATATGAGTACAATGACTTGACAATTTTTTAAAGAAAAGTTTTTCCACGAGTAATAAATTTTTCATGAAAACTTGTCGACAGTGTCACAACCTGTCACTTCGCACAACTCACGTTGTGCCGTATTTTAAAAAGTCCAGAAGTTTTATCAAAATCAAAAGTCAGGAACCAGGTCAAAGTTTTTGCTAAAAATCCTCCCTCCCCAAAAGAAAATGCAGAAAACAAAATTAAATAAACCAAACCAAAAGCAACATCAGAATTTTAAAGTCTTGCACGAGACTCGTTTCTCATGTTGCTAGCAGCGCTAGTGACATCCATGGCATCCTGCTGCAGACCCTGGCCCAGGCACTAGCTGAGGGGTTGAAAAGAGACTTCCCCTGGGGACAGGTCCTTTTGTAAGTGCCCACTAGTGGTTTTTGCTCCTTCCTTTGATGCCTCTGATGCTAGAGTCAGGATTCCAGGCCAGAGTGTGGCAAAGCTGTGTCCCCATTGCAGCCATTGGGACTCCCTGCAAGAATAAATGGTCCTCCAGGAGATTCAGAGCTACAGTTGTCCCCAGCCTTGGTGGTGGAGCTCTCCATTTGTGAGTCCCTCGATGCCTGCTCTCAGTCTGGTGCAGGGAGCCGTGCTGTTTACAGATGTTACCATAAACGCCCTGTATCACTTTCACAGAATTACTTTGTAATTTGATGCAAATAAGCAGCATTTCTCTTGCTTACACACGTTTTCTGTCAACATGTTTTTGAGGAACTTGCTGTGACGTGAAAACGCTGCTGACTTGGGTAAAAATAAACACTGCGATTCAGATGCATCCTGTCCACAAACCGCCTGGTAGGGGGTGAGCTGCACCTAGGCCCCATTTCAGCTGGGTAGATGCTGAGCCACTTCCCAGGCTGAGTGTGCCTGGCAGTGCACATTGCGGCTCACCGCGAGGAACTTCCAGCCTTCTTCCCCGAAAAGGCCAACTGCCTCCAAGAGATGGCTTCTTGGGATGCAGGAACCACAGAACTAGGACCACAGCATCTACCTTCTCCTCACCCAGCATCCTGGTCCTAGAGCAGGTGCTGAGGGGGACGCAGCCACCACCCAGGAATCTAACCCTTGCCTTTCCTGGTTGGGCAAAGAAAGTCATGAGTGACCAAAGCTCCTAGGCACTGAGATGACAAAGCCAGACATCCTGAGGAGACCTTCCCTGGGAGCAATGGACTTTGCCAGCTGCTGCCCAGTGTCAAATGTCCCCTAGTGAGAAGCTATGAACAGCTATTTCCAGCCACCTGCTTGCAGCCAATATCCTAGACCCTCCCTAGACAGGATTTGGAGCAGACACCACTCCGGTGGCTCTGCTGGGCAGTTTTGTGATTTCCATGCGTAAAGGGCACCAGTTGATGCTTGTGCCCCTGTCTGGGCAGGTCAGTCAGGCCAGTCTCAGGAGCTACAAGAGGCAGCTGGTGCTTGGGGACCCTCTCTCGAATGGCGAGTCCTTCCAGAGGGGCTCTCCCTGGAACCTGCCTTCCCACCAGAGATTGCTCCCTGTGCGCCCCAGCTCTGTTCCTTCCCTGCCTTAGTCAGTATTTATGTGCAGCCTCCTGCTGAAAGGGGATCAACTGCCAGCATGGTGCAGATGGCCCCAGGTCTATGTGTCACTCCAGGCTGCACCTACCCAGCTGCCCAGCTGAGACCAGTGTGTGGCCAAAGAGGAGTCAGCTGAAGTTAACCCCCGAGCAGACTGGGGGGATGTTGGTGGGCAGAGGAAGGAGCTTCCTGTCTGCACCAGTCAGACCTAAATCCCCGCTCATGAGGACAGCCCATCATCTAGGGGTGCTGCTCGGCTCCCCACGGGCACAGAGCTCCCATGTCGCTGCATCTGCAGGGAATGCTGCATGGCCCTGGCTCTGTGCACCCACTGGGGCTCCCCGCTGGGCAGGACACACTGAAAATTCCCTGGGGAACTCTGCTTGGGTCCCGGGGGAATTCCAACCCAAACCTCATGGAGGGACGCTCAGATGTGAAGCCGGGTACTGAGGGGAGAGTCACAGTCCAGCCAAAGCCCCATGAGTCCCGATGGCCCACCACCATCAATGTAAAATGGGAATTTGACAGTTAGTTAAAATCCCAAGTGTGGCCCACGGTGACTGTCAGTCACCACAGTTGTTAGATGTTTGGCTGCGTGCGTGTTCTCCCGTGCGCTGTCCCAGCTCTGCGCAGACCTTGAGTGAATAACCCAATAAATGTACAGACTTGGCTCGTAGCGAAGGCACTTGCTCAGATTTATTGCCGACAAAGCTGGGTGCTAATGCCCCGGCTCAGTGCTTATACCTACACTAGCACGGGGATGCTGGTGACAATGGACCAGCTCAGTCAGTGGCAGGACTTTCCACTGTCCCCTCGGCCAGACAAAGACACTCCCTCCGAGATACATCTTTATACACCAATACAAACAAGTGACCTATCACACTTGATGTATCAGGGTGCCACCCACCTGGAGGTTTGATCAAAACATCTCTGTTCATCATGTTGTCATCCTGACCTTATCCTTAAGATGGGTCAGCATGTTCCTGTTATCTTTGGGGAATGTGTTTATTGGGGTGTTCTGGTGCCACCCTTCTGGAATGTGCTTGCGTGTGTGTTTTGTGCTCTTAGGAGTATGTGGTTTTGCAATATCAGCCCTATGCTTGCCAAATTCTGTGAGCAGGGCCTGCCTCTTGGTCACAACTTACCTTTGCTTTATATTAGTAAGTTTTAACCATGACCTTAGTTCAGGCCTCAGGCCTCATCCCAGGCCTCCAAAACAAGGCCTTATGTTTCAGGCCCTCTTCGTACTCCAACCACCAAGTAGCAGATGCCCCCACCACCCCCAGCTTGCAGGCTGGAGTTTGCTGGTTCCATCTGGTTATTGCCGCTCTGCTGTGTCACTTGACAATATTCCATTTTCTTGCATTTCTAGAGCTGCCTGTGCTGTGTGAGGGGGCTCTCCTGCGGCCACTCTCACAATCGGACATGCACATTCACCCCCATTCACTCTCACTAATGCACACGCACCTCCTTGCAATATTTGCGTTGGACACCCCCAGTGGGCCAGTGGTAAAGAAAAGAGGTGGATAACCTAACAAACTGAACTCCCTATTTCCCAAAGGAGAAGCAGGTGAACTCAGTTTACTCGAGTTGACACTATCCTGCGCCACTGGATGCCCCAAAGTTTCACCCTGAAGCTCTGGGCTAGGCCCCAGCAGCTGCCCCCTCTTCAGTCCCTTTTCATCTCTGCGTACCAGGAGAATTCAGGCAATGAAACTGCAGCCCAGTGCATTCACAAGGCTTCTCCTGCTCTCCTCCTGTCGATCTCTCGCACCTCCTCTTGCCCGCCCGCTCCGGGCCCTGCTGAGCCGTGCAGGGCCCAGCGCAGGAAAGCAGCTGCAAAGCAGCTGACCTGACTTGTCTTTTTTTAACTTTCCTTCACTGTCAGCTCCTTAAGGGCCTGGCAAACTCCACTGTCAAGAGAGGGCAGCTCTGAGCAGGGTCCTGGGCCCAGGATCTCTGGCACACCAGTCACTCTTGGCTCTGACCTTGCTCCCTCGCTCAGTGGGACTAGCACTGCTCACCCGCTGCAGGCTGGGAGGGTCCAGATCACTTTGCAGCAAACCAGGCTGTGGTGTGTTGAGCACAGGACATGTCGTGGGCAGGCCTGGCACCCTCTACCACTAACAGAGCAGCAGGAGCTCCTGATCTACGTGGAGAGGGAACCACGGTAGGCCTGACCACCCAGCCCCCCTTGTCTCCACGCCCCACACACTCAGCTCTGCCCCAGCCCCTTTGGACCCTCCCCATGATACCCCTTCCGTCCTGCCTGCCCCCAACACCCTCATCTCCTTAGGGGCATTGCTTCCAGCAGGTCCTGGAGTGCAGATCAGCCACACACACAAACCCTCTGCAAACTCATGGTTCCTAGCCTGGCTCGGTCACTGCATGGCTGTTGCAGTCCTGTCCCTCTCTCTCACATGCACGCATGTCTGTTGAACTGGGAGTCCCAGGGCAGGAACCGTGTCTATCACACGCCGAACGCTGCAGTGCACGTGTCGCAGTTCTTGAGGTAGCTCCACCTCTGACCCCTGGTGACCAGCCCGCCCTCATAGAGCAGAGTACTGTTTATTCAGAATGTTAGGCCTGAATCAATAAAAAGCTTTTAATCAAACCTTGCTGGTGTTGCCTGTCTCTCTCGCGGTCAAACAACAAACTTTGCCGTCTGGGTTAAAGTCCCTAACAAGAACAAAATCATTACAGAGAAAACATATGTTAAAAATGATAAGCAGCTCACCTGTGTGTCTTAGGTTACCAGGCAGTCAGCTCCCTTCCCCAGGGAGACCTTGGCAGGTTTCAGTGTCCACACAGCCTGACCCTCTTTGTCACAACATCGTGCCAGTTGCTTTATCAGTGAGAGTGACCTCCTTCGTCTAGTCACTTTGCACAGGTTGCCTTTCTTGATCAGTCTCTTGAACTGGGTTAAACCAGGAGATGCCTTTCCCTTGGTGGGAGGTGAGGCTTCTCCAGAATGGTTACCAGCCTAGAGATTTGCACTGATTACCCTTTCCACTCCCCCACACACAGTGACTTTAGTTCCTTCAGGAAAGTCCTGTAACCCCCCAGGGAGCTAGAAAACTACCCCTAGCCTATACAGATACATATCACATTTACAGAGTTCATACAATACATCTCTGAATAGCTCACAATTCTATAGCTCTGCTCTTGGGCTGCCAGCTCCTGGGTACGTCTCCCCCCTCCCCGCTTTGCAAGCAGAGGGTAACAATACAAGGTGAGAGGGGAAACTGAGTCACACATTTTGTCACAGGAATAAATCAACATTCCCAGTTCCCAACAGCCACCTTGCATTGGGACATTGTGTCATGCCATGCCAAGAGGCATGATGCTGTTAAATCTCTGGGGGCTGCATGCCTGGGGTTAGTGGCTGGGATTTGCTCAGCCATGTGAGCAAAGTCCATCTTAGTCCTGTCCCTCTTGGAGCTGCTCTCTGCTCCGTGCCTGCAGTGGGGTGCGTCCCAAAAGAGCCAGCACCTGGCTCTGGAGAGAGACCGAATTAATGCACTAATCTCAGCACAGCCACTTCGGAATTGTTTTCCTTGCCCATATCTCCTGGGCCCACTGGAGACAGAGCGCACCCCGCTCTGATCACCCCCACTGCAGACCGGCCCCTGTCGCTGCCCCTGCAGATCCTGAGGGGCGCTCAGCCAGCCTGTCAGCGCAGGGACATGTCTGGGGCAGCAGGATGCCCCGAGTGCCAGCCGGCTGGTCCGGGCAGCGCAGCGCCCAGCAGGAAGGGTCAGCACCAGCTCTGAACTTTCCCAAAGGTGCTGCTGCATCATCAGTTCTGAGCGATTCCCTGGCCAGCACCTGCCACGCGTCGCTACGGCCCCCACCCCCGGGGGCAGGCAATGTGTCCGTGGGAAGCACACTCTGCCAAGGTGTGGATGCTTCCCTGGACCTCTCCCCCTTGCTGGCTTTCCGGCTCCCGGCAGTGGCTTCCCCAGGGCCCCTGCCAGAGACTCTCCCACAGAAGCACATGCCCTGTGGGGCACACGGGGCTGAAGCAGGCTAGTGTCAGTCCGGCCTGCCCAGAGCCAGGCAGAGGCAGCCGGCACTACCCAGCCTCAGCACTGACGGGAGATTAGACGGCTGCAGACACGGGCACACCTGGGACAGGGCTTTCCTAGTGCAACAGCACCACCTGCTGCCCCCTTGCCAGAGGCCCCGCGGACACAGCAGGCAGGGGACGGGGTGGAGGCAGTGCCGCAGGTGCTGGTAGTGATTGTCCCACGTGAGTCACAGGCCTCGCCCAGTGTCACAGCGGGATAAACCCAGCACACACAGTACGGCCAGGCTGCAGGCAGGTTCCTGTGCAGACAGGGGTGTTCACACCAGGCGGGGGCCTGGCCAAGGCCCAGGCACCACTGACGCCCCACTTGAGCTCTATTGTGAGGGCTGCAGTGGGATGTGCGTGATGCTGGGCCCGGGGGTGAATGTCACCCAGTGACCCGACTGTAGCGTAACCCAGCAACACAACTGTAACACGGTGACATGACTGTAGCACTGGGCTGTGACTGCAGCACAGCCCCTGCTGTTTGAAGGCTTGCTGATCTAAGAGGCAAATGTCTGTGTTTCTAACTGATACAAAGAAATGCCCAGGCCCGCCAACCCTCCCTGCTGGCCACGGGGTTTGCTGCTGCGACTCTTGCCTTATCCTCACGCTGCAGCCAGGTGTGGCTGGCGTCCCTGCCCATGGAGTCCCCCTGCAGTGGCTCTTAGCACGAAGCACTGTGTGTGCCGCCTGGGGAGCGAGCCGCACAGACGCTCCGGGAGAAAGAAGCTGGGTATATTGCCCTGCTTCTATGGACGGGGCAATCTTCAAATCAGGGAGGCAGCATTGGGGGACAGGGGGCTAATGTCCCTACACTGGAAATGTTGTGGGCTCTACCCCAACCACATACACTTGTGCACACCCAGCGTGGTGGGGTTGGGGGTTATAGCGGGACTCAGAGGGGCAGGAACGGGCCTTGGAGGAAGTAGGAACCCCCAGGATCCTCCTACCTAGCCTAGAGCCAGCTTTCCACCCCATCGGCTGCATCTCATACCTCCTCTCAGTCTGCCTCCTATCCCGGCACCAGCCTGCTTCAAGCCAGTCTATTTCCTGTCCTCACGTGCAGCCATGGAGGAGGCAGTGCAGCCGTGCCTGTGTGAACCCCTGGCCTGGCGCCGGGGGGATGTTCTGGGACGCAGCATGCCTGTGACTGGCCCCGGAGGCTGGGGCAGGCTGGACTCACCTGCCAGACTCTCTGTGCCTGTTTTCTGATCACAGCCACAGACAGTCGCTGTCCCAGGGGAGCCCAGAAGAGCCCAAACCAGCAGCTGTAAATATGAGCTTCTCTGAGTGGCTGTCTGGAGGTATTAGAGCCAGTACCTTGCTGATCCTGGAGTCATGGACACTGCTGGCTTCACATGGCACCAGGGCATGGGGCAGGCTCCAGGGACATGGGGGCAGGCACTGGGGACGTGGGGACAGGCACCGGGGGCATGCGGGCAGACTCCAGGGTATGAGGGCAGACTCCATGCTGGTTGCAGCTCCAGTTCTAGCCTCTTACGAGTTTCCCAGTGCCCTGGCAGAGGAGGTGGGCGGCCAGAGCCCTGTGCTGCTGGTGCTATTGCTTGAAGCTGCTGGTGCCAGGCTCTGTACAATACACACGTCCCCTGCCGAGTGGAGCTCCCGTCTGAGAGCCAGAGCTGGGGAAGAACAGACCCTGGGGGTCTGGAGAGGGGGAGTCACTTGGCCATCTGCTCTGTTTTTATGATGAGATCAGTGTGCTGACCACAGCATCTGTGTCGCCAAGGCCTGGGCCCAAGAATGGGACCTTGTGGCCAAGGCTCAGGCACGTGGGGGCTGTTCCCAGCTCTGCCACTGCCTGGCTGGGTGACCCTGGGGCTAGGGTTGCCAACTTTCTAGTCACACAAAACCGAACACCCTAGCCCCACCCCTTCTGTGAGGCCCCGCCCCTGACCTGTCCCTTCCCCGCGGCCCCGCCCCCCACTCACTGCATTCCCCCTCCCTCGCTGGCTCGCTCTCCCCCACCCTCACTCGCTTTCACTGGGCTGGGGGACAGAGCTCTATTTGGGGATGCAGGCTCTGGAGTGGGGCCAGAAATGAGGGGTTCAGGGTGCAGGAGGGGACTCCGGGCCTGGGTGGGGGGCTGGGGCTTGGGGCATGGGCTGTCGTCAGGCAGCTCCTCATCAGCAGCGCAGTGGGGCTAAGGCAGGCTCCCTGCCTGTCCTGGCTCTGCGCTGCTCCCCAGAAACAGCCAGTAGCAGATCTGGCTCCTGGGGGGGTGGGCAGGAGGCTCCATGTGCTGCTCTTACCTGCAGGCACCGCCCTCCCCCAGCTCCCATTGGCTGCTTGTGGCCAATAGGAATGTGGAGCCGGTGCTCAGGGCGGGGGCAGCGCGCAGATCCCTGTGGCCCCCCTGCCTAGGAGCTGGACAGGTAGGAACTAGCCTGCCTTAGCCCTGCAGCACTGCTCTGTCAGTGGTGCTGACCAGAGCCACCAGGGTCCCTTTTCGACCGGGTGTTCCAGACGAAAACCGGAAACCTGGTCACGCTACCTGGGGCGGCATCACTGCATCTCTCAGCTCACTGCAGCTCCACGGGGACAAAACCCTTCCGCTCTCTGCCTGGCCTCCTGGAGTGCAAGCTCTGTAGCCGGGACTGTCTCCCCCAAGTCTGCGCCCTCCACTGCCAGGGGCCCTGGGCTCAGTGCTATGGGGTCGCAGATCAGCAGCGTTCGCAGGGTCAGGCCAGCAGGAGCAGATTGATTTTCATTGTCCCTGGCGCTGGCTTCAACCAGACAGCGCCCCCCACCGTGCCGAGCCCCTCCAGCCTTGCTGGCCCCCGGTCACTTTGCTGGTGCCCCCGCCCACAATGCCACTCTCCTCTGGCATGTGCACCCCTTGCTTTGCTGCAGCTTTCTTCCTTGTAGGGCAGGCCGGTGTGACCTTCTCTAGCTCTGGCCCCTCTTCTCTCCACTTCCTAACACTCCCCACCTCCTGCCCATTCCCACTCCCACTCCCAGCCCAGCCCAGCCCAGGCCTGGCTGTTGCAGACAGACCCCCTTCCCCAAGGTGTGACAGTGACTGGCAGAGCAGGTGCCATCCATGCTGGGGCTATGTCCTGCCTGTCAGTGTGCAGGAGGGGCACACCAGGCTGGCCTGCCCTGGGGGGTGCTCCACATTCACAGTGGCTCACACGCTGCCTGGCCGGCTGCTGAAGGCTGAGATGGTCCCTTAGCGGATATAGATTGCCCTGACTGCCTCTGCTGCATTGGCATCTGAGCGCATTTTGCAGCATGTCGCTCTGGGGGCTGCGCGCTGGGCATCCCAGGAGCTGGAGTCAGCCCCCAGCATGTGCTGAGTGCCCCTGGCGGTCACACGCTCACCCTGCCAAGGTCTCTGTCACTGCACCTGCCATAACTCAGGCACATCTGAGACGCTGGCCAGCCCGGTCCTGCTGCACCCTCTGCTCACTGTTACAGGTCCTGGGCAGGTCTCGGGCCCTGGGGGGCTAGTCAGGCCCTATCTGGCCTGTTGCCCCCTCGGCCCAATCCTGCCCTGACCTCACTGGGGTGCAGGCTGTCAGAACGTGATAGCTCTGGGGCTGGGATGTGTCCAACTCCAGCCTGTTTTCTTGGTCCTGACGTTAACAACTAGGGGTAGGTGTAGCAGGGCTGGCGGGGCTGCTGTGCCTCTCAGGACTGCAGATTCAAACCGCCCAGCAGGGCCTCAGCTTCTCTGCCCTTGATTACCACTGCAACTTCCGTAAGAGAGCCACATGCAGCATCTCTACAGCTGCACTCACCTCCTGGGGCTTTCCAGTAGCCGAACAGTCCAGGTTCCTGGGCCCAGCACCTGCGCAGAGCTTGGGCTGACACGCAGCAAAGCCTGGCCTGGCTGCAGCAGCAGCTTCCTTCGTTCTGCCCCTTCCAGCTGGGAGGGGACGGGACACCAGCCGCGCAGAGAGCACCCACCCCGGCGCCACACAAAGACACGGGGCTGCACAGGCATTTGCAGAGCTGACATGTTTAGAGCAGACGTTACAGGCTTGGGCCAGTGGTCACAGTCCACCGGGAACCCCAGGTGCACACACAGCCAGGGCTGTTCACAGATCCACAGTATGCCTGCTGGTAGTGGTTTTACACTGCGAGCAACCCCATGGGGCCAGGAGCCTGCTTCTCCAGAGCCACACAAAGGCCGGTCCCAGCTGTGTGATGTTCTCACCTCAACCCCTCTCTGCCCCACCAGGCATCTGTCTGACAGGGCTGCGGGCAGGGCCCTCGGGGCCATGCTAACTGGCCAAGCTATTAATTCTCCTTGGTGCAGGGGGATGCTCTAATTGACTGGGCTGCAGGGTGCCAGGGCTCGTGGCCCACGGCATTAGTATGATACAGAGCTAACACTCCATGAAAGTGAGATGCACAGCGAGGGGCAAATCTCCAAGAGCTGAGGCTGTAGAAATACTCCAGGGCTTGGGTGCTTCTGGAGACCTGACCTGAGCTGTCCACACCCCATGCAGCCTGAGCTGGCGATCTCATGAAGCCAGCCTGCCAGTCCAGACTTCCAGCCATTTCAGATCCAGCCCTGCCCGGAGTGCAGAGACGCAGAAGGAAAAATACAGGGAACCAAATTCTTATGCCCAGTTCCAATTAAAGTTCACCTTGGGTTCAGGCAGGTTTGGGTTGGGCATTATTCTAGTGGCTCCAGTTCATGAGGCCTATCAAAGGCTTTTTCCTGTTAGCTGGAAAAATTAGGGTCAGTGGGACCCACTTGATTTTTTTCCTCCGGGAACTGCAGCCCCACACTCTTTTCCCCAGCTTTGCTTCTAGGAGCCTCTGGCCTCGCTGCTCTGCAGGCATGCATGCCAGGGATTGTCTAGCATTTAAGTAGGACAGCTTTGCATCTCATTTCCCCACAACTCCCTTTGCATCCCTGCCGTTCATCGACCTCTGTGTGGTACAACTCCTTTGAAACAGGTTCCTGACCAGTGAATAAGAACAATCGCTTCTGAACCGTTCAGGCGAGCATGCCATCAGCAAATGCAGCCGTTTCCACAGAGGCAGTCTCCTTTCCCGACAGGAGCAGCGGCCCACTGCAGACCCTTCGGGGGAGTATACATCCAAAGGAGGAGAACAATCTAGTTCTGCTAGCAGCAGGTTTCTCTTTGCTTTGTGGTTTTTTATTACCTTCATTTTTCCCCTAGAGCCCTTCCATTTGGAGTGCTATGGGCCTGGCTCTGCATCCTGGCTGACCCGACCCCACGAGTGAGCCTGACTCAGGGAGTAAAGGGGAGAGGGTCAGGCCCTGGGTTGTTCCCCACTTGTCAAATGCACACCTTGCTTATGAGATGATTCTGCAGTGAGAGTTTTGCTTCTGCTGTGCAAGAGAAAGGAGCCCTCCAATGCCTAGTGAGCACCATGGCCAGAACCAGCTCGCATCCACCTACAGGTGGGCCTGTAGACACAAGGACCTAGGGCAGAGGATGGAAGGTCGGCGGCTTGTGATTAGATCATGAGAACACAAAGAAAAGGCCTGTCCCGAGTGGCCCGGTGGCCTCTAAAGGTACCACTGGACAATACAATGGGTTGAAACAAACCAAACGGCCACGAGCCCCTGGTGCTGCTCCCTACCAGGACTCACATGGACCTTTGGCTGTGTAACAACTGTTTCAATATGGGCTGGCAGCAGTGACTGGACCGAGATCTTCTGCACAAAAATCCCAGGCCGCTGCCACCTGAGCAGAAGGAGCAAGCTTAGCAGTGAGCGGCTTTTATCCTTCTCGAGCACCAGCCTCTAAGGGAGACATTGCACACGCTGCAGCTGCAGGATTAGGCCTGGTTGGGGCCTGAGCACCCTGATGGTGGGAGCCAGCCAGAGCTGTGAGCCAGGAGTGCAGCTACCTGGATGTGTAGCTAGCAGATGGGGCAGATGAGTTTTCAGGTCTTTGCGGACGTCCTGCTGGAAGGCCTGTCACTTCCTGGGGTGGGGGCACTGCTGGGTTGCACGAGTTTCCGATCTAGTGTGGTCCTAGTAGCCCAGCTGCGAGGGATGGGGGGAGTGAACAATAACCAACCAGCCCTCAGAATGCCAGCCTCTGCCCCCTCCTCTGGCCTCCGTCCCACTGACCTTCCCAGAGGGGAGCTCAGGCGGCCAGCCTCCCCCAGGAGCAGGTAGGCATCATTATCCCCATCCCACGGGGCAGCTCACTCAAGGCCACCCGGCAAAGCTGGGGTGAGAGCAGGGAGTTCCCGGCCCCAGCCCTAGTGCAAAGCCTCTCGCCCACTACAACACCCTGTTCACTACGGCGGGGAAAGCACCGGGGACAGGCTCCAACCAGGCCTGGCAAAGCAGGGCAGCTGCCCGTGCTGAGCAGGGAGAGGAGCTTGCAACTCTGGAGGCTGCACATGGAGCTGGTGCTACTGGTTCCTCTGCAAGGTGCTGGTCAGGCCGTTAGTCCACGTGCTCTGGAAACTATATTCTCCAGCAAGCCCCCATCCAGCAACCGCCACCTCCCCGTCTGACGCCAGCCCGACCTCGAGCTACAGCAGACCTAGGGCAGGTAAGGCAGGAACGCAGCCCCTATCTAGCCCCACCAGCTCCGACCCCTTCCTGAGCCTCACCAACCGCCTCTCCCAAGGGGCAACCTGCACTGGAACATGTCTCTCGGGCAGCCCCCCACTGACTGCAATGGAACCCTGCTAACCAGACACGAGTAAAAGTCACTATCCACTTGGGAGCAACAGCCATGCACAGAGCCTTTGCACACACATGCGTACGCACAGAGCCAGAGATACACACGCAGAGCCATTGCATACACACGCACACACACGCACAGAGCCAGAGATACACACGCCAAGCCATTGCACACACACGCGCACGCACGCACAGAGCCAGAGATACACATGCTGAGCCTTTGCACACACACGCGTACGCACAGAGCCAGAGATACACACGCTGAGCCATTGCGCACACACGCGCATGCACAGGACCAGAGATATAGACGCAGAGCCATTGCACACACACACGCACACACGCACAGAGCCAGAGATACACATGCTGAGCCTTTGCACACACACGCGTACGCACAGAGCCAGAGATACACACGCTGAGCCATTGCGCACACACGCGCATGCACAGGGCCAGAGATATAGACGCAGAGCCATTGCACACACACACGCATACATGCACAGAGCCAGAAATAGATACGCAGAGCCATTGCACACACACATACATGCACGCACACAACTATGAAAGACATACACACCACACACACATGCACAAACACACCAGGCCATCAGAGATACATGTGCACACACACACACACACACGCACAGAAGGCCATCAGAAACACACACCAGCTTGGAGAAATGACCCAATGGCTGGTGTGAGAGGCTACAGAACCGTCTCCCAAGGCAAGTGCTGGGTGTGGCACTGCCTTTGTCACTGAGAACCCAGCGTTCCATCTCCCCTTCCTGCGAGCAGTGGTGAGCAGCTTCGGGCCCTTTGCTTAGTGCAGCTGTAAGGAAGCGCGCCGTCTCCAGGCTGCCCCGTCGAGGCAGTGCTGGACCTGCAGCATCATCCCCACGATTTAGACTGCCGTCTCTCACTGGTCTGTCTCCCCTCGCACACCCATTCACCTGGCTCCGGCCAGAGCTCTAGAGGAACAAGGGGCATCCCGCACTAGAGGAGCCCATTCTACCCAGGAGATGAAACCCGAGAGCAGCAAGGCTGTGGGATGGCAGGGATCCCACCCCCACCCTGCAGACTGTGGGGCAGCCTCTGGGGGTGTTGGCAGCAGAGTTTGTGAAACCCGAAAGTGACAAGCTGGGGCACAAGCAGCCTGAAACTTATCTGCAAGCTCCCTCTGTCACCTCCCGGGCTCCCTCCCTGCAGGGAACATCAGACGCTGCTCACCCCTGGAAAATCCCCAGCAGCCAAGCTCAGGATCTGCCAGTGCTCACAGCGACAGGCCAGCCCTTCCAGACAGTGTCCCGTCACCGCTCCACAAGCACCATCCGCCCTCCCCAGGCCCTAGGACTGCCCCTCTGGGCCTGCTCACAGCAAGTGCAGGGCAGGGGAGAGGAGCAGTCCTGGGGGCTGTCACCTGCTCTGACTCTCCTGTACCTAGGAACACAGGACTTGCCACACACAAGCAGACAAGTGGGCCCTCTAGGCTTGTCCCTGCCTCCCTCAGCAGCCAGCGTTACCTGGCCCAAGTGCCCCCGACGGCTGTGAGGTGCGTCCTGCCGAGCCCGGTGCTGGCCGCAGGACGTGGCGCGCTGATGCAGGGAGAGCGATGTGCCTAATCCACCAGGGTGAGGCCCAGAGAACAGGAGGAGGGGACTCCTGGAGGTCTGCCACCGCTCACCGGAGGGACCCCGCCTTGGATCCAAAACCTGGCCAGCCTCGGCACACTGGGAGATCCCCACTCCCCGACATTTGAGCTGGAAGTGCCGTTAGGCCAGCTAGCCCGTCTTGAGGAAAGTCTGCCCTGGGCGGTGCTGCTGCCTGCCCCAGCTCTCCTGCCCCTCATCTCTGGGTCCCTACATGTTCCCCTGGGCCCCCTAGATCATCCCCTCCCTCCGTGCTCGCAGGGCCAACTTCTGGGGGCTCCTGCCATCCCCCCACTCCTCCCAGCTGCAGGTTTTAACCTCTCCTCATACGCCAGCCCCAGCTCTCCCCTCAGCTCCCTCCACGCGCTGCCCAGCATCGTGCCAGAGGCCAGTCACACCCTCGTCCCCACATCCCCCAGCTCTCCAGTCTCCCTGGAAATCCATGTTGAGCCCAGCAGGCCTCGAGCCCCACAGCCCTTGCAAGGAAATGGAGACCCAGCCTTGTACCCGCTCAGGGGGATCGCTGCCTGCCAAGGGGCCAGGAAGCAGCGCAATGCAGAACAGGAGCTGGGTCTGGAGCGGGTGGCTGCTGGTGACCCCCACGTTCCCTTGCCACGCTGGGCCCCTGGAGTCGCTGCCCCTGCCCAGCCAGAGACGAGAAACCACCTGACCCCAAAGGGCACCCGGGCGCCGAGCAGGGAACATGCACAGTGACAAGGAGCAGAGCGACAGAGCCAGCCAAGCAAAGCCGCTTGTTCTGTCACAGCCCCCCATGCGCTCCCTGTCCCCGCCCTGCATTGCTGCCCTTGGCGGCCGAGGAGCCAGCCGTGCAGATGGGAGCATACTTCAGAGACTAGCAGGTGCCCTTCTCCTGCAGAGACTGCAGCCTTCCCAGCGGCTCCTACCCTCAGGCCCCAGGGTTCCAGCCTGTGCAAACCAACAGCCCAGAAGAGCAGGGGACCCAGAGAAAGTCAGGGACATTTCCAAATGCCAAGTCCCGCAGAGGCTGGCCCAGACACAGGTTTGGCCTTTTGGGCTCCTGTGTGCCACACATCTCCAGGGATGAGCAAATTCAGCCTTGCAGCACCTGCTGCCTGGCGGACTGGTTAGTTCATGAGCAGCGCGGGAGGCTCAGGTCACTGAAGGCTGTGAAAGACACCATGAAACAACAGTGAGGGCTGGCCCAGAAGAGCTGCAGCTCCTGGGCTGGGGCACAGGCACGCTTTGAACAACACCAGGGCTGAAATGCTGGTTCCCTGGTTGCTACATTATCCTGGGCAGATTCTCACTCATCTCCAAAACAGGAAGGTTTCGCTTTTTCTGCCAGGCCTTGTGCCAAATCACCCCAACTTACCCTAGCTTGGCTTCCCCATGAGCTGAGCCCACCTCGCTGTGCCCAGGCCCTCCTGCCCCTGGAGGACCCCAGCCCAGCTGCTGCTTTCCACCAGCTCCTTCCCTGATCTGCTGGGCAAACTTGCATTGCTGGGCACTCTGATCCACGGCAGCCAGATACTCTACCCCTTGCAGTATCCCCCGAAAGGGCAAGTGTGCTTGCTCCTCGATTTGGGGGTGCATCACAGCCCCACTCTCCAAGGAAGCACATGGAACAACTGACCCCCAAACCCATCCTGATCCCAGCCCTGAGAGAGGTTTTACTATGTTAATAAAGCAGGGAGCAGCCAGGGCCGGGCAGCCTCCTGACTAGTTAGTGTGTTAGGTGAAAATACACCAGCCACGTCACTGCCACACACGGACCCGGAGGGATAATCGAGAGGAGGCAGCCAGGTTAGTGGTGAGATCCCCAGCAAACTATTAATATCAGCGTGAAGGGAACAGGTCACGTGGTTAGTACAGAAACACACAGAGATTAAAGGGGAGAGGGATCTGCTACAGAAACAGGCAATAAACTGGCATAAAGACCGAGTTACGCTGTGGGTCCTTCTCCAGCTACACGTCTCAGGGCAAAGCAGAGCAGCGGTTAGTAGTTAGGCAGCAAGCGAGCCAGAGAAAGGGGAATTGGCACCAGAGCATCTCACGAGCGAGAGAGGTTCCGACCAGTTACAGGCCAGACCCATAAAGCACTTGGGCAGAGCTGCTCACCCTCGGAAAGCCAGGGATTGCCCTGGCTGCAGAGTGCACCCGTCTGTCTGTCTGTCTGTCTGGGCAGACTCTCCCCTCCCAGGAGTTCTGCTCACCTGAGGGTCGCAGCCACGCTGCTCCCGAGTGGGGGCAGTTCAAGGAGAGGATCTTGTGTGTAGCGCTCAGCCATGCTGAGATGCACAGACCGGGCAAACTCACCCCAGCACTGTCAGCGGAGCTAAGAGCAGCGGGACTGGGGACAGGGGTGCTTGGTAACCCAGCTGTGTCTGGTCCCGCTCTGCTCATGGACTGGTGCTGTTCTCCTCTCTGCCTGCGCCCCCTCCCTGTTCTCACTACGCCCTCCTCTCACACTTGCCATCTTCCCCTCAACCTCTCTGACCTCTGCCCACTGGCTGGGGGAGCTCCCCTGTCGCTTGTGCTGCCCCATCTCTCTGGAGCGCCCCCCACTGATCGAGTCACTGCAATCTCCGCATCTGAACCGAGGGGCCTCCCTTTGCTCCCCCGCCCATGCACGACTCTCCAGGGAACATCTCACGATGATGCAAGCCACACACGTTACATTATCACCTCTACCCCAGCTCTGAGCAGCGATGTCCTGGCTCGCAGCCCCCTGCCTCTCCTGCTACCCATGTGTCCTCTCCTGTTAGCAGCCATGGTCTGTTGGCTTGGCACCTTTCTCCTCCCTGGAGCAGTGCAGGAGGGATCCACTGCCTGGCCAGGTACCTGTGCTGCAGGCTTCATGCAGAGCCTTTGGGGTGGTTAAGGGCGTCAAGTTCCCACTCCCTCTATTATCACTGACTGATTTAGGAATCGGGCCTTTGCCCTCAGTAGTTAAGTGCAGTTAAAAGGACAGCAACCACCATTGCTCTCCGTCCATGCAGGGGTTAGGTTAGTCCTGTTAATAAACACTGCAGGCCCCCCCGAGGGGATGCTGGTTAGCTAGCGGATAATCCTGGTTTGCATGCTAAAGGCACAGTGGATGGGCCAAACCCTGTCGCCTTTACTCTGGCAAACTCCCAGAGAAGGCAATGGGAATGCAGCCCATACATTAGGTGTGGAGTGAAAGCTGAACAGAGACCTCACAACTAGGCCCAATGTTAGCACATCATAAAGTATGTTAAAGGCCTCGACAGCAGATTTCCTTTTAGACGACATGTCCTATTCCTCTCCCTGCCCCTCGCCTCCCATCTTCTCGGGTTAGTGACCAGGAATAAATACAACAAGTGCCAATCAACCAGGTTGGTTCAGCCCCACAGCTCCTGGTAGTTGGGTGCTCAAGATTGGCAACTGCTTTCCACATGCATCAGTGCCAAAGGGGAACTGTGGAGATACACGGAAACTGAGTCCTGGGCCGGCACAAGCTGAAAACACCCCATGTCCGTCCCAAAGCTCAGGAGTAACAGAGGCACTAAGGCTGATGTGAAGGCCATTCCCAATGACAGATGAACCAGCATTCCAAGCAATTCAAGGGTCTGGGGTGAGGTGGGAACTGCAGTTTCTTAATTGCTTTTTAACAAGGTCTCTCTGCAAACTAGCTTCACCAGACCTTCTGGCAAATACAAATTACGAACTGACTGACCAGTATGTGGAACATGCCACTTCGAGTAGTTTTATAAAGCCTGTTAATAGCATTGTTTTCTCTTAGCCTCATCAAGCTGATTGAAAAACTGAAGACCAGTGGCCTAATTTTCAAAACTCTTGAGCATCTTCCTTTTTCATTGCACTTAATGGGAGTTAAAGATGTTCAGCTGCACTGAAAAAAAGGCCAGCAGAATAATACAGGAGGTTGCATTAACAGGGATCTGTTACAGGGGCGGGGAAAAGCCTGTTCATTCATTTGTCATGGTGAATAGCATCAGAAAGTTCAGGAGCCAAAGATGTGTGTTAGTAGCATCTAGAACCAACTGAGAAGAGATTAGTACAAGCAGTTAATAAAGAGCCACATGTCATAACCAGAGAGCGCATCTTAGTTCAGGAACAGAACATACAGACTAGGAAAGAGAAATGGAGAGAAAAGCAGCCAAGGTTAGTTTGTTTAATTCAGTTTGGAAATGTGTTAGTAACAGGAGAGAGAGATCTAGTGACTTAAAAAGGAACTGAAAAGCTTTTGTTAATAAACCGTCTAGGATCCCTAGTCAGCAGCAGAATCCACATGCAGACTTCAGCATTACAGACGGAAACACCACTGGAAAATCAGCCCTTCCTCTATTACCTACCAAGACTGGCGAAGCAGAGTCTGTCTTTCCTTTGCGGATGGTGGGAGAATCCTAGCACTGACAGCAGAGCAGAGAGTGCAGCAAACCTCCACTTTCTGATGTTCCCCATGTTGCTGGGGAAAGACAGAATCCTGCCCTCAGGCCCTGCCAGGTACATGGAGGAGCAGCTGCCCAGATTCCCTCACTGTGTTTGTAATGTTTGACACTGCACATAGATTCTGTTCCTGGGATGGCAACTTGAATGACTTCTTTGCAGACGTACTTACCCAAGCTTTTCCGTTCCCTTTAAGGCAATGTGTGTTGTGCCCGGTTAGTAGGAGGTGAAACAAGACGGGTTAGTAGAGCATGCGTTACAGCCAGTTAGTGGGTTAGTTCATTCACAAGTGACTTACTCAACATTCCAGCGTCAATAGCAGGCCTGGCTGGGGGGCAGAGTCTGTGAGAGCAGGGAGATCCTCCTCGGTTAGTATGTTAATAACTTAGCACCGCAATACACATGCACAACACACCAGTTAGTCCCACTTGCTGGCAGGGGATGCGCCTCCTTGGAATTTAGCCCATGCTGCTGTCATAGGCCAGGGGCAGTTCCTGCTATCTGCAGGGAGGAGACGCCTTTGGGCTCTGCAGTGTCTATTGGGCCGGGATTTGGAATGTTGTTGGTTCATTATTCTGAGGCTAGAACTGGCCTGCATGGCCTTAAATAACCGAACTGGAGCATAAAGCACTTTGCAAACGCAGCCCCTCCTGCTGCCATGCACCCCTGTGCTGAACGCAGCTACACAGCTACCAAGCCAGCGTGCTCCCCTCATGCCCACCAGCTAGGAGGGTGTCGTGCCCAAAGCTCCAGGGCAGGCGAGAGTCAGGCTGTTAAGGTCTGTCTGCACTGCCCACAGCAGCGAGCCTCCAACCCAGGTTTGCAGGGCTCAGGCTGGCGCTTGCTGTCTAGCCAGGGCTTTGGTGTGACGTCTCAGGCTGGAGCTCGGGTTCCGAAGCCCACCGCACTTCCTGGCCTTCAAAGCCCGAGCCCCAGGCAGAGCTGCAACATCTGCACACAGCAGCCCCAGCCCCACCAGCCTGAGCCTGTTGACTCAGTCTGGGAGGGTCGCTGCCACAGGCGATGTAGAAGGGCCCGTAGTGACCGAGCCGAGGAGCTGGCCAGCCCATCAGAGCTAAAGGTGCCAGATCTACTGGCAGGACTGTGCCGCAAGAAGCAGAGGAAGGAAATGGGTAACACTAGGGTTAGGAGAACACGGTGAAATTGCACTAAGCTGATGGCTGGGGCAAAGGCGATTAGCTGGGCTGTTGGAGAGACAAAACTATTTCTGTCCCAGTCTGAGTAGCTGCTGTCTCGCAAGCAGGGACCCAGTGTGGAAACGAATGGAATTCCAAAGAAAAGTGAAGATCTGCCTTCTGGCTCTCCCCCACGGCCTGACCATGAACCCAGCAGGCTCCGCCATGTGGAGGATGCTTGGCTTGGGGTTCTCCCCAGCACGCCCAGGGAGCAGCACAGAAGCACAGTGAACGACCGGGAGAGGCTAACTACAGCTGTAAAGTGGGAGAAGCAGAAGGTTCCCAGCTAAGGGCAGGCTCCATCTGTCACATGTGCTAGGGCAGGGGTCCCCAACGTGGTGCCTGCAGGTGCCATGGCGCCCGCTGGGGCATCTAAGTGTGCACGAGTACTGGCCAGCGGACGAGCATCCGTCGAAATGCCACCAACAAGCAGTGTCATCCAGAAGCAGCGGCACCCATTTTCGGCGGCATTTCGGCGGATGCTCGTCCGCCACCATGGCCCTCTGTGTCTCATAGTCTGGCACCTGCCAGACGAAAAACGTTGGTGACTAATGGCTAGGGAATATCTCAGGGACGGGAAGCAAGGGGGTAAGGAAACCAGGAAATAATCCCCTGGAACCAAACAGGGCTCTCTGTGCCCCACCTGGCTCCCTCGGTTCCTCTCGTCAGGAGTAGACAGGTACAGCCAGGAGATTCCATCCCCTCCTGCTCTATGGATGCCATAGTGTTCACACTCTGTGCTGGCATACATGGGAAATAGCTGGACTCGCCCAATGCAAGCTCCCTGGTGCGAAGCTGTCCATGCTGGCTTCTCGGAGAGTTCCTCCCTGAACGGGAACACACCTGCAGCTATTCTGCTAAAAGAATTCACCTGCAAGTCCCACCACAGCACCCCGCCTGTGGAAGCTGCTCTCACCTCCCTGGGGCGCGTTCCCACCCACCTCCCAGCAGCAGGGAAGTGCTGGAGTTGTTACATTTACAGTGGGAACGCGGCACGGGCTTAGGACGGTGATGGAGGAATGTGGCTCAGGGGAGTTCTGAGAGGTGGCATTTAATCCTGGGTGCTCCACATTGCTCTTGGAGGCTGACGGGTCTTTAAACACATTGCCCAGCAGACAGGCATCAGGGCAAGCTAATCTCCCTGTCGCACTCTCCTCTTATTACAGCTTGACACCAGCTGCACAGGACAGGCATGGTAGAGAAAGGCCCCAGAATGTCGCCGACAGGTGATAGAGACAGTGCACGAACAGTGGTGGAGGAGCCAGGTGGCCTGGGGACCGCCTGGGTCCCTCTGAGCCCTGAGCTATCGTGCTGACACGAGGACATCACACCATACAAGCTCCATGGGTCCGGGGAAATTCAGAGCAGACCTGCTGGCCCCACCCCAGCTCCTCGGCTACCGGGCTCAGCACCATTCACAAAAGGAACATTCTCCGCAGCAGAGAAGTCACGACATGAGCCGGTGACAAAAAGCCAGTCGGGTGAACTCGTTCCTTAGGCTCTTCCCCGCACTACCTTTTCCCATTCAGTATTTCCAGAGCTACCACCACTGGAGGTGACCCCGGTATCTCACTCGGGGGGGGAGAGCGCCCCGGCAAGCCAGACAGGCCAAGCACCGTCATTCATACAGGTCGGGCAAATGAAGTAGCCAGCAGTCTGAGGATAATCTGCAGACAGACACTGCAAACCCAGCCCCACCCTCCTGGCCCACTGCCCCAAGGGCGGGGTGGGGGAGCCCTAAGGAATCTGTTGTCTTTCCAGGGGGAGGTTTCAGACAAGCATGAACTGCTTTGGCGTCACCCCCATTCATAAGCATCTAGAACATTTCCCAGCCACTAGCTCTTGTTCCCCTCCCCAGGGAACAAACTCTGTGAAAGGGCCAAGGCATCGGGATTTGCACTAGCTCAGAGAAGTGACCCTGGCAAGAAAGCCCCGCTGACCCAGAGCTATCCTTAGCCTCGCTCCTCTCCCACTGCAGCCGGCTACCTCTGTGAAACGGGGATATGCGCCGGGCCACACTCTGTCGGGCAGTCTATACCCACAGCCTGACACACGGTGTTTGCTACAGGCTCACATCTTCCAGGTGTGGTCACTAAGCAACACCTGTGCGTGCTGCTCCCACAGCTCCGTGCAGACTGCCTCATGGCTACGCTCACACGCCAGCCCAGTCAGCGTGATCCTTTCTGCTGCCACGCTGGCTCCTGGGGATTTATGGCAAAGAACAGAAACCAGTTCCCCATGGTGCCAGTCTGAGGTGCTGTGACTCACTGCCGCCCCTTCCTTGCCAGGGCACCTCCACGGCGCTGCCATCAGGTCGCCAGGGCTCAGGAATCCCTCCAGGGAGCGAGACGGAGCATCCCTCAAGCAGACGTGTCTCTGCAAGGAAGGCGAACGAAACTCTTAGATCCCACCAGCTGCCCCACTCCTTCGTCCCAGTGTGTGCAGCATTAGGGCACTCTCTGCAGCCGAGCTCCGGCATTTGCTGGCCTACTCAGGAAACCTGGTGCTTTCCACTCTCAGGGAACTTTCCAGGGTTAACTAGTAACTCCTCGTCTCCACCCCAATCAAAGCAGAGTCTCTGGGAGCTGCAGAATCAGATCTCAGAGAAGATGGCCAAGGGAGCTCAGAGGCTGCCGGGCCCCAGCCCTGCGCTCAGACCTGTCCAGGCTTTGAGTCCTGCTCAAGGCTTAGGAAAAGGGCTGGACAAGGGCATAGCGGGCTGCTTGTCAGGGTTGCAGCGGAGCAAGGCCAGACCAGCGGGAGTTTGGGAAGCGCAACCCCATCCTACAAGTAAGGACAGAGAAGACTCTCATCCTGGGCTTCTGGACGAATCGCCTGAGCACTGGCTCTCTGGGAAGGGTTGCCCACCACCCCAGGTCACTCAGGGGCCACTTCTCACCACCATGGGAATGTTTCTCCCCACTCAGGCCTTTGTCAGGCTGGAGTGGGACACAAGCGGTGCCTAGGCCTGGTGCTGCCCCCTGGGAATCTGGCCACCCGCATGCCAGCTGCATGCTAGTGCCACTGTGTGGGGCTCACCCTGTGTCCTACCTGGCGCCACTGGCTACGAGAACACTGTAAAATAACCCCCCATCTTGTCTTGCTGCTCCAGCCATGCAGGGGACTGTGTGTGAACAGACCTCAGGTCAGTCATTAGCAGCTGCAAAACAAAGCAACCAACACAGCAAAAGAGAACAGCATGCAGCACCTTCCACGGCCACCCAGCTCCCCAGTCCCCGGGGCCCAGGTGGCACTGAAGGGAATCCCCATACTAATAAGTAACCCAGCAGGAGAGTCTTGTCTGCGATGCTCTGCCAGCCTGTGGGATATGGGGGCTCAGAGGAGACTGTGCCAGAGGCTCCCCATCCCAGGGCTGGGTAGGGCTGGGCAGGGCTGGGTTGGCTGGGCTGGATTGGGCTGGGCAGGGCTGGGCTGCCGTGCATCTCTGGCATGAGGGCTATCCACCCTCTTCTGGACAAGGTGCTTTCAGGGGAAGGTGCGGAGCCTCTCCTGCTACAGAAAGGTCCCCCTCACTGGCTTTGTCCCTGGGGATACAGAGACAGCTGGACTGTGATCCTCTGGGGCCACACCGACCCTAAGCTAGGAGAAAACATGACTGCACAGACTGGACGAGGAAAGGAGTGGCCAGTGGCGCCGTCCATGTCTGCATGCAAGTCCCCTCCAAAGGAGCCCCTTTGGCTTGGGCATCTCCAGGGCTAGGGCATGCAGAAGCCAAGCCCCTGGCTTTCTCCAGAGTCGCTCGCTGTCTCATTTGATCAAATTCTCTTCATTAAAAATGGCTTCTACCAGCGGCGTGTGTGGTGTCAGAGTGGGGCTCGCCGGGTCACTCAGGTGATGGCTGGACTCACTTCCATTCATGCCTTAGGAAGGAGCCAGCTTTACATTCCCAAGGAGAGAGAAGATGAAGGCGGAACATGAGCTAATTGGGGGCCGCAGCTCTGAGCCACGGAGCGCTGGGCCTGGCGCAATGCTGTGAGCTCCCTGCTGTCCGGCTGCACAGCAAGCCTGGGGGAAGGAACAGGCCTGATGGGGGTGAGGGGCAGGGCAGTGTGTCTTCAGTTCAGAAAAAGCAAAAGCCTGGCCCCCGGCATGCAGCAGGAGTCACTTTGCTGACACTGCTTACGCAGAAGGAGATTTCCAGACACCAGCAGCTCCTTACAGCCAGCAAGCCAGCCACTCATTGGGCTGGGTCCCCGGCTACTTGTGCCGTGATCCAGAACCCACACTCCTGGTCATGCCTTCCTACGTGGCTACTCCCACTAACACCTGCACATGATTCACACTATCATAGACAGCAACAAAAGGAACCATGCCCCTGTCCTGGGAGAGGGAGCCAGCCCCTAGTCTGGGGTGTGGAATCTGTACAAAATCTGATTCTCTGCAGCAAAAGTGGAGGGTGGGTCTGGAACCATTTCGAGATAGCTGTGTATCTCCATTTGCTGCGGCTGTCTGCTGCCTAGATTTCTCCTGAACTAGCTGCTTCCCTACCGTGTGTGTGCGCGCGCACACCTGTGTTGTTTTCAGGGCTGACTAAATTTTTAAAGTTGGTCCAAATTTTCTGATTTTCAAATTTTCAATTACATTTTTCATCAAAATTTGATTTTTGAAAAAAAAAAACTTTTTTGATGCAATCAGGTGTTTTGACCACCTCTAACTTATATGTACATTTGCACAGTGTGTGTGTCTCTGTGTGGTGTGAACATGGGGACAGGTGGGACAGAATGCCAAGAACCATTGAAGAATATTTTGTTACACTGTGTCCAAAGCGATGTTGAAAAAGGACCCGCTTCCTCTTTGTGTCACTAGGAGACAAAGTCACAGACACGCTCCATCGGCTCCCAGCATAGAGCTCACTTGCAGACAATGACAGACCTTGTGCTAGTCACTTGGGGGCAGAATCTAGCTCCCAGAAAATTACTCCTACCCCCTTGCAGCGTCTTCCCACCAGCAGCGCTAGAAAGGAGCCCTCTCTGAGTTTCCTGGAGCCCATGCACAGCTATCCCCAGGTGTGTGTATGAATGACAGTGAAGGAGGCATAGAAAGTCCACACCAAACAATTACCCATTTCAGATGGTAATATCCTAGCCCACTTGGCCTCGTGCACTACTCCAAAACTTCACACTCTCGGCAGCAGCTAAAGCTGCAGAGAGATTGGGTTGGATTCTGATCTCCATTACATGAGAGGCTTCATCTTCAATGGAGTCACTCTGGATTTCCCCCAGGATATCTGCGACTGGGGTCTGGCCCCACTCTTGTATTTAGCTGAAGTACAATCAGCCGACAGCAGCCACTAGAGTCAGACTTTGCTAATGATTTGTGTTCCAAAACAATATGAACATAACAACCATAGCCCTGGCTAAACCCCTCTGGAAATGGGCAGGGACGACTGTAGCACAGTCTCTGATGGCATACGGCTGTCAGCTAGTTATTATTATTACCTCTAATAATTAGCCATCTCCCATCTGTATGAAAATGGCTCTCCTGAGGAAGCCCCGGCATGCATGCATTTGCTGAACACCATGCACTGAGGATAGTCAATAGGACCTGGGGCTTTCCTTGGGAGTCCGTAGGAAGGTTGCCCGCACTGCTAGAATAGATACAGTAGAAGCCAATAAGAACTGTAGCAAAGGGTTTCCCTGATGAGGCTGTAAGATGGAGGCTGGGTTCTCTAAAGGTAGGTAATGCCCCGTTGCCAGTGAACTGAGAGCTTTAGCACACTCCCTTTGTTGGGCCAGAAGTGGAGTGTGTTCCTGGGAATCGAGTGGAGAGAATGAATGACAGTAGCAGTTAACAAAATGTTTTTGTGCCCCACTGAACTGGTTGCAGTCTGGGCTGCCTGTTGGCTTCTGTATACCCTGGTTGCAGGGAGCGTTAGCTAGCGTAGCATGTGGGGATGCTGCAGATGTGAACATGCAGCCGTATTGTTCAGGTTAAGCAAGAGATAAACAGAAAGGAAGCCAGGACTGAAGCCCAGCTTTGCACTTGGTCAGAGCAGAATGCACAAAGGAACAAGAGACCACTCTACACAAGTCATGTCACACGAGCAGCCTGTGTGATGAGCGGAGGTGAGCAGAGCAGCAGAGTGGGTAGAGGGAATGGCTTTCTTCAGGGCGGAGTTAGAGTCACTTACACACCATGATTGCTAAGATGCAATGTTCTGGGCATTCTGCGCTGTTCTACACTTCCCCTGTCTGGGCATTGCCCCTCACTCTGCCACGGCCGGACTTCGTGTTCCTTCATTTTGATTCCTGGCGGAGTGTGAAATCGGAATTGTCGGACACTACTGCACTCCAGGAGTGTCTACGTCTGGCTCTGAAGCAAGCCTTCCTTTGCCTATTGCACTAGCTGGGCATTCAATAACTAGTTTGATTGTGGCATCTGATGTATTTTTAAGAAGGCAGATCAGGGGCATTCCTTAGGGTTTTGAGAAGCTGCTAGGAATAAAATATCCCATTATTTCTAGACTTGCCTTGAGTGCCAGGGCTGGGATAGATTTTCCAGTGCAAAAGGTGGCAGAGCAATAATGGATGTGAAAATGACACCCCAAAATGCTCTATGGTAGCATCTGTCAGATTAACTCTGCAGATAGGAATGGGTGGAATAAAGTCCCCTTCATAGGCTGGACTTTCTCTGCCCTCTTCTGCGTCCCTGTCCCTTTCCCCCCTGCATTGCTCTTAATTCCCATATTTTAGAGAAAATGGTGGTTTAAAGGCAGAGACGTAACCCAGCATTTTTACTGCATTCCCTTCGGGGAGCATTGGAAATGATGCAAGGTTCCATTTACCTGTCTTAAACCCTATTCTTGATGTGGATCAAAAAGATGCTTCTGGAAAGAAAATACAAACAAGTGGCATATCAGTTAATCTGATCCCTCAGATGCTCAGGGCTGAAAATGGAGCCCTGCCTCCGCCCAGCGCCTGCCTAGCTGTGCTATTGTTCGGCAGGGACTCCGTGCAGACAGGGCCAGGAATGAGGTTAGGAAAAGGCAATGACAGCTCACAACTGATCATTCCACTTAACAAAGGAGTCAGCGAAGGCAGACTGTGCCCTTAGCCTCCTCACTTTCCCCGCCAGGAATGACCCAGAGATAGATGGGAAAAAGCAGGGGACCGAATGAACATTTTTGGTGATGAACCAAGAAGCTGAAGGCCAGTCCCGCTGGCCCCTTTCCAAGATATGTCCCCATTTGCTAGGGAACAGCTGCAGGAAAATCCCCCTCTGGTTTCCACACCGAGTTTTATCAACACCAATTTCTCGGAGTGTCTCTGTGCACACACCACA
The DNA here is from genome assembly GCF_025201925.1 of Gopherus flavomarginatus. Classification (NCBI taxonomy): domain Eukaryota; kingdom Metazoa; phylum Chordata; order Testudines; family Testudinidae; genus Gopherus; species Gopherus flavomarginatus. Next base: position 31,694,828 of record NC_066631.1, on the reverse strand, counting down.
CCTCAGTGCTGGTGGTGCCAAGAAGCTGGCACTCTGGGGACAGGCTGAGTCCTGGGAGAAACACCCCAACAGAAGGCTGTGACCATGGGGAAGGGGACCGTTTCACCCAGACAAAAGAGAAAAACGAGATAAGAGCATCCTCACCTGATTTCCACGAGAAACCGCGGCGCAGGGACCCCAGGCTGGGCGAGATGTTGGCTGGTGTACAAGCCTCTTTGTACTGGAGCTTTCGAGAGAAAGAGAGAGAATCCCTGGATAAGATATTACCATGCAAACTCCACCCCATCTTCTCGACAGCAGCTCCCCACCCCCCCACGCCCCCACCCGGCCGCCCAAGCAGCACTGCTGGTGCTGCATATGGACCAGGAATCTGCTGCAGCTCCAATTAAATTTTAATGCTGAAAATGCAGCCAAGTCACCTTCACTCCTCCTGCTCCTTGTGCAATGTCCCTCCCCCCATGTCCACACCTCTTGCTGAGCCCCCCGACACGGGGCAGGCATGTGCCAAGCACGGGGAGGTGCCCTGCGCTGAGTGCTCACAGGCTGGGTGCTCCGGGGTGACGGGGGTTGGGCTGCAGCTTGACAATCCTGAATCATTAACGTCTAAGTGAATAAAGGGAAGCCACTGAAAAGCTCAGAATAATCAGCCCATCTGTAGGCTGCTGAATGGGCTGTGTCGGAAACCAGCTGCTGGCTTATTCAAAGCGGGCACTTCTTCGCCTTCTGCTGGCGCCATCTGGGCTGCCATGGCAACAGCAATCCTAGCAGACCTGGGGTCAGCTCACACTAAGGAAGGAGAAAGATCCAACACCAGCCCCACGGCTCATTAGGGCCCCTCTTGTGGGGGTCCAGGCTGGATGGAGGCTGCTGCACCCAGCCCCACTCTCATAGCCCGTAGACTGACGCCTGTGCTGGCTAAGAGCTCTGCCGGGCTGGGCAGCCACAGAGGGGGGCCCTGGAGGGTGCCAACATCCCCCCCCAGCTCTACCTGCCAGCTCCACTGCTCACCTGCTCCCAAAGGCTGCAGGCTGTCGGCCCCTGGGGCAGAGCAAGGAGGCAACTCAACCTGGCAAGGGGGAACTCGGGGCGGGTGAGGCATGGTGTCCCAGCTCCGGTGCACCCACCACGGCTGGACCCTGGGCTGGCAGCACTACTAGGAGAAGCCATTTCCCACCTCCGGCTTCCCTGGGTCCTGAGGCCCTTCCTTCCAGGCAAGGATTTGGTCCCCCGTCACCTCCAGGCTGGACTTTTCAACCCACTGTCCCTGGGGTGAAGAGACAGGTGGAAAGGTCACCCAAACAGGAGCACCTTCACACCCGCCACTGGCTCCCAGCCCAGGCCTTACCTTGCCCTCCATCGTGTGGGGCCTGGCTGTCTCAGCGACTGCCTGACCCCGCTCCATGCCCCGCTGACATAGCAGCAGGGTGAAAGTAACTTAAAGGACGTACCGGTACTCCGGAGTCCTGGATTGCTGACGCCCGGGCTGGGAGTGCCTCCAAACAGGGGGCAGAGAAGTGGGGCTCCTGAAGGGATCCCTGCTGGGGACGGCTACCCCTCCCCCAGGCTGCCAGCCTGTCACCTTCCACCAGCAACACACCTGCCTCTGCCAATGAATTATTTACAGATGACTCCTGCCCTGCCCAGGGCCCTTGTAAATCTTAATCTGCCTCTGCCCGCCTCTGCTCCAGAGAGCCCCATGGGCATTGGAGCTAGCAGGATCCTTGCAGGGAAATCCAGCTGGAGTGGGAGATAATATGCAAAGTGGGAGGCTCTGGCTGGGGAAGAAGGGGAGAGAAGGTCCTGCTAATAGCAGTGTGGTGCTGATGGCAGTTCCTGTGCCCATCTTCCCTGATCCTGGAACACGGTGCGCCGGGAAGTGGGGTGAACCAGGCTCAGCTAGGAGCCTCCACAGACGGCTCCTGGATAGCCTGGGGTGCTGAAAGCAATACCTTAGAGCAGGGGCTCTCCCCAGCCCCACCCTGTACAGAACGGCCGCCTGGCTCCCTCCAGCCCAGGGTCCCCCGTCTGCCCTGTACAGAACGGCCACCTGGCTCCCTCCAGCCCAGGGTCCTCCGTCTGCCCTGTACAGAATGGCCACCTGGCTCTCCCCACCCCAGGGTCCCCTGTCCACCCTGTACAGAACAGCTGCCTGGCTCTCCCCACCCCGGGGTCCCCCAGCCCCACCCTGTACAGAACGGCCACCTGGCTCTCCCCACCCCGGGGTCCCTCGTCCACCCTGTACAGAACAGCCACCTGGCTCTCCCCACCTCGGGGTCCCCCAGCCCCACCCTGTACAGAACGGCCACCTGGCTCTCCCCACCCCCCAGGGTCTCCCATCCGCCCTGTATAGAACAGCCACCTGGCTGTCCCCACCCCAGGGTCCTCTGTCCGCCCTGTACAGAACAGCCACCTGGCTGTCCCCACCCCAGGGTCCTCTGTCCGCCCTGTACAGAACAGTTGCCTGGCTCCCTCCAGCCCAGGGCTCTCCCCAAACCGTGTATAGAATGGCAGCCTGCCCTCCCCCTACCCTTGCAGCTCTGATCAGACTGTGATGCGTTGCTGTGCCCTGCTCAATAGCTACTGCATCCTCCCCAAGATGGGCCCTGGCGAGCACGGATTCCCCTGTGGCTATGTCTACACTGCAGGGCTATGTAGGCTATGTCTACACTGCAAACTCAGGCTCAAACCTAACCCCCCTTCCGTCTACACACAAATCACTCATCCCAGGGTCCCAGGACCCCACAGAGATGGAGAGTCTGAGTCAAACCAGGTCCCAGGGTTCAATCCCAATTGCTTTGCAGTGTAGACACAGCCCCATAGGACTCACGCTCTGGGAGCCCGCCAAATGTGTCCCACAATTCCACGGACTGACTTGCGTTGTCATCTGGACAGTCAAGTTTGGAGGATGGTCAAGTTTTCCCCCAGTTCCCCAAGAACAAAGGGTCACACCTGGGGAGGGTGCTAGGAAGTCTGGGATATGGGTGGTTGGACTCGGGCTCACACAGTGCAGTGTAGACACTGGAGCCACCAGATTCAACAATTCCTGGCCTGGGGTTGCAAATAAGCAGAGATGCTCCAGGCCTGGGGTAACAGACCCAGCACCTGCTAACTCGAGTTCTGCTGAGCCTGGGCTGACACTGCAGTGGGAACAGAGCCTGTGTGTGTGTGAAATAGCGAGAGGGAGCACACCTCGGGGGGGGGGGTGCATGCGTGTGGGTCATAGTGGAGCTGTCGGGGGCACCTGCAGTTGCAGTTCTGTGCAGGGCAGAGAGCGCCATCCTGTGGCCAGGGCAGGAACTGGATGAGAGACAGGAAAGCAGGAGGGAGGACACGGAAGAGCACAGAAGGAGCCACCTGGGAGGGGTTTGCAGTGATTCCCCTGTTGTATAATTTCAGTCCATTCAGGGACCTGGCACCACTGTCAGAGACCCTGCAGAGTGAGCGAGCTGCCCTGTTTGGGGGACCCTGGCCCCAGTCACCAGGCTCTGGCTGACACACATCATGGTTTCATGCTGTGCAGAGTCTAAAGCGAGGGGCTCATCTTCATCAGCATCAAGCCAGGGGTTTATCCCCGGCCCACGAGAGCAGAAGGGGAGGGTGAGAGGTGGGGCCAGGGGCTAGCATCTGCCAACAGCTGGTTCCTGGCCACCCATGCTCCTTCGTGTCTTAAGGAGGGGAGGCCCCGCTCCCTAACCTACCAGCAGGTCTCATGCTGGAGAGGGGTCTCTATGGGGCCCACCCAGCACCATGGCACAGGCTGTCGTCTGCAGGGGCCCTGCAAGCACTCACTGCCCCACAGCTCCTGGGAAGGCGCCTCCGTCAGGGCACAGAGGGGATGCAGAGAGTTAGAGGCAGAGCTGGGGATAGGGGGCTGATTCTCAGCCCCAAACAGCAACTAGGGCTGACCAGAAAGCGCTTTTCCTACCTGTCACGGAGTGTGGGGAAGTCAGGGCTCTGCACCCCCGGCTTCCTGCCATTCACCAGGGCTCTCAGCCAGCCAGTAAAGCAGAAGGTTTATTTAGCCGACAGGAACACAGTCCCAGACAGGTCTTGCAGGCACAGACAGCAGGATCCTCCCCAATTAGGTCCATCTTGGGGTCCCAGGAGCACCACTGCCCCCTTGGGGGGTCAGAGCGCTGTCTGTGCTTCCCTCCATTCCTCAGCCAGCTTCTGAGACTCCTTTCACTCCCCAGCGTCTCCTTCCCCAGCCTTTGTTCAGCTTCCTGGGCAGAGGTGTCCCCTGGCCTCCAACCCCTTCCTGGGTTCTCATGTTACAGGCTCAGGTATCCTCCCTCCAGCCAGTCTCCCATCTCCCAATGCAGACAGGCCTCCCAGGCCAACACACCCCACTCAGCATTCACAGGCCACAGTAAGAACAGTCCCAGTTCGTCACACTACCCTGGGAAAACTTTTGAGAATTTGAAAAATTTCCCCCTTTTAGAATTGGGATGAAAAGTCAAAATCTTGAAAGTTGTGTGAAGTGACTGTCTGGGAACAAAGAGCTCAGGGTCAATGGAAATGTTTCATTTCAATATTGACTTTTAGATTTTTAATCTTGGTACTATAGTTAATTTACATTTCTAAAGAAAAAGTCATTTTGAGGCAAATGCACAGATTGTGTTATTCAGATAGTTTCCAAAGGTGACATTCTGACAATCTCCAAACTTTTTTCCCAAACTATTTTTGAGACAAGTAATTTGTGGAACCCAGCCGTTTCCCACAAACAGCTTTGGTTTGGCCGAATCCTTCTTCCAAAACTTCCCGCCAGCTCTCAGAGCGTCACCTCCACGCTCAGGTCTTTAGCTCTGCGTAGATGTGAGACAGCCAGAGGTTCCCTTGTGCCTTAAGGAACCACTGTTAGCTCCCTGACCGCCTGTTCTGTGTGGAGAGGCTTTGGTTGACAAACTACACAAACAACATGCATTTGCACAGTGCTGGGACCCACTGGTGAGAGACACTAGCGATTCAGAGTGTAGCTTGTTATTATATTATTGTCAGTGTGGGGCAAAGCACAGGGCAAGTCCCCCATGTTCATTAGCAACACACTTGCCTTGGCTTCACTCTACCAGGGCCCCAGATGCAATGGAGCTTTTAGGACTCGCTTGCTGCTGTGCCGCCCTGGTGTTGGGGCTGGCTGGCATTGCAAAGCCCACAGAGAGAGCGGGTGTGCGGCTGCAGCTGGGGTTAGTTTCCTTAGTGGCCACGTGGTGTCACCCTGGCGTTGTCACAGGAGCAGCTGGTGGAGAAGCTTCTGAGGAATGAGACTGGTCCAGTGCAGACGCTGGTTTCCGGGGGTCCCACGCCCAGCTGCTCTCAGCTGGATACCCCAGAAACTCGCCCTGGTCAGGATTCCCGGCAGAGAGAGGCTGGATCAGAAGTATGGGCTGAGGCCCTGAGCTCCAGGAGCATCTGCACGAGGATTTGGATCCAGAGCTGAATTTGACAGCTGGGGTCTCTCTTTCTAGTGGGGCTGAATCTGAGCACGCTCTGTGGGGAACGTGTGGGTCCCAGCTTCATGGTTTGGGCTCATCTCCAATTCCAGACTGCCCCTGCATTTCCCCTCCAGGATGCCACGCCGGCAATGCTGGACAGACTCCACGTTAGGCCCTGCACCTGCTATGGGGGAGCGCCCCGTGAAGCGCTGCCCAGACACATTCTGCCAGTCTCAGAAAGCGAGTCTCACAGCCTGACCCCATGGTGGGCAGCCAGCGTATTCCCTCGCCAGGCGCTGCCTGGCAGAAGAGGGTGAGCGAAGCCATGGCATGGGCTGGCCGTTCCGACTGGTTGGAAATCTAGACTAGCCTGTTCCCAAAGGCCTGGGGGCTTGATGCCTCCAGCTTTGGGATCCCAACTGGAGACACTGCACAGGGGCTGCCCTTCCGAAGGGACCTGCCAGACGCACTGCTCCGGGCAGGGAACCCCTCCTGGACCCACCATCCTCGCAGGGTGACTAGCAGTAAATACACACCCTAGCTATTGCAAAGTCTTCTCCGCATCTGCTGCAGCCTCTTCCCCTGTCTCAGGTACCCTCTCTCCTGGAAGGGGGCTCTGTTCCAGGGCCCAGACTAGCAATGGGCACTTGGCTCCACTCTTGTAGTTTCAATTAACATCCCGGCTGGCTTCCCATGATCAGGATTTCCTCCAGGTTCTCTCCTTGCAGTACCACCAGGGCGGGGTGGGGCTGACGCTGATGCTGCCTTGCCATGGTCTGTTGTGCACATCAGATAGACATCTTGGTGGTTTCTCATAGGGCTGGATGCTACCTATGTCTGCAGTCTCTGTTGTGTTTACCAGGAAAATTGCTTCAGGATCCAGGTATCCCGATGGCAGGCTCCCAACTGGCTCTCCATGTGAGGCTGCAGTTTGCTGTATTTCTGGAATATCCGTTAGTCCCCATGGGCAGAGAGGGGCACTCTGCCCTTCAGTGCCCCTGAGCGGTAAGCTGGCAGTGCTGCGGGCTGCCTAGGACTGGGGAAGATCCTGGAACTAGGCCTGCCCCTGCTCTCGGGGGGACTGTGCTCTGCCTCGGGGTGCCTTGGAACAGGGCAATAGGCTGTGGTGACTAGCTGGCCAGCTCTGCATCCTTGCCCACCAGCTGCCAGCCCTCCAGCCTATGTGCCTGCAGCTCTGGGCTGCCTGTGTTAACGAGCTCCCGGGGACATGCTGCTCCCTGGCCAACATGTCCAGTAGCTGGAGCAAGGGACAGAGAGCCAATCGGGCTGCCCCCACTGCATGACCTGACGCTGGGAGGGTCTCCCTGGGCTCATGCCCTGGCTGCAGCCGGCTGCAATAAGCTGGACTGACCGGCCCTGGCTGGCTAGACAAGTGCACCTTTACTGAGCTTGGCTTTGAGCACAGCTGAGTGGGCCCGGAGCCGGGGGCCCCAGTGGAAGGCGGGTAGGGGTAAGACGCTGAGGGGCAGAAGGAGGCGGCTGTGGCTTGGTGGTTGGCAGCATTCACTGCTGGATCCTCCGGATGGACTGAACCTGGGAGGTCTGTGCATGGGAGCCCCACTCCCGGAAGTGCTTGTATTCGCCCGCGTGACAGTCGCACTCCAGGATGTACTGGAAGCCCCGGTACCCAGGGAACTGAGAGCAGACCCAGCTGCAGAAGACAGGAGAAGCCATCACCTTGCAGTCAGAGCCGGCAGCAGGGCAGGGGTTGTGCAGACAGAGCGGTCGGGGGCCCCACATACTCCAGTACATAGGGGGGTCTGAACTCCTGGGCCTTCAGGGTCATACCGGTTCTCCTCAGCCACAGCATCACTCTGGGACCCTGCAGGGGCGCTGAGCCCTGGCCTCGGGGCCTGGCAGCTGCACGCCAGGGGAGTGCTGCTGCAGTCCTGAGCAGGGGCAAGGATTGCCACCTTCAGTGGGTTTGGGGCTCAGCCATATTGTCGTCCCCACCCCCCGGAGGTACTCACGCGCCAGAGTGAGCATGGAAGGAGCTCACCGCGCTGCTCCCCCAGCCCGTGGCTGGCAGCGAAGGGTAGTCATCGCTCAGCTCCCCTTTCCGCCCCAGGAAGTTCTCCCACTCGAAGATCGTCATCTTGCTGTTCCGGTGATTCTGCCGTGAGGGGACAGAGAGATTGCAGGTGGGCTGGGGACACCTCCCGACGCCCCTGCAGGGCCTGCCTGCTCCACAGGGCTGCTCTGCCCCAGTGCTGCTCCCCACCCAGGAGGGCTGCTCCTGCTTCACCCAGCAGACGAGACAGCAGAAGCGGGCCCCTGCTGCTGGGAGCTGGAGCTCACCGCAACGCAAAGGGCACCCACAAAGCGCCCTGGTTAACTGGGGCCTGGGGACCTTTCTGACAGCGAGAGGCCTCGGGGAGCTTGGGGGTGGGCAGAAGTCCCAGGAATGCCAGGCCGCTCTCCATGGCTTCGCTGCAGGGGTCTCGGGCCCAGGGCGCACACGGGGTGATTCTCACCGGGCACTGGGGGTGGGGAGTGACTCTCACAACACCTCCTCTCTCCAGGCCGGGGCCTGGTCCCTGGAGTGACATGGGCATCAGCACATGCTGCCCAGCTCCTACCGGGCATCCCAAAGGAGGGCCGGGCCTGATCCCAACCTTTGTGTCCCTTCTCGGGTGAGTCGAGGGGCACCGGATCAGTCCCAGGCAGCACTCCTCACAGATATGGGAGATGAAACCAGCCCCGTCCATGCTAATGCCCACGTCCCTACAACCCGAGACTGGGGCTGTGCCAGCCTTGCCCCCAGGGGCCGGATGCAGGAGGGACCCGTGTGCCAAGGCCCAGGCCATGAGAGCACTGACTGGCATCCCAGGGGGACCACCGGCCATGCTCCCTCCCCTTGGAGCTGGGCAGGGTGCGTCTGGTCAGCCCACTGCTCTGCGGGGCCAGTGAGGCTGGGCGGCATGAATGGGGGAGCGCGGGCAGATGGGGGAGCCCAGAGGGGGGCAGTCGGCCAGCCCTACTCACAGCACAGGCGATGGGGCGGAAGGAGCTCATCCTTTCCATGTGGTAGGCGTGGCTGCCACTCCAGGCCTCCCAGCGAGGGTACTCGCCTCGCTCCAGAACGAACTGCTGCCCCTGGAAGCCCACGTGCTCAAAGCCTGCCCACCTGTGGGGAAAGCCAGAGCCCGGGTATCCAGGGAGATCAGGGGCCGTGAGTGCTCAGGCAACCGCATTAGCCTGGGGCCAGGGCAACAGGCTGTGGCGTATCTGCCAGTGACCTCAGCTGAGATGACTGACAGGCCAGCTCTGCATCCATGCCCACTGCCGGCATGTGGGCTCCCTGTCTCTTCTCTGGGTCCCAGGGCCCCGCTGATCCCTCCCCAGCCCATGGCACCCACTAGCCTGTGGGGGAGATGGGGCTCAGCACTGGCAGCCTGGCGCATGGCAGGTTAGCGTCCACAGAGGTGGATGCATGTGCCCGCCACATGAGAGCGCCGAAGGGCTGGGCTGGGGTGGGCTGCATAGCTGGGGCTGCCAGCCCCTTGGGACGTGTTTACACCACTCCGGGAAGCAGAATGATTTCTCGGGGCCAAACACCAAGCATTTCCAGGGACAAAATGTAATTGAAATCCCCAGTTTCCCAGGATGCCCTGGGGCATGTATAGCCCCCCGGGACGCAGCATTCTCCAGGGAGAAATGGGGTGGCAGTTTGGACAGGGTGCAGCAGGAGAGCAGGGCAGGGCCATCCCGGGACTCACGCGCCACTCTCAATCTTGAAGGAGCGGAGTGTCTGGAAGCCGCACGCCCTCACGTCATAGCACTCGGCGGTGAACTCCTGCCTCCGGCCCTGGAAGAACTCCTCATCCCACACCACGATCTGGGGCGGGGGGACAGTCAGGGTCAGGGGGCTGCTCTGGCATCATGGAGCAACACTCCCTGGCTCCTGGAGGGCGCCAGGGGCATCCCACAGCCCTGGGGCAGCTCACACATTGGAGCAGCTTGTGCTCCAGGCATATGGCTGACGTCCCCTCAAGCACCATGCCAGGGTCGTCCTACTGCAACTCAGCTCCAGGCCAGGCAAAGTGCAGTAGGGGACTGTGCTGTGACCTGCCTTTAGCCAGGACCCTGCAAGCAGGGGAGTGGTTTCTATGTCCAGCTGGCTCCCTGTCCCCCTGTGTTTGGCCTCAGCCCCAGGGGAGGGCGGTGGGCTGCATGGGATCAGGGAAGGGGTTAACTCCACTGGTGCATGAAGGGCTTGGCTGGGTCTGGGCCAAGCAGGGGGTTCACACCTTGGGCCAGACTCTGTGAGAGCTGGGGCTGGGGGTGAGTCCAGTGCTCCAGGGAGAGGGGAGGGTAGGGCTGGGCCTCCACTCCTGCCCCATCTCTGGCACCCACCTGCAGCAAGCCTCGCTACAGGGGCCTGGCCGACAGAGGCCCTGAGCACCTGCAGCTCCCAGGGAACGGGACTCATGGCCTCTGCCCTGTCAGCAGCGGGAAGGGCACTGCACTCAGCTTGCTGCCTTCCTGTGACACTGCTGAGCCTGGCTCGCAGGCCCTGCCCCAGCCTCTCAGGCTGAGGGACTCCAAGTTGCTCGGAATTATCCCCACTTTGCAGTCAGCAGCAAAGGAGCAAACTAGCCCAGTCCGATGCTCCGCCGTGGAGCCCAAGCCTGCTGCGTCCAGCAGACAGCAGCAGTGCCCAGACATTGCCCCTCCTCAGCCAGAGCGGGGTGCAGGGAGACCGGCTTTGCATGCACAGGGCTTGGCTGCAGCAAATACACGTGTAACACGCCCTTGGACTGAACCCCACTGCCCCTCCAGAGCCCGGAGGAGACGACACCGCACGGAGCTGGGCTGCTCCAGCAGAGCCACCTGGCTGTGCTGCGGGGGGGGGAAACATGTCACCGTGTGCCCACCAGCCCTTTGCCCCCCAGTCCCCACTGCCAATTATCCCCTGTCGTACTGTGCTGGGACAGGCCTGGTGCCCAGGGCCCAGGAAAGGGCTCTGAGACAGCAGCAAGAGGGGCAGACAGGATGTGCCTGGCAAGGGGTGATTCCTGGGCATTCAGCAGCCTGGGGCCTAGAGACCCCCAACACCCTCCCAGGTGTATCAGCAGCAGGGGGACGAAGGGCAGCGTCAGACCAAATTCAGCCTCTCCCTTCAACTCCCCCAGCTGTGTCTGAGACACGGCCTGTGCGCAGGCTCGCCATGGGACTGGACATGGGGGACTTTCAGCTTTGCTATGCAAAGATCCCAGGGAGCGGGTCCTGGGGCCCAGGTCTCAGCATGGGTCCTAATACCAAACCAGCTTCCGGCGATGCTCCCCCCAAGACCCCACCCCGCCTCGCCCAACCATACCTTCCAGAGGCCAGAGAACTTAGCGCAGACTTGGCTCATTATGGCTCTGTCTTAGGGAGAAAACAAGAAGACCAGATCGTTAGAATCTGCTCCACGCAAATCTGTGTTGTTGGCAACTGGCTGCAGGCTGACACCCTCCCCAGGGGACTGGGATGGAGTGGCGAGGTCACCCCACTGAGCTGGTGCCTTCCTCTGCCATTGCTAACCCCTCCTCTAGTCCTTCCCTCCTGCAGCCCCGGCCATCTGGGTCTGAGCCAGTGCCACGGCCCCATGGCCCTGGATCACCCCCACCCCCACCACCACTTGGGGACATGGAGAGCAGCAGGAGGCCCCAGCCTCAGGGCCGTTGAGAGCGAGTTCAGGCTCCGGTGAAAAAAATTTTTCGGGCCCCCCAGAAAGGGTGGACCATCTAAACAGGGCCAACGAAGCCTGGAAAGCATCCCTTCCAGACTGCCAGGCCCCGGTAATTTGTACTGGCTTCCCCCCCCGCTCGTTGGCCCTACCTAGCCTAAGGCACGGTCCTGCAGCTGGGGCCAGGCACCCTAGGGAACCCCCATCGCTCCCATTGTCCGCAGACACTGGTGCTTTCATAGGCGAGGGAAGGGCTCATCTGGCATATGGGTGGGATGGGGGGCTGGGATCCCCCTGCTGGGGTGGGACACGGTCCCAATCACATGACCCAGTGCCTGTGTCTCAGATGCAGCCCAGCCCCCAGGGAGTTAATGCTCAGGCCTGCATTTGCTCTGCTCTCTCCACTCGGGTACTCAGGCCCCAGCACCTGTTAGGTCTGACCCTAGTTAGTGTTTGCTGCTGCCTACAAAACAGTTGTGTCTGTCGGCTCCCTCCGGCTCCCTGGCTGTCCTGGCAGCTGTAGCAGAGCAGGGGAGCAGCTGGGACCATAAGTGCCCTGAGGCGTCTGAAGCTTTGCAACCAGCCCGTCAAGCCCAGACTTAGCCCCTCTCTGCGAGGATTTGGGACCTTGCTGAGGATGCTTCCTGCAGTGGCAGCCCCAGAGGGAGGTTTTACAGTGACAACCCCCTGCCCTCAGGACAAACCCCCTGGCGGGAGCCACTGAAATCGAGTAGGAGAGAAAGCAGCGCGGCTCCTAGGAGTCGATCAACCACGGAGCCCAGCCTGGCTGGCGAGCTGCTGTCCATGCATTTTCACCACGTCACAGGGCAGTCTGAGCTCAGACACTAGCAAACCTCGGGGCTCTGACCTGCTGCCGCATGCAGCTCAGGACACAGCAGAGCACTAACCCCACAATGGCAGGAGCAAGCTGCCGCGGCTGAGAACTCTGAGTCTTCTCTGCCACCTCTTCTGTCACCACTGGCTCTGCTCCGAGACCCCCCGCGGCTGGTGTATCCTGCAGGGTGCCGGGGTGGAGCTGTGTGAGAAGCGGGCACAGCGTGCTCCCGAAGGGCAGGGCTTTCCTCAGCCGCCCTGTGTCCAACTTCGACCTGACCCTCAGGGCCAGCAGGTTCCTACGGCCGGACACTCTGCTCCAGGACAGAGTCTTTGGGTCCTGTCAGCAAACTGCTGCTCCAGCCCAGTCGGACCGTCCTGCTCAGCCTCCCTGAAGAATCCCCGTCCCTTTGGGTGCCCACATGCCCTTCCAGCTCCAAGTCAAAGAGCATCTTGAAGCGAGCGCTGGCCAATGGAGGCTGCTCCCTCCACTTACCTGGTGTAGAGCAGCCGGACTCCCAGGGAGGCGACCTGGCCAGCAGTGGCTCTGGCTGGGTTTTTATAACCTCCAGACAGAGACAGAGACAGGCAGAGCATTACAGAAACCCCTCGCTCAGCACATGGCAAGCAGGGATCTGGGGCAGAACAAAGACTGTTCTGTAGAGCAGCTAAAGCACGGCCCAGCCAGCAGTGCCAGGCTCCCTGCTCAGCCAGACCCCGAATGCAGCAGAGACTGCCCTGGGCTCATCCCTGAGGGGGTCACCCTCCTTCCAGATGGCAAACAGCAGCTCTGCCGTGAGCAGCCTTCCTCTGGCCTCGCTCACCCCTCTGTGCTTGCTCTGCTGCCCCATCCCATGCGGGAGAGCAGCTCGCTCTTTCCTATGGGGCTGCACCCATCTCCCAGCCAGCGCAGCCCCGGATGAGTCAGGGGTGGGTGAGCGGGGGCCGGCAGCTGTGAGCAAGACCCTGAGAGTGTCTCTCTCGCACCCTGCCCAGCACTCTCTGTGTGACAGCACTGGCTGAGCATGCCTGTACAGGCCGGCGGAGGAGGTGCCTGGCTCCCTAAGTTTGTACAGGCCACCCTCGAGGTCTGCCTCAGTGGGACTCACTGAGCGGAGCGGGACTGCAGGCCTAGAGGTCCAGGCTAAGGAGGTGGTGAAGCCGTGGGGCTTGCCCTGGAGGAAGAAGCAGACCCCCAGGGGGTCTGCCCCATTGACGGTGGCCTCCCATAGGCTGTTCCAAATCTGGGGCCACAGCACCGGCCTTGTGGAGCCGTGACTCTGCCCTCACCCAGATGTCCGTGCACAGGCTGGTGTGGCACAGCAGGAGGTAGGGGGGATCATAACTCCTGAGTCAGGCAAGGGGGGGTCTGACCCTCCCCATACCAGAACCACCACACAGTGTGGTGTGGTGGCCCAGCCTGGCACAGAAGAGGCCCGTGACTGTGTCCTCCCAGTCCCAGGAGAGCAGGCAGCAGGAGGCAGCCCCAGCAGCACCCCGCTGAGGGCCAGAGCCTGAGGCTGTTCTGTGTGTGCACTTTCGGCACCTGGCGTTACAGCAGCTGCTCCCACGACGCTCCTGGGGGGCAGGGGCACATGCAGGGAGCATGGTGCCATGGAATGGAAGTGACCTGCCTGATGCCTGGCTGTGCTCCAACCTCACGCTGGTGAGCCCTCCCCCTGCCCCTGCTGTGCTTTGGTACCCCCTGGAGTGAGGCTAGCTGCCCCCAGCAGGGAGGTGATGCTTATATCCACAAGGGCTGCACTCACACAGCCTGGCTGTGGTGCAGCCGGGGCCATGGGAGAGGATGGGAAGGGAAAGCATGGTTACAAGAACAAATAAATCAGGTGGATGCACATTCTGGGCCAGCCTGGGTGGGAGCAGCCAGCTTGCTCAGCAGGGGCCCTGCGTGCTGCTCCCTTTTGTGCTCCATCAGGATGGCGGGTGGTTCTGGACCACAGAGCCTGGGGCAAGTCCTTCTTCAGGTTTGGATAGTGTGAGGTTCAAACCAGTGCCGATATTTAATGCAAGCCTCAGGTTAAGCTGTGCTGAATGTTGCACTGTAACGGTGGGCCTCTCTTCTCAGTGCACCAGTGCTCCCTCCCGCTGAGGGTAGAGCTGAGCTGAGATAAGCAGAGAGATTTGAGACACAAAGTCACTTACTAGGAGAACTCGAGAGACAGGAACAGAAGCAGCTAACAGGAGCGTTTCAAAGGGAGGCTGAAGAGGGAGAGGTCTTTCTTCTAGGTCCAACTCTACATGTGGTATCAAGATGGCCAGCGATGGATCAGTGGAGGTGAGCTGCATCAGACGTGCCATGTTCGCTTTCCTGCCTGAAGCGAGCAGGAACTCCTGGGTATGAAGTGCAAATTGGGGTCTGTGCTGGAAAAAAACGTCCTTGGAATTGCTAAACCTTAACTCAAAATGGGTTCCATCCAACACCGAGGAATTCTATTAGTCCGTGTCTTGACAGATAAAGAGGAACTGATCATAGAACTAAAAGTTAGTGGTTGCTTAGGTGCAAAAAATCATGACTTAATTACATTTGTGATGTGCAAACAGAATAAAGTCCAAAGCAGTAATGTATATATTTGGGAGCTTTAAAGGAGCCACTTTCACAAAGCTGAAAACTATTATGGGTCAAATCAGTTGGGAGAAAGAATTTAAACAGAAAAATATGACTGATGCTTGGGACCTTTTTAAGAACATTTTACTAGATGTCCCAAAAGCCACAATCCCACAATTAGGAAAGAAGGTCACACTGATTAAAAAAGCAACCTAGCTTAGAGGAGAAGTGAAAGCAGCTGTAGAAAATATAGAAACAACATATAACAAATGGAAAAAGGGACCGTTGATAGGAAAGAGTGTAAATTAGAAGCTAGAAATTGTAGAAAATCTTTAAGGGAAGCTAAAGGACACAAGTAAAAATTCATGGCCAGCAGGGTTAAGGACAATAAGAAAGTTTTAAGTATATTAGGAACAAAAAGAATCCTAACAGTGGTATTGGTAGTTGGAAATGGTAGAATTGTCAATAATAATGCAGAAAAGACTGAAGTGTTCAATACATATTTTTTTCTCTGTATTTGGGAAAAAGTCAGATGATGTAATCATACCATAGGATGATTAAATACTTTCTATTCCAATAGTAAGCAAGAAGAATGTTAAGCAGAAGCTACTAACATTAGACATTTTAAAATCAGCAGATTCAGATAACTTGTATTTGGACCTTGCTGGGTTGCCTGTCTCTTGCAGTCAGACAACGAACCTGAAAAGTCTGGGATAGAGATAACCCTGACACCTTGGACAGGTCAGATAATCTCCCTGGGCCTCTGTTCCCATCGGTACCACAAGGCTAACAGCCCTGCCCTGTCGCCCAGGGCGTGGGGCGGGTAATGTTGCTTGATGCTGTGAGGGGCTTGCATACTACCGTGACAGGAGGACATACACACCCAGCTATCCCAGCTGAGCCTTGGCCGCAGCCTGTGAGGCTATCTATAGAGAGGAAAGCAAAGAAAGGCTAAGCTGGCAGGATTTGTCCAGTTCGAGCCTTTCCAGGGCTAGCATGATGGTGGGAGTGGCGCCCCGGCCCAGCTCACCTGTTCAGTGAGAGAGAGAGGCCCAGGCTGAGCCTGCAGAGAGGTTCAATGTGCCCCCCAGGATGGGGTTTCAGGGCCTCTCCCCAACCTGTCAGTGCCCCGTACCCCACTGTCCCTAACCAGGGGAGGCCCCTTGCTCTCACACTGAGGCCCGTGGCCCAGCGTGTGCCAAGTCCGGCCTGGCTATTGCATTGTGAAGGTGGCAGGGAGGGGTTTCAGGGAGGGCTGGTTACTGGAGGGGTGACGGGCAGGGAGGTGTGCAGCCCCAAGCACACCAAGCAGGGGCTGGGAGAGCCCTGGGAGGTTCCTTAGGGGAGTGGCTGCCGCACAGGGCTCTCCCAGGCCCCACACTGCCCCATCTCTGACCATCCCTGAGTGAGGTTAACCCTCTAAGCGAGGGAGCCGGAGGATCGTGCGGGGCCATCAGCCCTAGATTGGCCCCACCAGGGTCCTCCTGCTCCAGGCCCACCGGCGCATCTGCCCTGCAACAAACCTGTGGCTGTCTGGGCCCTGGAGAAGCTTGGGCCCAGGGGGGAGGGCAGTAGGGCCCTGGGGACCCACACCTCTCAGAGGAGCCCAGAACAGCAGGCCAGGCTTTTAGATGGGCTGAGAGTCTGCAGGGGCTGGGGCTGGTCATTGCTCTACATGTGCTCTGGCTGGCTAGGTGTCTGCACTACCAGCAGCAGGGCTCCAATGCGGGGCCGGAAAGCAGCCCTGTCAGGCCTTCTGTTGTGCCTGGACTCGCAATGGAAAGTGCTGGGTTCAGCGGCTGTGCTTGGGGCCTGACAGAGGTTTCCAGCTCATTGACCACATTGCAATATGTGATGACTGCGAGCATCAGGGCAGACACTGATGAGCTAGCACTTCCATTGTGCACCGGCTTGGGGGTCCTTGCCAGGCTATAAAGTGGGGGCTTCACTGGACCCCAAAACACACTCTCGCTCATTCCACCAAGATCAGCAGCTGCCCAGGTAAGAAGATAAAGTACCCTGGGCAAATGGCCGGCAGGATAGAGGGTCTGGCCCAGGGACCAGGGACAGACCCTGGCGAAGGGCCGGCAGGGCAGAGGGTCCAGCCCAGGGAGCAGGAACAGACCCTGGTGAATGGCCATCAGGGCAGAGGGTCCAGCCCAGGGACCAGGGACAGACCCTGGCAAAGAGCCGACAGGGCTGAGGGTCCGGCCCAGGGAGCAGGGACAGATCCTGGCGAATGGCCAGCAGGGCAGAGGGTCCAGCCCAGGGAGCAGGGACAGACCCTGGCAAAGGGCCGGCAGGGCAGAGGGTCTAGCCCAGGGAGCAGGGACAGACCCTGGTGAAGGGCCTGCAGGGCAGAGGGTCAGTCCCAGGGAGCAGGGACAGACCCTGGTGAAGGGCCGGCAGGGCAGAGGGTCCAGCCCAGGGAGCAAGGACAGACCCTGGCGAAGGGCCTGCAGGGCAGAGGGTCAGTCCCAGGGAGCAGGGACAGACCCTGGTGAAGGGCCGGCAGGGCAGAGGGTCCAGCCCAGGGAGCAGGGACAGACCCTGGTGAAGGGCCGGCAGGGCAGAGGGTCCAGCCCAGGGAGCAGGGACAGACCCTGGCGAAGGGCCGGCAGGGCAGAGGGTCAGTCCCAGGGAGCAGGGACAGACCCTGGCGAAGGGCCAGCAGGGCAGAGGGTCCAGCCCAGGGAGCAAGGACAGACCCTGGCGAAGGGCCAGCAGGGCAGAGGGTCAGTCCCAGGGACCAGGGACAGACCCTGGCGAAGGGCCGGCAGGGCAGAGGGTCCAGCCCAGGGAGCAGGGACAGACCCTGGCGAAGGGCTGGCAGGGCAGAGGGTCCGGCCCAGGGAGCAGGGACAGACCCTGGTGAAGAGCCGGCAGGGCAGAGAGTTCGGCCCAAGGAGCAGGGACAGATCCTCTCTGGGCTATGTGCAGAGAGTGACCCCAAAGGGGCCTGGCCAGAGCACGGGAATCCATTATCCCAGCACCCAGCCAGCCCGTTATTCCTTGCCAGTCAAGTGCAAAAGAAGCAAACAGCTAAAGAGGGACAAAGGCAGTGTGGGCCTGGGGTTGCCAGCGCGAGGCACCCCCCTCTCTCCCCGAGGGCAGGGGGGCTGAGGCAGTCACAGGGGGTGGCAGCACCCCCTGGGCGTGAAGGACCATTGCTGGATCTCTGAGCTAGCAGCAGGCGGACTGTGCGGTGGGCAGAGCAGCCCAAGGGAGGGGAGAACAACCCTCTGCTGGGGCCTCGGTTGGGGGAAGGGGTGTTTTTGTGACACACGCACTCACCTGCAAACGATGTTTCCTTTCGGTGCCCCTCTTCCACCTGAGCTGACCACAGCTATGTCGGAGACCATGAAAACCACTGCTGCCAGCCAGGCTGCTGATGACAAGGAGAGGGGAGCCCTGGCCCCAGCCGCATATCCAGACCACACCCCTGTTTCGAATACTAAGGCTGAGCAGCCTTCCATGCAAGCTTTCAGGGTGAGCCCCCTGCGATGACCAGCCCCGGCTCGGTGTGGTGGGGCGGGTACAAGGGAGCCTCTGGCCTAGCAGCAGGGAAGCGTCTCAGCACCAAGGTGCCATTGATGGCTGGGGAATGTGTCAGGCTAAAGAGCAAGGTCTTAGCTCTGGAGCATCATGCCTGGGCCCCAGCTGCCCAGGCATCTGGATTCCACTAGGACAGGACTTCTCCTCGCAGGGGGCAATGCAGGTCCCCTGGGCAGGCCCTGGCTCCCTGCACGGGCCCTTGCCTTGCACTTACAGCTGACTCCTCCTCAGAGCAGCCCATAAATGATTACGTGGATTCCCACCAGGCCGCCTGTGAAGCACCAAATCCCAGTGAACAGGCGTCCGGAACAGCGGCTGTGTGGGAATCACAGAAGTTAGAGAAAGAGAAGAGCCATGAGGCAGAGACAGAATCAGCCCATCCAGCATGTCTTCTAGTGCTTCAGCCATCTCTGCCTAGAGGCTGAATAGCGGCCTGCATAGGGAATGGTTCCAGGTGCTGTGCCCCAAGTCGTGGGCTTGGGGTCTGATGCTCCACACCACTCTCTCCTGCTCCTGCTGCTAGAAAAATACAAGACAGGAGTTCAGGAGCAGAGCAGCAGTTCTCAAGCTGGTGCTGAGGCTGTGAGCTGCAGCTGGTCTCCCTCAGCTCCAGGAGAGGCTGGGCTGTTGTCTAAACTATATGGCACTAGACTGGCACTAGGATCCTTTCCTCGAAGGGCCGATGGCAGTGGTGTGCTCTGAAAGGACCTGAGCCCTGCTGACTCCATGGGAGCAATGGGGAGGAAAGCCACCCTTGCTGGTACACGCACACCACCTCCAGACAGCAAAGGCCACAGCTTTAGATGCAGCTTCTGATTCTGCAGCTGCAAAATCCACACTGTGAAAGGGAAGGACCCTGCAGAATTGCCCGTTTCCCGGGATTGGGTGTGTCATTGCATAGCTCAGCCCCAGGCCCCATTCTGTGGCTGTGCTGCGCACCCCACACAGGCACACGTCCTTTTTCAGGTGCAAAGCTAGAGTCTGGTTTGAGGCCATTTGCAAAGTGGCTGTCAGCCTGGGACAAAAAGCAGGAAGGGGAGAACTGACTGGGATCTTGCTCCCACTGGGGCTCACTAGAGGGGTGTATTCAAGTCAGCACAGTCATAGGACAACTGGAGACAGCGGGTCAGAGTGAGCTGGGGTGGGATGGGGCTTCCTAACAGACTCACTGGAAGTCCCACTACATCTCTTCAGGTCCCTGAAATATCACAGGACTAAGCTGAACGGTTGTAAGTAGTCAGGGAAGAAACCAGAAACTGTAGCCCACCCTACGGCAAGAGAGCAATTCAAACCAGGACTGACACAATAGAAAATCCTTAATCCTCTAACAGCTGCCAAATGTTGCAGACACTTCCACGCAGAGGGCACCTACTGTGCTGCTGAACTTCTCAGGGCCATCCCGAGGGAGCGTAGTTAGGTAGTGGTGGCAGGCACCTGCTCCAGGTGCTCGGTGCACAAGCTGCATCCAGGTAGAACATGCGGGTTGTGCTGCAGCTGTTCCCGTGTGTCCTAGCATTCTGCTGACTCCCGGGGAAGCTAACTCTGAAGGCAACGCAGCAGCTGTGGCAGAGCCAGGCTGAACGCTGTCTGCCGCTGACCCCTCAGTGGGTGGCTATTTCTCTTGCCGGTTCTGAACCCTTGTCCTTGGGCTCCCTGCAGGTCGTCATCTTTGAGCAGGAGAATTTCCAAGGCAGGAAGATGGAGTTCACAAACGAGTGCCTTAACCTAGGCGACCGTGGGTTCGACCGGGTGCGCAGCGTCATTGTCAGCACTGGACCGTAAGTGACACAGCTGGGGCAGGAGGCACACGAGAGGCTCTCAGGGGGGTCGGGCAGGCAGAGTTAAGGGCAGAAAAGGCAGCCACTGTGCTAGGAGGCACAACTAAGTGCTCACAGCCCTGCCACTGACTTCCATTCACATGTGTCAAGAGTCTATACAATGTTATCGTCCACTGCTGGGAACTGAGCGCCTGTGATCTTTGGAGTCAGACTGTATCCAGCGCATCAAACTACATTTAACATTGCCACAACCTGCCATTATAATTAACCTCTTAAATACAACACCATGCAATTCCTGGAGTCAGATCAGTTAGTACAGGCCAAGGCCGTGCAGCACATGTAGGCTAAGACCGTCAGAAGTGGCTGGTGATTTAGGATGCTCAGCCTGAGACACCGTACTCAGCCTGACTTTCAGAGGGTGGATGCTCCGCACTTCCTGAAAAATCAGTCCCCCTGAAGGCGCCACCCAAAACGAAGGCTGTTTAGCTTTCTAGGAAGTAAGATTTGCCCTAGTCTAGCAGTGGAACTGGTGTGTGTGTGTCTGTCTGTGTGTGTGTGAAAGAGAGAGAGAGTGTGTGTGCGTGTGCTGTGCTATATTTTGCAGTTGCATATCCTGGCTGTTCACTCTGTGCTTTCATAGAGTGAAAACAAGTGCTCCCACAAGGAATCTTTCTTTTAACTCACATTTGAACCAGGAAATAAAATAGGAGGCAGACCCTGGACTTCGGGGCTTTCACACATGTCTTTGTGTGTCTATAATCCAAACAGCTCTTGTGCAAAGAAATGAAGTTGTGCAGGATCATCCCTGGAGAATGGAGTTCCTGACGGACTCAGAGTTGTCTGGAGTGAATGGATGTCAGAAAAGGACACAAAATGTACCCTGCAGAAAAGGGAAATGATCCTTTCTACACGGAGAACTGTGCAACTCACCAGAGGTTGAAAGAAGCTATTCCAGAGAAAGGGGCAGGCATGCAGTACAGACCCATGGCTTCATTACCATCCATTGTATTTTAGAGGGACAGTCACGTCCCTCTGGCAGAGGTTAACGAAGACTGCAGACTGCCTCTGCCCAGCAGCATTAGTTGGTGCCTCACCTGGGGAATTCAGGCATTCAGCACCACGCAGCCTCCCCTGATGCCAGTTTCAGAGCAGCACTTGTTGTCACCTGAAATGTGAGGAGCTAAGATGGGACATTACTATGTCATCATTTTTGTTATTAATACTGCATTACCCTTTAGTATCCCTGTGAACTACAAGAGTATTAGGAAGCTGGGTCAAGGCAAACCGCTCAGTGCCCGCTCGGGGAGTGGTTTGGATCGATTCCTGCTAGTGACTTTGACGGACAGCCTGAACAGCAAAGGTTGAGTTCCCTGGATGGGAGTCTAGCTCGCGGTGACCCAGCACCTTTCACATTTGGTAGCAGGTTACACCCGCCGGGCAGGGGGAACTGATGACACTAGGTGCAATGCAGGGGAGATCCAGGCATGGAACTGCTCCATCACTGTGTCCTGGAGCTCTGCAAGGCATGTACTGGCCCTCTCATCCTCTCTCCCAATAGGGAACTGGCCCCCTGGCCACGGGGACCAGATCCTCCTGCAAGCTCAGAGGGTGCCAGAAGTGTGGGATAACATTTCTGGGCGAGAAGCACTGAGCCAGTAGAGAGTGGTGGGGCCAGGCTGTGCAAGGATGGCAAATTTAGCTGTCACATTGGCAGACTAGAGCTGGCCAGGAGCACATGCGTCTTAAAGAGAGTTTTGAATGTGGAGTGGCCTTTGTCTATGATTCCTAATGTCTAAGAAAAGGGAGTCCAACTGGACGTATGAGAATCTGTTAGGTTCCATTTGTAAAACAAAGAGCACTGGCAACAAAAAGAAAGCAAGGGCACATTGCCATCAGGCACTGGTACCGTGGGAAGATTGGCCGTAAAATGAAAGAATCCTGTAAATTTAGGGCAAGCCAAGGCAAAACTACCCAAGTTCTTGGAATAGCCGCTCACCCAGCCTCACCAAGCTTGTGTGGGTGTGAGAGGGGAAGGCCTCAGGGCAGCCCCACGTTTTGGTAAAAGCAGCAGTGAAGGAAGTATGAATAGGTGGAAGCCATGGGAATTGCAGTAACCTCCAGGTGAATGCCAGTCCCTAACTGGACAGAGGGTTGATCTTGCTATTAAAAGATCATAGGGACTTCAGCCGGCACAGACTGTGATGAGCCCAAGCAATGCCACTGGAAGGGTATTTTGGTCTAAGGGAGGTAGTCTGGAATGTACAATATTGTACAAAAGAAAAGAAGCCCCCAATAGGCATTAGGAGCTGGTTTTTGACTGACATTGGCATGATCTTTGAGTGACAGAGGTAACACACCTGATGAATTTATCCCTCCTTTGGAGGTGTAAAGTGCTTTGTCAATGCTCGGTGTCATTATTGTTGTACTGGACAAACAGAGGAAGAAGCACTGAGATTAGGCTGTAACCTGAAAACCATGGACATTTTGGGGGTTACAAAACTCTAAGCTAAAGGAGGATTATGACTAGGTAGGATGCAGCCCAGAGGTGGAAAAGCAGGTGCAGAGTATGTGGTGCTTGTTTTGTAAAGCCAGGAGAACCCCAGAACACCAGTATTTTGTGAGAATAGCAAAGGAATGCGTCACTGCCGATGTGCTTGGCATTTGCTTCAGACATGGTCTTAGGAACTACAGACCTGACCTACGGAGACTAGAGCCTGCAGCCATAGAGAGCAATGCAAAGCAGATAAGTGTACCAGGGAAGCCTGCCCAGTATCTGTTTGGTTGTCATGAATGACTCGAGATTCAGACAGTATGAAAGCAACGGTCTGTAATGGCGCCTGACGCTGTATTAAACCTGCTCTTTATTAGCTCCCTGGAGCTACAAAACTCTCAGTGCCCCAGCACAACCACAACCCAATGATTTCACCAGACCCCAGGCCCTGCCCTGCACTAGTGCGCACACCATTGCTGCTAGTGCAGCTGGGAGAAACGTGATGAGAAATGCCAAGCTGACATGGCCTCGGGATGTAGATGGCTACATCTTCCTATGGACTGTGGCCAGCATCTCCCATGTCTTTTGATGCTGTTCTGAGGAGAGTTAATGAGCAGACTGAAGTGTTGCAGCAGCTGTTATGTCTGGGCAGGAGCTGAGCAGCTCAGCAGAGCTTCTGTAGGATGCTTGGGGGAGCAGGAGGAACGGGGCTGTGGAAAGCTATGTGCTGTGTTAGGGAAGCTGTGGATAGCTCCTCCGGTAAAATGAAGAGACTTTATGACACAAGCATCATGTGGGAAAACTCTATAAAGAGGGGAACTGGTTTGCACAGAGCCCTCAGCTGGAAAACGCACAACTGGGCCCTGCGTATCACTGACCAATGACAGAGACAAAGTGCTTTGCAGCCTCCAATTAGATCCAGGAGAGTCAGCTGAGGAGGTACCAAGAGCACTTTCAATTGCAACATGCATTCCTTGGAAAGTGAAACGCAATGGTGAAAGCCAAGCGGCCGGCCTGACCGTGTACCATCCACCAGGGGGATGGAGCTGTCCAAGGGTGCGGGCCGCAGGAAGCAGACTGCACAGTGACAGCTTAAATGGTCATTCCCAGCCTGGGAGAGGGGAATCAGCCCGGTAGGAAGAGCTCTAAAACCAGCAGAGCAGGGAAGGGTAAGATGGGAAGTGCGGGGGAGCTGTCAGAAAGGTGTAAACGCGGCACTATTCAGGACCAAAGGTTTATACCTCGCTGTTTGCAGTTCAGCCCCAAATCCATAGACAGGTGCCCGCGTACGAGCATTGTGAGCCTTGAGCCCTGGGATCATGAGATGTAGACAGCCAGTGGCAGCAACAGCCCTGGGCACCTTTTCATGTTATTCAAAATGTGCTATTTCAGCGGAACAGGCCAAGAGCTGCTGTGTCCTGGCATCCAGACACATGCCTGATCTGATGGCCACTGGGGAGAGGCAGCCAGGATTGCACAGCCCAAAGATACTTGGCCTCTCGGGTGGGACAGTGCAGGAGGGAGGGTGGGAAGAGACACTTGGGTCACTTATCAGCCTGCAATATGCTGATACTTCCTGCTGACTGACATGGGCTGAGATCCACCTCCTGGGCCAGCAGAAGCAATGGGCAGCTGACATCATGGAAGAGAGGCTGTAAAGTCTGTGTCTGTAATAAAGGCTAGACAAGTGCAACTGTGGGCACAACCCCTGGCATCGGGCCCTGCGGGAGTCCCTCCCCATTCTATCACAGCATGCAACTGGGTGCATGGCTAGTTCTCGATTGCTTTGATACCTGTGTGAGCATTTCCTTTAGGCACGCAGGGCGAGAGACGAGATGGAGTCAGGGAAGCGGGAATGATTGGGAATTCCCAGGTGAGCTCAGCTGCTGGCTGGCCATCGAGTCTGAGCCCAGGCCCCAGTCCAGGAGATGAGACAGCGCCGTAGTTATTTCTAACTTGTCTCATGAGTGTAGCTCTGCGGCCTGCCCTCTGCTGCCTTCCTCATGTTCTACTCCCACCCTTCTCCTCAGCTGGGTGGCCTTCGAGCAGTCCAACCTGCGCGGAGAGATGTTCATCTTGGAGCAGGGCGAGTATCCTCGCTGGGATACCTGGTCCAGCAGCTACAGGAGCGACTGCTTCAGGTCCATGCGTCCCATCAAGATGGTAAGAGAGACTCTGGAACTGGAGTCCGACTGGGCTGCTTTCAGGAGTGCAGGCAGGGGCTAAAGCAAAGGAGTGTGGGGAGCACAGGTCCATCTTCTCTGCTACAAGTGAAGGGAGCTCCCCCCTCTCCCCAGCTTGGGTATCAGCACCCCCCCAGCTCCCCTGCCCAGGGTGCAGAGCAGTGCCCACCCGTCCCCCTCGGCTCTGGAGCAGGGAGGCTCCCCTTCCCGCGACTAACCCCTGCATGTTGGGCTTTGGACCAGGTAAGTCATTTCTACTGCTGCCACCTGGTTGCCAGTTTAGCTTCCCCGCGCTGGGTTCTGAGCCCCCGTGGTTACGTGGCATAAGGCCACTGGTGTTTTGGCAAGTGAGCGTGGATCAGCCTGCTGAGCTGGTTCTACCCTGCTGTCTTCCCCAGGCGGCTGATGGCTATAAAATCTCCCTCTTTGAATCTGCTGACTTCAAGGGCAACAAGATGGAAATCCAGGAAGATGACGTTCCCAGCCTCTGGGCTCATGGCTTTTGTGACCGGGTGGGAAGTGTGAAAGTGTCCAGTGGAACGTAAGCAGAACACACTCTCCCTCTGCCCTACACCCTATTGCCCCCCGCAGGCCCCAGGAGCACCAGGAGCACGGCATGGCAGATCCACATCCAATCTTCCAGCCTCTGTTTGCTCATCGCGTGTTAGAACCAACAGAGAAACCCTTTGACAGGTTTCCCTGCTGCCAAGAAGAGCCAGTGACTCCCACTGGGCCCCCGGCAGGCCTGCCTCTCCTCTTAGCTCTGGGGAAACCTCTGTAGTCTGGAAAGTCCCTGTACAGTCTGGATGTGGTGCCAAGAGCAGCCTATACCCTGCCACAACCACGGGGAAGGCCAGGTGGGCGACTGGTTCCAGAGTCAATAAGCATTCACAGTCCTGTACAGCATGTGGGGGACCCTCCGTACCAGGCCATGCTCGATGAGGGGCTTTCTGTCCCGTCACAGCTGAGCCCGGAAAGCAGAGGAGCCTGCTCAGGGCAGGGTGCACAGGGCACCCCTGCCCTGCATTACCGAGAGCATGACAGCCACGGTTCTCCTGCCTAACGACAGGAGTGAGGCACGTGAAGGGATCCTGTAGCAGAGGGCAATGCCCTCACATGGGCAGCGCAGGTCACTAGACTCACACAAGTGCGAGCAAAGCCCACTGGGTGAGTGAAAATTCCTATGTTCGAATGCTTCACGTGAAACATGTACCACGTGTGGCCTTTGCTCACACTGGCTCCACAGCCTGGCGCTCCATGGCACCCACTATGCAAAGGCCAGGGGGCTACGGCTCTGATATTTTGTGGCAATAGACGTACACCTGATCTCTTCTTTTTTAAATACTGGCCCACTGATCCAGCTGAGCCCCAGCACCGTGTGGCCTGTAATATCCTACATCTCTGAGATGCTTTATTTTGGCTTTCCCTAAAGCTGGGTTGGATACCAGTATCCTGGCTACCGAGGCTACCAGTATCTCTTTGAGAGAGGAGACTTCAGACACTGGAATGAATGGTCAGCCTTCCAGCCCCAGGTCCAGTCTATCCGCCGCATCAGGGACATGCAGTGGGATCGGAAAGGCTGCTTCACCGCTCCTGATGCTCCCTTGAAGTGAGCTTGCTCCCTGCTAGCTAGCAGTCCTGGGCCACATAGCACCTTGACACCCCGGCTACTTTCTGTGAACAGCCCCCATCTCGCCTCTCTCTTGCATCCCCTTTCTCAGCACTTTCCTTGTATATTGCACATTTATTGGATGTCCTGTACATTGTGATGCAAAATCAACAATCAATAAAAAAATCAGACAACTAAAGCAGCCTCGGAGTCTGTTCTGCGCTGGATTGTTCTCGGGGAAATTCCTAGCCCCTCTAACTTTCTTACCCTGTTTAAACTGCTCAATGCTCTGAACTTCAGTGTTGGACATTTGGGGATGGGGGCGGTGGTTCTGCAGACCGTTGGGGTTTGAGGGAGGGGGGGCGGTGGTTCTGCAGACCGTTGGGGTTTGAGGGAGGGGGGGCGGTGGTTCTGCAGATGGTTGGGGTTTGAGGGTGGAGTTTGCTCTGTGCTGTGGGGCCCAAAGCTTAGAAAAGGACCAAATATTTGACTTTATGGGCCATATTCATCCTCCGGTGTGACTGGTCCCTGTTATCTTCATGCAGAGAACACCCAAGCCATTGGAGGCCCTGCTCTGTAAGTCTATGTACACATGCAGACAGACTTCTAGCTGCGCTTGCTCCTCAATCCAACTATTTCACCAGAGCTAGGAAACAGGACGGGTTCCTAAAGTGCCTCGGGCCACACGGTGATGTTTCACTGAGAAAAGCCATAGTGATGCAGGAGTCCTGGCAAGGAAGGGGTTAAAGGGATGACGTGGGCTGTACTGGCCGCCTGTGTCCCAGGAATGGAATTCAGTGGGTTATCAGGTCAGTGGAATCAGTGTAAAACTGACCATTCAGATGCAGATCAATATCCCATTGCTGTGTGATGAAACCTCACTCAGCATGTTGGCAACAGGTCTGCTGTTGTGGGGCCTCATAAGCTCCCAAAAATATATCTATTGATCACCATCCTTCAGTTCTTTTGAAGAATGCAGGCCTCTGCTCTGCTACACTGGAGTGGATCAGGCATAATGCCTCCCAAAGCATGGTGTTACACCAGTATGAAACAGGTAAGCAAGAGGAGAGCCAGGCTCTCACACATCAGCAGATGACAAAGACAGCTCTCCCTTCTTGTCTGGTAATTATTGGTCAAAGTATTAAAAATAGTAAGAATAATAAGAATAATTAATAATATAGTAAAACATTTATTCTTGATCCAATGTCAAACTGTTTCTTCAGGTGCTCCATATACATCGCTACAGAACCCTCTGAGTGTGGCAGCAGGAGTGCTTTGGTGCAGCTTTCTGAAAGCAAAGACTGCTGCCATATTTCCAGATGTCCTGAGAAGTGCTCACTGCTCAGGGCTGCAAACACTTTTAATGTCTAGTCTGGCTTTTGAAAATTTCCACCTCTGCTTGCAGGGCCGGCCTCACGCACCAGCGAAGGAAGGCGGGCAATGGAAAGAGGTGGCACGTCCAGGTCTTCTGCAGCAATTTGGCGGTGGGTCCCTCGGTCTCTCTCGGAGCAAAGGACCCACCGCTGAATTGCCGCTGAAGAATGAAGAGGCGCGGTTGAGCTGCTGCCAAAGTGCCGCCAATCGCGGCTTTATATTTTGTTGTCGTTGTTTTGTTTTTCGCTTCGCCACTTGGGGTGGCAAAAAAGCTGGAGCCCTGTCTGCTTGTAAACTAGGAAGGAACAATCAGTTGCACAGATACAAAATGGGAAATGACTGCCTTGGAAGGAGCACTGCGGAAAGAGATCTGGGGGTCAGAGTGGATCACAAGCTAAATATGAGTCAACAAAGTAATAGTGTTGCAAAAAGAGCAAACATCATTCTGGGATGTATTAGCAGGACTGTTGTAAGCAAGACACGAGAAGTAATTCTTCTGCTCTACTCTGCACTGATTAGGCCTCAGCTGGAGTATTGTGTCCAGTGCTGGGCACCGCATTTCAGGAAAGATGTGGATAAATTGGAAAAAATCCAGAGTAAAGCAACAAAAATTACGGAAGGTCTAGAAAACATGAGCTGTGAGAGAAAATTGGAAAAAAATGGGTTTGTTTAGTCTGGAGAAGAGAAGCCTGAGTGGGGACATGATAACAGTTTTCAAGTACATGAAAGGTTGTTACAAGGAGGAAGGAGAAAAATTGTTCTCCTTAACCTCTGAGGAGAGGACAAGAAGCAATGGGTTTAAACTGCAGCAAGGGCGGTTTAGGCTGGACATTAGGAAACACAAGGGGGGTTGTTGAATCTCCATCACTGAAGATGTTTAAGAGCAGGTTAGAAAACACGTGTCAGGGATGGTCTAATACTGAGTCCTGCCTTGAATGCAGGGGACTGGACTAGATAACATCTCAAGGTCCCTTCCAGTCCTCTGATTCTATGATTCTAGGAAATGAGCAAAATCCCCCATAAAACCTGAGCAAGTGATAATGACAGTGCTGCCTGGGCTCCAGCGATTGTCGTTTTTAATAGCAACAGGATTTCCTGTGCTTACTAATACAAACATGAAAGAATAATTGGTCCAAAACACTCCTCCCAGAATGGCAAGCGTTAAAGATAGCTGCGTGGTGATATGCGTCCTCTGACAACGCTCACCAAGTCGTGTCAAACTCGCTGTGCTGTGCTTAGCTGCTGATGGCAAACAAGCTGTTTTCACTCTGCAGCTATCTGGTCATGGCCAAATGCCGCCTGGAATGTGCAGTCGGGTGAACTTTTCTGGATATCCCAACCTAATGCGTTAGTGAGTTTCTCCCTCTGTGCATCACCCACAGCTGTTCCCTTCCACTGCAACAGCAAAAGCACAATTGGTGTTCATAGCTAGATCCTCAGCTAACAATGCATAGCTGTATTGACCGCAGTGGAGCTATGCCACTTGACACCAGCTGAGCTTCTGGCCCATAATCTGCAGATCTGCAGTAACTGGCTGGGCTGATTTAAACTGAAAACTATAACTAATGAACTGTACCACTAATCATTAGAATCAGTCAGAAAGCATTCTGCTCTCCAAGGAGTTTTCTTCCCCAGCACTTTTTATTTCTTCTCCAAATGTTCCCCTCCTGCCTTCTTATGCCCCATTTCCCCTTTTCTAGGGAGCAGAGACAGTTCCGGTTCCTCTTTTCTGAGGTTTATTCTCTTCTTTGCCTTCTTCCTTAACTCATGTTTAGTTGGGACCTGTTCTCCTACCCATTCCCCATCCTGTGCCTGTGTCTCTCTCACTTGGGTTTCATCTGCTAAGCCAATCTCTTGTTTCTTTGATTCTAAGCTCTCTCCACCCCAACACCCCCTTGTATTTCTTTGGCTTTTCTTCCAGCTTGTGTCCCTTGTGTTTCTGCTTCTCATAACTGGGACTAATTTCTGCCCTAGCTTCCGCCCAGTGGTGGCTGTGCAGGCTGCCGGAGCAGGATGTAGCCCTTCCTCTCCCTTGCTGCACAGCACCATGGGTTTGTGGCTACTGAGTCTGCTTTTCCAGCGTCACCTCCTCTCCCCTTTTGGTGTGCTTTGTGTAGTGACATCTTCCTTTTCTCTCTGGAGAGCTTTTTAATTGCTGTTTATAATACTTCAAAGCACTGTGCAGACGTTAACAGCTGAATCCTCACAGTGAGTTAGCGAACTAATCCCAGAGGAGGCAGGTGAGTAGTATTACCCCCATTTTATAGAGGACAACTGAAACAAAGGCCTCACAGTTACATAGTGAGTCAGTGGCAAAGCTGGGTCTGTCACCATTTTAGCTTTTTTTCAGTTCTTAAGGGGTTTTGATCTCATCTGAGCCTTACCGCACTTTCCCCTCCTGTGTCCAACTCCTCCTCACCAGCACGCACACTGCATGCCAGCAGCACAAGTTTGCTTTTCTGAAAGGTAATTGCTGTCACTGCTATTGCCAGCAGAGCACTTAGAAATTAGACACTTGGCAGCAGTTGGCAAAGATTGAATTTGTCACCGTGACACAAAAGGGACAGGCTTGCAGATGGGGAAAGGAAAACTTGTTAAATTGCTGCCCTTACAGTATGTGAAATCCAGTGGAGAGACAAAATCCGCAGGGACAGTACTGGTGGTATAGTACGCTCAGTACCTTTGGCAACCACGACCTGGACAAGGGGGT
The DNA here is from genome assembly GCF_025201925.1 of Gopherus flavomarginatus. Taxonomy (NCBI): domain Eukaryota; kingdom Metazoa; phylum Chordata; order Testudines; family Testudinidae; genus Gopherus; species Gopherus flavomarginatus. The sequence goes on along the minus strand of NC_066631.1, from coordinate 31,664,604 downwards.
TTAGTTATCAGATGTCATTCCTCTTCTGATTGTATGTTCCAAAGGCAAGATTTAAACCGTTGCTGTCTAGGTGGTTGATACCAACCAAAGGCAAAAACTGAGGTGGTTTTTATGTTAAACTGACCTAATTGTCTAGTGTAGACCAGGCCTAAAACTCCACTGAATGACATGTGGCTATAAGCTTCACGGATTACACCTAAACCCATTCAGCTCCGCAAGGCCCGTCCCCAGGAGAAACGTAGTATAGAATACAACCCGCGACGGATTGTCTGACAGACTATGGCTACACTGGACAGCTTATAGTGCTGCAGCTGCATCGCTGTAAGTTCGCTAGTGGAGCTGCTCTAAGCCAACGGGAGAGAGGTCTCCTGTTGATTTAATTAATCCACCCCCTCTGAGCAGCGGTAGCTAGGTGCTGTGGACATAGCGCTGTCCACACCGGTGCCTAGGTCAGGGTAACGTAGCTTGCTCGGGGGGTGTGGTTTATTCACCCCCTGGAGCGATGTAAGTTGTAGCAACGTCAGTGGCAATGTAGCTCTAGCCGGAGTCTCTTCTTTGCTTGTTCCAATGCCCTGGTCAGGCATCTGGGGCACTACGCAATGCAGCGTCATGGATGCCGAGATCTCGCTATCTGTGGAACGCCTGCACTTCGAGCAGCTTGAGGAGACAGCCCTGTGCTAGCTACAGCCAGTGTGTTAAAGATAATGGGCGTAGCTGCCAGGGAGGGGGCGGTCGCAGGGGCTAGCTGCCCCGAGTATGATCCCGTCTGAGATGCTAGACACATTCTTGGGGTAGCGACCCCTTCCTGCTGCTCACCCAGCACAGCAGCACCCTCTCACTAAACATCCTAGCTGGGGCAGTGTATTCTTCAGCTGAAGTTCGCTGTGTGGCACGGGCACGGGCACGGGCCCACCCCCGAGGGGAAGGGGCACGCTGGCAGCACAGGACCGGGCGGCCATTATGCGTCTGGCAACTGCTGGTTTGCAAATAGTGCCCTCGCCCTGGGCTGTGTGGAGCGGGGCCGCTCCTGCCGTGCCATGCCCCTGGCTGGCCCCTTGCTCTGGGGACTGACCCCCCTGCACCATGCTCCACTGCCCCATGGAGGCCCACAAATATGTTTTGCACCAGGTCCACCAAAGGTTAATTCAGCCCTGGACCCATCCATTGTTAGGGGCCTGCTCTGTATCTGGCCATAGGTAACAATTAGTTCTTAGATAAGGGGCCAGTCTATGGCTCTCAGGAATAGGAGCCTGGTTCCTGGCTGTTGTGGAACCCGTAACGTGTACCCTGGAAATGGCTGCCTCAGGTAGCTCTTCACATGGCACTTAGCGGCGGACGGCAGCCCCAGAGAGGGCGTCAGGGCAGCTTCAGGCCAGGGCTTCTCTGCTCTGCTTTGGGCAGGAAGTGAAGACAACCCTTAGCTCCTATGGCCATGGCCATTCTGATGTGTGCAGCTCCTGGTGCTGGGAGTCACACTTGGGGCTCTGCAGCTGAGTCTGTGGGGCCCAGGGGAGGAAGCGTGGCCAGCCTGGGGAAGGGGAGGCCAGTGCAAGAGGTGAGAATGGCCCCGGCACCGTGTCTGCTGCCCGGCAGATGGAACCAGGGCAGTGCCAGCCAGCAGCAGGCAGGGGAGGCAAGGCCACAACGTCGGACGATAATAAGAGGCAGGTCTTGCTGGTCTACTTGATTGTGGCAGACAGGAGAGCTGGATGGGCCGTGTGGTTAGCTGCAGGGTGCTCCCTTTTCCTCATCCCCTAACGCAGCATGGGGGGAGAACAGAACCAACACGCGCACACACACATACACCTCACATGCACCGCATGCACACACATCCACAGGTGCACACACACGTACTGCACGGTGCACACACACATCCACCTCACATGCACTGCGTGCACACACATCCACAGGTGCACACACACATACACCTCACATGCACCGCATGCACACACATCCACAGGTGCACACACACGTACTGCACGGTGCACACACACATCCACCTCACATACACCGCATGCACACACATCCACAGGTGCACACGCATCGGTGCACGTGCACCACAAGCACTGCGCGCGCGCGCGGCACTATCACTGCGCGCACACCCAAGACTCTCGGGGCCCTGCACACGGACGCGCACCCCCGGAAGGCGCGCACGCGACGGCCCCGGGCGCAGCCCCCGCCCCTGCGGGCCCGGCCGGGCGGAGGCGGCTGCCCCGGGGATCCCGGCCCCCCTGCGTGTGACGTCGGCGCGTCTCGCGCTGCTCCGGGCCGGCGACTGGAGGCTGCGGGCGGCGGCGACTGCCGGGCTGGTGAGTGAGCGAGCGAGGGGGAGCCCCCCCCCCCGCCGGGAGCCCTGCGCGCCCCCGCGCCGCCCCCCCGCCGGGAGCCCTGCGCCCCCCCTGCGCGGAGCCCCCTCCCGGAGCCCTGTGTGTCCCTGCGCGCCCCCGCGCCGCCCCCCCGCCGGGAGCCCTGCGCCCCCCCTGCGCGGAGCCCCCTCCCGGAGCCCTGTGTGTCCCTGCGCCGCCCCCCCGCCGGGGGCCCTGCGCGCCCCTGCGCCGCCCCCCCGCCGGGAGCCCTGCGCGCACCCCCTCTGCGCGGAGCCCCCGCCGGGAGCCCTGCGCGCCCCTGCGCCCCTCGGAGCCCTGCGCCCCCCCTGCGCGGAGCCCCCGTCCGGAGCCCTGTGTGTCCCTGCGCCGCCCCCCCGCCGGGAGCCCTGCGCGCCCCTGCGCCCCTCGGAGCCCTGCGCGCTCCCCGTGCGCCCCCTCGAGCTCTGCGCGTCCCCCCACGCGGAGCCCCCGTGCGCCCCCTCGGAGTCCTGCGCCCACCCAGAGCCCTGTGCGTCCCTGCATTCCCTCTGCTGCACGAAGCCCCATGTGCCCCCTGCCCTGCACCCTTTCTCTTGTGCTCTCCCCCTCCCCCGTGCAGAGCCCCCATGCACCCCTGCCCGGGCTGGCGCCACACACCTCCCTGCACCCCCCTCTGCACTTCCTCTGCTAGGTCAGTTTTAGTCCCCTCTCATCTTGCCGGGGCGGCTGTCCCTCCGCCTACGCCTGCTGGCTACCCTGGCCGCAGGGTTGATGCCTGGCGTGGGCTGTCAGCGCTCCGCGGGCTGGACCTCCCCCTCTGCTGCCCTGCCCTGGCAGGGACCCCGGCAGGCTGCTGGGCTTGGGGTACGGCCAAGCCCAGAGCCCCTGCTCAGCTTCGGGGCTGGCGTGTGTGCAGATGTGGGAGTGGGATAACTACTCCCCGCAGCTGCCAGTCTCTCCTGGGCAGCCCTGGCACCCTTACGGCCCAGCATTAACACACCCAGTTAATGTGCATGCAGATCAGCAACACTCAGAGTAAGGGCTGGGAATGGGGAATGCTGCACAGTTCCCCTAAATCTCTGGTGCAACAGAGGCACCTTCCGTCTCCCTCCTCCCCAAAGCTGGCTGTGTTTAGGGGTTGTCTGAGGTGCAGGCAGTCAGTGGCACTGGCAGGTCAGGCTGAAGTGTCTACATGCCTCCATATTCCCGGGGCTCTCAAACAGCAGGAGAGCATACGTAATACATGCGTTTTAATATCGCGGCACAGGGAGGGAGGATGAAGGCGAGAGCCTGATTGTGAATTCACTTGGTTTTGGCTTTGAGGGTTTAAATCCATATTATAATGTTGGTATTTTTTCTGACTGACAAATTGCGGTGTGCAGCAGTGTTGTCTTTGTTGCTTTTATTAACAGCTGGCGCCGAAAGTGAGCAGAGGAAGGCGCGGCAAAAAAGAGTAATGTAATCTCAAAATGTGACAACACACTTCCCATCATTCAGTTTTGGGCTATTGCCTGGTGTTTCTCCACTGCCTTACTAGTAGCATATAGGCTGCGTCTGTAGTAGCAAACGTGGTAGCCATAACCCAGAACTGGTGGTAGCAAAGTGAATACAGTAGTATAGACAAGCATGTGTGTTTTATCCGTTGTCTGACCTGACTCTTATGTAATATTCCCTTCAGTTTCATTACACTCACAGTTTTTAGTGTATGTGCGTCTCTTTGAAGCCCTAACAGTGTTCCAGCGCAAAATGCTGATTTGAACAGGAGGCAGGAGACCACTCAGTCTTTTGATGTAAATGTATTTAAAGTACAGGGTGGTGTTGTGGTTGCCTCTTCCTCAAATTGAGTTTGCAGCCCCAGCTTCACGCATTTGCTGCGGGTCAGACTGCAGACTGATGCATGTGCAAATGAGTAGAAAATGACTAACTTATTTTTTTTAAAACAGGATGATGTATATTGGTTCTCCAGGTCTATGACCAGAAATCAACAGTCTGCCATTCCCTCCCCCGCCTTCTGCTTTCTCAGAAGAGACTGAGATTCCTTACTGACTTAAGCTAAATTGATATAAGCCAAGTTTAAATTATCTTCAGTGTGTCCACACAAGGGTTTGCTCTGGTGTATTTAAAATATTTTTTTAAAAATTAGTTAAACTGATGTAAGTTGTAATATAGAGCCAGTCCCGTACTCTCCAATCTTGCAAACATTCTTCACTTTACTTATCTCAGGAAGGACGGTCCCTAGTGCAAAGAAAGCTCTGCCTCCCTTCCATAGACAGGGAGAACTCCCACACCTCTTGGGATATGCTTCTAATATGGCAGGAACTGAGAAGCTGTAAGACCTGTGCCAAAAAGCCTGAGCTTTTCCTTTTCCCTCAAAGTTGTGTTTTGACTTGGTTTCCTTCAGTGTTCCTTCTGTTCTGAAGCGCGGCAGGTCGCCTCTGCCTAGAACAAGACTCTGCAAGCCAGATTGGAGTTGTCTGAAACTGACCAGCATCTCAGGAGACAGTAGGTAGATTCAGCCAGTGCTTTACTTGAGCTCTCATTTAAATCTCAGTCTTAACACCAGGTGTCTTTGCTTCCCCAATGTCCTTGGCTGGGGTATTGACAGATACACCCCCCCCCCCCCATATGAGTCTTTGAGCCTGATTGCCAGGGCCTGGCTGGAAATCTAGTAACGGTATATTTCTGGAACGTTTTACAATCTGTGATCCAAGTGGGGCCTATTGGAATCTTGGTAGAGAGGCTGGAAATTCTTACTGTAGGACTCTAATGTGCAGATGCTGGTAGAGCGAGAGAGCTAAGAACATGAGGTGGTATCCCTCCAAATCACTCTCCTTTCACTCTGCTGCCTCTGAGCACTGCCCTTTTCCACTTCAGGCTGGGGAAAATCTTTGTTCTTGGGTTAGGATGATATAAAGCATTCATCGTGTGATGGGCGTGGGCTTTCTAATTAACACTGCCTTGCAGTTTGCTTCTCCCGTTCCCTCCCGCTCCACCCTCACGCGTCCTTTCTTGGTGGCTTTGTACAAGCAGGCGTGAATAGCTGCGGACTGGCAGATCAGAGTCTGAAGGGCACCATCGCCCATCACTCAGTCTCTGGTGCCCTTTGTTATGTAGTTTAGCTAACTAACAAGCAGAGCCAGTTAATGAATATTGCCTGATGCTGCTGCAAATGGGGAGAGATGATTGGCTGGCTCTAGCAGGTGATGCATTCAGGTATCGAGCTCTCTGGAACTTGGCAGTGAACACATGTAACTGAAGTGGGGTAGGAGGGTTCCCAGAACGTGTGTGATGTGGTAGCCCAACCAAACCTGCCTTGCATAACTCGGGATTTTCTGTAGAAAGATGTTTAGTTTTGCACTTGATTACCCACCGGTAACCCTCAAACTTCTGTTTGGTGGAGGTAGGATTCTAGTTTCCAAGTTACCGAAGGGTGAAGGAGTAACACCCCTTCCCTTGCTGGAGGCAGGTTATTTCGCATGCTGCTTTTTTCAGAGTATCAGTGCAACTTCTGATGGTAACTGTTCTAACTCTCTGCTCAAGAGGGACAGGGAGATGAAGTTTGACAATAGAAATTTGACCTTGGCGGAAGTGCCTGGCCCATCTTTTTCCTCCTAAATCCGCAGGTCCAGACCACATACCCAGTGGTACTCTGCGTACTGAGCAGAGCAGCCCAAAGATGGCCAGGGTTTAAGGGTACGGCGGCAGTGCTTTGAAGTTTCGAGTGTGGGTACCAGCGCTGGGAGAGAGCTCTCCCAGCGCTGCACGTACTCCACATCCCTTACGGGTGTAGCTTGCAGCGCTGGGAGCCGCGCTCCCAGCGCTGCGGCACTGATTACACTGAGGCTTTACAGCGCTGTATCTTGCAGCGCTTGAGGGGGGGGGGGTGTTTTCACACCCCTGAGCGCGAAAGTTGCAGCGCTGTAAAGCACCAGTGTAGCCAAGGCCTAAGACTAGATCTGGCAGATCTGTGGGACATCACCTAACTCTCTCTCGCCTAGTGCGAATTTAAGAAGCTTGAGGCTGAGAAGCTTTGTCTAGGTTTGGGCTCGCTCAGTGCTATGGACCATACTGAGTTGCTCCTGCGGAATGACTCTTCTCAAATATCTGGGCTTAATTTTTCCTCCTGCAATGGAGGAATGCTCTGTAGTCTCTATTTCCCTCTTTCACGCGCAGATTGTTGACACAGGGCAGCTTGTGTGCTGTGCCTTCACATGACTCAACTGTGAACATCTGAGAGGTTTTTTAACACTGAGCATGCTGCTTCCCCCCCTATTTGGAGCTCTTTCACCACCCCCAGCCACTTCCTCCCTAAACCTCTCACTAAAACTGTGCCTGCATCTGCTACTCGCTCTCTGTTTGGCCAGCATCTCGCAATGCTGTGTAGGAAGGAGATGAGAGACAAATTTCAATCTATTTCCTCCACAACTTCGAATTCCTGGTGCCTGTGGCCAGAATTACAGCCCTTCTGTGGCACATTCCCAGCTCTTTTCTCTGCTGACTGCCTGTTGGTCACTGGGGATATTCAGACATTTGGGCCTGCACTTTGTCACAACAGTCGCTGCTGCTATATTCATTTTCCTGTCTGTTCTCTAAAAGCTGCTTCACAATTTGAGTTCCCTCTTCTTTTCCCCACTCTAAGCTGGTCTCACGTACTCTGTGCCATTTCCTAGATTTACCCCTCCCCTTCACACAACAGAGTTTTGAAACTTGTCGGAAGGGGTTTCGCACAAGAGTGGTGATTAGATTCAAGTGAAAAGTTGAGGAAGACTTCTGATAACATCCAAATTCAAAAACAAATTTGTGGTCGCTTCATTGTGACTAATGCAGCAGTCCAGCTTAACTCGCATGAAATCTTGCCCAGACCAAATGTTCCATGAAAAGCCAGATTTGACTAGCATCTTTTGAATATAATTTGCACTCCCATGGCTAGCTACGTCTGTCATCCCACGAGGGAACAGAAATGGTACCGTATTGCCTGTGAAGGTGAGCAACGTGGCCCAGGCTCTGAAGTTCAGGTATTGAATATTTGCTGCAAACTGCTTGTGACCCATTCAGATAGGAAGACAAGTGTCACACAGATTTGGGAGCAACTTCCCAGATAACTAATACTTACGAGAATTTCACACTCTGCTCATGAACATTTTGTAAATGGAAGTGAAGTTCAGCTCATAAATGTGGTGTTCCGAGTGATCCGCTCAGCCTGGATACTGACAATGACTGAACTGTTTAGAGAAAATATTTAAATATTATGGACTAGAATTTTTACGCTGACACTTTGGATGCCCGGTAAGCTGCTGCCATTACCCCTGTATTAAGGGGTTTTTATATGCCATTGTGAGCAAGAATCTGGTAAAATGAATGGCCAGTAACTGCTCTTTGGCACCTGACTCTTTTGGGGGTGATTTTAGCACTAGTGACGTAGTCCTGGGGGTTAGTACTGCAAGGGAGTGATCTGGGGGAATTAGAAATGGTCTGCAGCTTTCATTATATTGTCTGCAAAACTTCGCTTTTTTTTTTCTTTTTAATGTCTGTTCAAGGCCAAAGCATGGAGAGCAAGTAGCCCTCCTGCATGATTGGTGACTGTGTTAGAATTATTTCTCCCACACTGATAGTAAAGGTGGAAAAAGCTATTATCCATTTCTGGGCTGACAGCTTCTTCAATCATTTCTTTTGCTGCATTGCAAAGCCCAGATAGCCTTTGGAGCATGAGTGAGGCAAGCAGTCAGGGGGAACTTAGTTCCTGCCTCTTGCCCCATTGGTGCATCTCTCCGGCTTTGGTTTAATCCAAGAGCAGAGAGATTTGATCAGCTTGTTAGGATATAGATATTCAGGCCTGTCTGCAAAGGCCTAGACTTTAAGACTTTAGGTGTATTCTTATCACTTAGCTAGTTATAGAGGTATAAAAGAAAGAATCAAAATCACTGTCTGTGTAATGGCCTTCTCTTTCTGTGGCTGGCTAAGGCCTTCAGCTAAGCAGCAGAGGCAGCCATAAGCTGGGAAGTGTATGGTCACATCCTCACATTCCAAACAAGTCACATTGAAATAAGGTGCTATTGGGCTGTTCGGAATACAATCCTGTCCTGATACTCCTATCACCTCCAGAGACAGGGAAGAGCCTAGAAGATGTAAAAGGAAACTTAGTTTGATGGCATCCTGTCTGGCAAGAACTCACTTATCAATAGCTGGGATGTGAAACCCTCATTTCTGTATTCTATTGCTGTAGTCTCCACTTCCCTATTGTTTGTCTGTATAATCTCTGTCTGGTTCTGTGACTGTTTCTGTCTGCTGGATAATTAATTTTGTTGGGTGTAAACTAATGAAGGTGGTGGGATATAATTGGTTAAATAATCATGCTGCAGTATGTTAGGATTGGTTAGTTAAATGTCAATAAAATGATTGTTTAGGGTATAGCTAAGCAGAACTCAAGTTTTGCTATATAGTCTGTAGTCAATCAGGAAGTAAGCAGGGGGGATGGGGACTGGGGATGGGGGAATTGGGATCATGTTTTACTAAAGGGGGAAATGGGAACGGGATGGGAACAGGAACAGGGACACAGGCAAGGCTCTGTGGTGTCAGCTGGGAAGAGGTACACTGAGGAAGGAAACTGGAATCATGCTTGCTGGAAGTTCACCCCAATAAACATCGAATTGTTTGCGCCTTTGGACTTGGGGTATTGTTGCTCTCTGTTCATGCGAGAAGGACCAGGGAAGTGAGAGGGTGAAGGAAGAAGCCCCTAACAGCTCTGTAAAGCCGTGATTGTTATTGCTCTCCTCCCATTTGGAAGGTCACCTGCTTCTCTCCAACGAATGGAGGAAGCTATTCCTGCCTCATCCATTCTTTATGAGGAGGTGCCTCGTGTCAGGCCAGGCGCTGCTGTGGACGCAGCCTTGTTGAAGATAAACTTGTGCTGTGGGGACAGTGTGTTTCAGCTTTTTGCAGAGCTGGACACGTGCTTTTTGCTCTTCAAACAACTTACATCCTGGACTCTCTGGAAGTGCCTGGGGTAACTCCCAAGCTTGTGACAGCTCCTTTGTTCCCTTCTGTGTTCTCCAGCCCCCCAGGTGCGACTGCTGCATTTCCCCAGGGAAGTGGAGTTGAGGAGAGCATGGGTTTTGCACAGGGGGAGTTCTGCTCCTCTTCTGTTTGGATTCCTTGAGGGCCCAGCTTACTTGGGACCCATCCCCTCAGACCCAGTGTCTAAGCTAGTGGATTCTTCTTAAGAGCCCGCTCGCCAGCTTGGTTTGATGAGGGCACTGAAAGGCAGTGGTCTGCTGCTATTACTAAGTCCACAGAGCTACATCGTCAGCATCCTCACCAAGACTCAGGCTGCGGGTCTTTCCGTATCCAGAAACCCTTGATTGCTTTTTAGTTTTTAAAGATCCCGTTGGCAGGAGCCATGCCCAGACTGGCCAGGCCAGAGACTAAAATTCAGCAGGGTCCACATGAGAAGCTGTGAAAGGGTAAAAATAGAGCACGTGCCCTTGTTCTGTAGACGCGGTGCTAAGGCCGGTTTTCACTGAACGCTCCTAATCTAAACCTCAGGGCACTGGAGCGCCTCTTTGCTTGAGGTCACGCCTCCTTTTAAGTGTTACCTATGTTTGTTTTATGCCTCTCAGCTTCAGTACCTTTGCCTCTTCCTCCCTCCAGCAAAGTGGGATTGTAACATCTTGAAGAACCCGTAAGTAGCTGTGCCGGCGTGAAAACAAAACCCCAAAACAGCATGCAGAGACGGAACACATGAGGCAGCATTAGTGACAATAATTGTAATGAAGGGGGCAGGGATGGGTTGGGGGACAGGATGTGGAGCTCTGCCACCTCCAGGTTCATCAAGAGACACTGATTACTATCTGAGGGAGCCGTCTTCCTGCCACACTGTTTCCTTTCAGGGGGTCCCGGAACATAGCTCTTGCTTGCATCTGAGTCTCTTCCTCTGCCATTGTTGTTTTATGCTATAAACATTTCCGGAGTAAAGTTGATATGAGACTGCAGACCCAGCAGCTGCCTTACTGAGTGGGCAGGTGTTCGCGTCATGCTAGCGGCCGTCCCCATCGCCACATTTGCTGGCTATTTCGGGGGAGATGCCCAGATTGAACTCCTGGCAATGGTCCCCGTGGCACAGGGCTTGAGATACTTTGGTGAGGAAGGTGTTGCGTAGCTTGCTTTGCTGCTGCCCATGCTGCACCTGACTGTCAGTTTAAAGCAGTGGTTCCCAAACTTGGGACGCCGCAGGTCTGGCTGATCGCAGCTCCCACTGGCCGTGGTTCACTGCTCCAGGCCAATGGGAGCTGTGGGAAGCGCTGCGGGCTGAGGGATGTGTTGTCTGCCGACCCGTGTCCTAGAGTTTCCAGCTTGTTTAGGTATCCTGAGCCCAGACCATTGAGCACCATGAAGATACCATCTGAGACCTTGGAGTGGACTTTGTGTGTCTTGTATTTCTCTGTGCTGTAGTCAGTATTTTCCTTCGTTATTGACTATTCTTAGTCATATAGCTGTGAGAGCGCCAGTAATTATACATAATTAAAATAGAATGAAATTGGGCTTTTTGTTCTTTTCTTAAATGCCTCCTGCCTCCGTCTCATCTTCCAGAGCAGGAACAGAACTGCTCCAGCAGAGTGTTATGGGGTGGACGTGTTCCTAGCATGCTCTCTTTCTTCACCTTTCTCGGTAGCTACGTGTTTAGCACTTGCTAATCCCAGAAGCATGACTCTCAGAACTGTTAATCTGAAGCTTCCGTATTGGTGTGTATTTCTCATACAGCTGACTGCACTTGAATGCATTGTTTTGGCAGCGTGGGTAAAGTCTCAACATAGTTAAAGATTCAGTAGGACTTAATAGTTGAGAAGCAATTCCGATCGCAGAAGTAATTGAATATCTTGTTCCCAAATGCACTGGCTGATGTGTCTGTCTGTCTGCTGGAACTATCCTGAGATGTACAGAGAGAGCTTAAAATAAAATAAAAACAAAACTTAGCTGTATGTCCTGCTTCTCACTATGGAGAAGGCATCCAGCGCCCAACATGAGGCAGAGCTGGCTCTTCTGGGAACATTTCAAAAAGGAAGAGACCCCAGTGGCTGTGACCAGTGTTTATGCAAGAAACCAGTTAAATCAAACTGCTGGTTAGGTGCCACATCTAGCAGTGCTAGTCAGGTGATGTTGCCTGAGCGATTCCGGGGCAGTGATAACACACTGATGAAGCACCTTTAAAAGAAGAAAAGGGCAGGAGAGTGTTAAAGGACATCTTACACAAATGCTGTGTTTGGTTTATTTCAGCAGAGCGGGGGATGGCAGCTGATTCCAGCAGTTTGGGTCTGCTGCTCCAACAGCGGGCCTCCCAGGGACTTCTTTAACTGTAGGTACTTTACAATTAATAACCTGGTTTGGAAGAAGAGCAGGCTTACAGTCGGCATGGTGGAGGGCAAGTGGAAATCAACATGCCAGAGTCATACTCTGAACACGCATCATACATGATGAACTAGTGTCACTGTCTTCACTTGGAACAGGAGAAAATAGAATGGAAGATGCTGCAAATTGGTGGGTTTTTTATTATTTCAAAAACATTTTAGCATTAAGCAGGATAATAAAATGTTTTCTAATCACAGCAGCCCTGAGTCAATAAACAAACAGTATGTTTGTGCTATAAAATGTCTGTCAAATCTTTGCTGATTTAATGTAAAGCCTGTTACAGCAGCCTGGCTTTGTTCCTGCCTTCCTGACCAGACTCCTGGGAGCTTGGGTAATGCTCTAAGACACTCATCTGTGAACATTCTTCTTGGCTCAGGGTTTTACCTCTCAGTATTTTTTAGCAACAGACTCAAGTACTTGAAACCTGTGCTCACTCTTCTGTAATCTGTAGATCAAAGCCATCAAACCTGTTCTTGCAAAGTATTTAAAAATGGAGGTAAGCCCCTCCATATGTCCCAATGTCAAAGATTGTGCTTGAGGTTTCAGATCAGTCTTCCACAGAGAAACAGTCCTAAAATCTAAAATCTCTTGAGCCTCTGCAGTTGTGAACCAGTGCCCTGCATGAGCAGCAAGATGCAAGACTGGAGTGTAAAGTTAATATTGAAAAGCAGCTGAAGTATAAATACGACCAAAGGGAAATGGAACAGGAAAAATATACTGAGGTTATTGCATTGTGTAACACCTTCTGTCCTGAAGTGGTCCAGAGCACTTAATGGGTTGTGGACCCAATCCTGCAACTGGCTATGAACAGGGAGCCACCTGCCTTTGTGCAGAGCATTTGAAGGATAGGAATGTGTGGCTCCAACATCCCTGAATTGCAGCCACCTCTGGATTGTCACGCTGCATTGATTTGACTGCTGTATAGTGTTGCTATGCAGTTTAGGACAAGAACTGAAGAGGAGTACCTCATTTAATGAAAGTTAAAGGAGGCGGTTTAGGTAGCTGGAATGTAATTACTTAAATTGGAATTTGGCTAAGACATCTTTGTGTGATGCTTCAAAGGAAAAAAGACGAAATCAGAGCTGTAAATAAACATTGTCAGCTGAAATCTGGTTAATTTTAAAATTAGGATGTTGCAGGGGCTGAACAGGCCGTTGAGCCCTCTGATGATTTTTATGGTTTTACAATCCTATTTTGCCTCCAGTCTAAGGTGTGAAAGATGTACACAGAGAGGAACTGTCCATGCACAAACCAGTGAGACTGACTAGCCACAAATACTGTTGAAGGTGGAAAGACAACAATCTAGGAAAATAGAAATGCTTTGTCAATTTAAGAGGGGGCTTTTGAAGGCAAATAATACAGATAGGTGGCCAAATCCAGTGAAAATTCTGTCCAGTTTGGGCATTAACTTCCTGAGGAGAGTCAAGTGTTACATGTAGTACGAATGGCACCAAACAGTCTGGTGTCCGTGACTTTTTGTTCACGGTGATGGCCTGAAAGTAACTTTCTTTCTGGAATATTTGAACTTTGTGGGCTTTCCTCTTTGTAGCTTGATTCTATGTGTATGAAAGCAGCCTTGTGTCAGTGAGTGGCATCCTTACGGTCTCTGGGCTCAGTTAAATCAGAATGAAAATCTTTGTGCATCTCTCTGGAAGTCTAAGAAAGTGAAAACGTAGCTAGTTGCAGTATTTGTGCATCTCTCTGGAAGTCTGGAAGAAAGTGAAAACATAGCTAGTTGCAGTATTTGTTGGGGGTAGGCAGCAAACATGCTCCTGGTCGTTAGCTGTTGGGCAGTGTAGAATTCAGAGCTAACTTCTCTCCATGGGTATGGAGAAGGAATTATCCAGTCTCAAAACCAAGGTCCCAGTCCTGCAATTGACTGGACAAGGGTGCGCGGTCTACGTACAATGTCACTGCTGTCAGTGGATGCCCCACAGTCAGTTGCAGACCTAGAGCTGTGTCAGCATTTTCTCAGCCCCTTCTTTCAAGAATAAACAGGGTAAGAGTCAGTGCGTCAGCAGCAGCACGGCAAGCGCTCCTGTGCCCAGAGTGGTGAGGTGAGGGCATTGCTAGTTCTGAACTCCTGTGCCGGGCTCACGGCATTTTGTATGCAGCAAATGCAGGGGCCCTTTGAGGAGTCTTGCTGATTTTCAAATCCCCTGTTGAAGTGTGTGGCTGGGACTCAGGTGGCCCATCGAAATCAGCACAGAGATTTGAAAACAAAATATGCCTTTCTACTCACTGCCTCCTGTGTCTCCCACTCCACCTCCCCACCTTTAATCCACTCTGCTTCCTCCCTCAGAACATCCTTTTGTCCCTTTTCTCGCTCACCTTTGCTCCCTTCTGCTCTTCCTTGTTACAGAAACAACTTTCTCTTTCTTCATTCAGGTCTCTTGAAACAAGCTTTATACGGTTAATCCACCAAAGGGGGTGGGAACAGACCTATCTGCAATAGTACAAGATTAGACCTTTCACTTGTGTGTTGTGGGTGGGCTCCCTGGGATTGAAACAATAGATTGAGAGCTCCATGAGGCATAGATTAGTTTCCTCTCTGCTGCATGCAGATAGCCCTTAATGAATTTCCCAGCATCAGACACACCCTTGACCAGTGCTAAATGATGTTTATTACAAAGATTTGAGTTAAATATGTTTCAGTGGTAGTACTGCCCTTCAGAAACAAACCTTATGTTTAACGATAACTTCTCTGTGTACACAATGGTGTTGTAGCCATATCGGTTCCAAGGGCAGCTTTCGGGCTCTTCTTCATGTCTGAGAAACTGTGAACTCGCAAGCTTGTCTCTCTCACCAACAGAAGTTGGTCCAGTAAAAGATATTACCTCACCCACCTTTTCTCTCTAATAACTTATCTAGTATTTGTCATTTTCAAAGTGGTTTACAAACACTGAAATGATACGTTATCTTTTCCAAACATACAAAAAACAGATGAAATTAATAGGCACTAGGTTGAATACAAACAAGGGGAAGTAATTTTTCAAACAACAAAGTTAACCTGTAGAACTCATTGCCATGGGATGTTATAATGGCCTAAGTATAACTGGGTTCAGAAGGAACTAGATGAGTTCATGAAGGGTAGGTCCATCAATGGCTGTTAGCCAAGATGGTCAGGGATGCAACCTCAAGGTCAGTGTGACCCTAAGCCTCTGAGTGCCAGAAGCTGGGAAGAGAAGCCTGGAGGCTATCTCCAGTTGCCGTGTTCTGTATGCCGTGCCTGAAGCTCTGGTATGAACCACGTCAGAGACCGGATACTGGGTTAGTTGGACCATTGGTCTGACCCAGGATGATAGTTCTTATATTTTTATAGGCAGTGCAGGTAGCAGTGCTTATACTTAAGGTTATCTAATGCTTTCCATTCTAAGACCCTGTTTTCAGTTGCTTGTAACTTTGTCAAACTATAACCATTCAAACTGAAATTTTCCGTGCTGGGTGACTTCACGGTCTGAATTATTTGGGATGTTTCAGTTGAAATGGTTCAGCCTTTCCAGAGAAGAAGGTTAGAGAAAAATACATTGTCTTGTCCATATTAGAAAATAACAGAATGGCTGTAAGATTTTGTTTTAAATTTTATTTTGAGAAGATCTAGCACTTCCATGCTACAGAGGAGGGAGTTGAAATTTGGCAGGGGGAGTTACCATGGTGCCATCTCCATAAAAATTTGCCCAAAGGTCAGCCAAGTTCTGAGCAACCACAGTTTGCACATGCTCGGTATGGATTTGTTTGACAGCAACATTCCCTGAAGATTCACTAGCATGTGCCATGCAGAGGGACTTTGAGAACTGTAATTCTCACTGATCATAGCAACAGTGGGTGACAGGGCATGCGAGATCTTGATGTGATGATAGCTATTTCTGCTGGAGGTCCTGTGTTCACTACATGCTCCACCCCTAGGGTCCCAGAGGAGCTGCATTGCTGTTGAATCACAGTTATGACGTTTGTAGATTCAGCCTCATAGATTCTAACAGTTTTCAACTTTGTAAATGGATGTTTGTCCCCTTCATTTTTTTTCCGGTTCCCTCTCCTCATCTTGCAGCTCTCTTTAACCTGAAGGCCTTTCCTGAGTGGTGGCTCTGGGAATTCCTGGAAGAATGTCTGCAGTGCACCTGTTCACCTTCCCCAGCAGAAAGCTGCTCCTTGTAGCTCCGTGGGCCTTTCAGAGACAGGCTGCAGCTCCCGCCCCAGATCCACCATTTCACTAAAAGTGGAGGTGAGAGTTGAATTACAGCCCATGAAGCTGTAGGTTCCACTCTTGAGTCCCAGATCTCTGCTGCTAATTTCTGGTGCCCTTGCAAATGAAAGACTGGTTTAGCCTGGGCAGGTGTGGGGCAGGCCTCTGCACACCACTCTGCTGAAGATCCACAGCTGGTCCTGGAGCCCCTGCTGCTAGTCTAGTGCTGGGCTCCATCTGTGAATCTGGGCCAGTGCACCCTGAGCCACCAGAGTCTGAACACTGACCCTTCTCAGGTGACAGGGGCCTGAATCCTTGTCATGTGACTTGGGACTGGACATGCAAATAATTCTCTCCGCAACTCAGCCCTGCTCAGCCTCAGGCCCTCTTATTCTGTTGAATGCACCCTACATTCAAACAGTTTTAATCAGACCAATGTCTTAGGTCAGTTTATGGAAACCCAAATGTTAGCCCCTTATGTGTGATTTCTGTAGCTGGAATATCCTCTCTGGAGGGATTTTCTCTTTATTTGCACAGACACTGTAATAACAAGGTTTCCAAGAAAAGTAGATGAGTGAACAGCATTATCTATATACTCACCTCGGCTGCAGTCCTGGGGCTTGTCTCCTACACAACCAATTGGTTCATGGCAAGCTGGGGTGTGAATCTGCCCCCCACTAGCCTGCTGTGCACTAACTGTTGTGGACCCTGCTGATGCACAGTAACAGTGCGTTAATGCGCTTTGATCTAGTCCTCTTTGAAACAGATTAGATCAAAGTGCATTAATGAACTGTTAGTGCATGTCAGCAGGGTCCGTGTGGACTAGTGGT
This sequence comes from Gopherus flavomarginatus, assembly GCF_025201925.1. Taxonomy (NCBI): domain Eukaryota; kingdom Metazoa; phylum Chordata; order Testudines; family Testudinidae; genus Gopherus; species Gopherus flavomarginatus. Next base: position 31,647,883 of record NC_066631.1, on the reverse strand, counting down.
TCACAACCAGGGGTACATGTACCCCCGGGAAGACCTCTGCTTGCCCGCAGGGGTACATCAACTCATCTCGATATTTGGCTGATTTTACAACAGGCCACATAAAAAGTGCTAGTGAAGTTAGTACAAACTAAAATTTTATACAGACAATGACTTGTTTATACCGCTCTAGAGACTATACACTGAAGTACAATATTTATATTCCAATCGATTTATTTTATAAATAGATGTTAAAATAGAGAACCTAAGCAATTTTTCAGTAATAGTGTACTCTGATATTTTTTATTCTTATATCTGATTTTTGTAAGCACGTAGTTTTTAAGTGAGGTGAAACTTGGAGTACACATGGCAAATCAAACTCCTGAAAGGGTACAGCAGTCTGGAAAGGTTGAGAGCTGCTGATGTGGACCTCCGGTCCGTGGCAGGCTCTAGTGGTGAAGATTCATGCCCTAGTTTGCCATGAGCTATTTGTTTGTGTGTGTGCCTCAGTGCTGTATTTCTAGTTCCATTTGTGTTGTGTAACACAGTGCCTCACAGGCAGGCATGTTTCATGAACTATGTCCCATCTGTCAGTTATGAGCTATTGTGTGCATTTAATCACAGGCCACTCAACTGTCGCCAAACTAGCTGGTAAGTAACTATGACAATCAGCTTCCCCCAGACCTGGGGATTATTTGCTGAACTTCTCTGGCCTGTGTTATGCAGGAGGTCGAGATCACAATGGTTCTATCTGGCTTGGAGTGTCTGACTCCAGCGATGGTGCACAATACTTAGAATTTGGAATCCTAGTGCTCAGTTGCTAGAATAGCTGCTTTCCATGGCTGCTGTGTATCTGAAAGAGAAGTGATTCGGGACGGTGGCACCTGGAGTTAACTAGGCAGTATAAAAAGTCCAGTTTCTAGCACGAAGTACTTGCAAAGCCATGTAGCCAGAAGGATAAACACCATCTCTGGAGCATGAATAATCTAAAACTACATCTAGTCACGTTGATGTAAATAAAAAACGTGTAACCTCTAATAGCTAGCGCCAGCCGCTTCTTGTGTTCTGGCAAGCTGTACAGGACCCACAATAGTGCTTACTCCTATTTTAATTTTGTTCTCAGCGGATCAGTGCACCAGCTTCTCTTCTGGAGAGCTGGCTAAAAAGTTGATGGTCATATGTGGATAGCGGCTCCACGCTTCATGGCTCATTGTTCGCCTCACATGGCAAAACTGTCAGGCTCTTGCAGAGAGAGGCCCTCGGCTAAGTCACTGCCTCTCTGAGAAGTCACTGGTTATGTGTGCGAAGGGTGCTTGGCAAAGCAGCTCCCTGGTGGTGGTTTGCATGAGCGGTGTCAGGAAGGAAGTCTGTGTGCGTGTGTGTGTGTGCGCGCGTACGTGCAGCACAAGTGCAGGAGTTAGGCTATGTTCCTAAGGAAAGAGCGTGGGCAGTGGGCTGTGAACAGCTGCTATTTGAGCACCGATGGTACTTCTGAAATCTCTGAGGAAATGTGGTCCCTGCCCCAGGGAGCCTGCAGCCTAGTGCAGACTTGAAATCGCCCAGTTGATGGACCTGGCTCAATGCAGGGCAATTCTGGTTGGGAAGGAATGCGTTATAATCAGCCCTGCCCCTCTGGGCAGACTGGGATTCTCTGGAAACTTGATCTGGGTGGAGTTCCGCTCCAGGCTCTTAATTAGCTCTAGAGTAGAGACAGAGCTGATTGCCTTGTTCCACTCACACATCAGTACCAATCATTAGCAGTTCTCCAGCGCTTCTGTACTGGCCCAACGCTAGTCAGTCCTGACACCGTTCTGTGAAGCAGGGAGTGAAATCCCTGGTGTACGGGGGAAACTGAAGCAAACAAGGGCCTGCCTTTCAGTGGTGCTGAGTGCCCAGAATTCCAGTTGAAGTTAATGGAGCTGTGGTTGCTCAGCACTTCTGACAGTCAAGCCCCAGGCCTCGAGGGAACCTGTCAGTGTCCAGCCAGGGAGGCGCGGTGCTGTGCTCCGACCACGAGAGCTGCCTGCGGAGAGCTGTGATGTGATGGGTGGAGGTGTACTGTTACCAGCTGTGCTCGCCAGACTGTGGGTGAGTGCGTCAGCGCCGCCAGCCGCAGAGACCCAGGCCTGTAGTGTACATGGAGAGCTCTCCTGGCTTCTGTGCCTAGATCTGCACCTGGGGGTGCTCCAGAAATACTGTGGAGAGAATCCCGTGGCCTCTAATGCTGGAGCCAGGTGGAAATCCCCTTCCAGCCTGATAGGCCTGGTCGCTGTGTGCAGCCAAGCGTCATGTGCTGCCTTGTGCCTTTTTGCCCCCTCCTCTGCCCCTTCTCCACAGACCCTCCAGGCGACTGGAGCCAGCCTTGCTGCTGCCCTTCAGAGGCACCTGACTTCTTGCAGCAGTTCACTGGTAACGTTTTTATCCCTGGTTCAGAGGCATCTCCTGGAACCAGCATGAACAGGATTTTGTGTTCTCAGAGGGCAGCTCCATCTACTAGGTTGTTGTATGATATGAAAAGAGGGAACTTACAATCACAGATGCAGAAGACAGGGCTCCTTGGAAATCCAGAGACAGGTGGGAGGCGATTCCTAGTGGGAGGGGCGCATGTGTCCCACACGTGGGTGCCCATTCTTTTGCAGTGTTAGGATCACTTCTTGTGGGTCTGCATGCTGCAGGTAGATTGCAAACACCACTGGGCCCCAGGGAGTTCCATGTGCTAAACGTCAGTTTCACAGACAACAACAGGGTGGAGGAATCAACCTTGAGCAAAAGGTGGAAGAGTTTGTCCCAGCCAGGGGAATCTTGCAGCTTGCTTTGCAGGGGCTCATGCTGACGTTTTCTTTTGCTCTGTTTTTAGTGTTATGCTCAAAGGAGCCTAATTTTCAAAGCAGAGCTCGTTCAGGATTGCAGATGACCTCAGTCAAAGCCGTACACTGGGCTCAGGTTTGTCTGAAAGGCTTGTGAACCTCTGCAGCACATTCGCTCTTGCGTGATTTCAGAGTCTGTAATGAAACGGGAAAGCAGGTGCTGTGCAATGTCCTCTGGAGCGGGCTTCGGGGTTCTGTTTACCTGTGGGAAATAGAAAAGCTCCGCTGGGACTCTGTATTATATTCAGTCTGCCATGCCCTTTGCTTCTCGCATCCTGCCTGCTTCTGCCTGGCTCTTGCTCTCTCCGTCTCGGGTCTTGGGAAGCCAGACTCCTGCCTCATCTGAGAGATGTTTTCAATTGCTTTCTGCTTCCCTCTTGGCCTGTGCCCCAAGACTCTCCCTGAGTTTTGTTGTAATTTACCCAATGGACTTTGCAAGGTTTCCTTTCCCTGGGATGAGAGGAATATGATGCCAATGTTGCTTCATGGGCTCAGGGTTATGATGCCAGGTGTATAGTCTTGTTTTTAATGCCTTGTCTGTAACTGAGATAGCCGAGTGACACTGCCAGTGTGTTAAGATATTCAGGCTGATTTCAGTTGCTAGGTTTGGTGGAGACAATGCATGATGAACAGAACAGTTGTATCTTGTGTCTGCATGTCGTTTGGCTTTCAGGTAAGCATTAAAAGATTAATGATCTGTGTGTCGATAGACTATTAAAACTGCAATATTGAAAATGGAATCCTGAGAATGAGCATTTTATTTCTAACCATTCCGATGAATATCGGTTATCTCTGAACAAATCAGCATTGTGGGTTTTTTCCCCATTAGGTATTCATCGGCCATCTGTATTTCTGAGCAAAGATCGGCCAACGGCAAAATGAATTTACCAGGGAAAGGTAAGTGCATCAAAAGAGGATCTGTCAGAGCAGTGGGATCCTGCATGACATATTGGGAGTGAGTTAATGAATCTTTCATAAAAGCAGCAAAGAATCCTGTGGCACCTTATAGACTAACAGACGTTTTGGAGCATGAGCTTTCGTGGGAGAATGCATCTGACGAAGTGGGTATTCATCCATGAAAGCTCATGCTCCAATACGTCTGTTAGTCTATAAGGTGCCACAGGATTCTTTACTTCTTTTACAGATCCAGACTAACACGGCTCCCCTCTGATACTTGAATATTTCATATTTGTGTCTGCAAAGCTGCTTCTGCTCTATTAATATTTTACCACTCTCAAAAGCTACTAGAAACAATTACAAATCTTGCTGACATTAATACCTGATCAGAATGCAAAACAGGGAAGATTTTTAATTGCAGGGATTTTTTGTGATTTTGGATTTGTATTGATCCTTATTACCACATTGGCCACAGCTCAGCTGTTACTCTGCATGTTGCATTTTGCTTTCTTTAAAGCCAGCACTAAATTCTCAGTCTGGTTGAAGATGGAGTTTCTGGCTCTCTGGATCGCACTCCATCTTCGTCAGTGTGTCCCACGGATCCGAGCACCAGCCGTAAGTGTGTTGGGGTTTTATTGAGCTGCTGGTGAAGCCTTTAGCTTTTTGGTTTCTGTTGATGAATTTATGTCCTGAAAGATACAATGATTTTAAGTCCCTGGATCCTGTGTGGGAGGGACGAAGCCAGGGAGAAGACGGTAACAGGACTTTTTCACGGATGTTAGGGCCGACGGGGATTGTGTTATAACCACGTAGTCTGACCACCTGCATGACACAGGCCATAGAATTTCATCCAGCAATGTCTGCAGTGGAGGGAATTGATGGACATTAACACCAAGCCCTAGAACCTGCTGGTGAGTTCTGCAGCAGCAGACTGCAGAAAGCAGCTTGAGCTTAGTTGCAGCTTTGACCTCGCTTTAGTGAGTAGGCTCACTTGTGCTTCTTTAGGAACTCTGAGTTTCGGGAGGTTTTAGTGACACCACCTAATAGCAGGTAGCACTTTGGGTAGCAGTCCGGTCTTGGCAACAACCCCTCTGGCTGCCCAGCAAGTATTCCCTTTGTTACTGTTGGGGAAGCAGGGAGAGAAGTGACATGTTCCAGACACAGCTGGCGTCAGTGTCAGATCAGGGTTCTTGTTCCCTAGTCTGCCCAGACAGCAGGCTATCTGCGTGTCTGTCACCCTGAAGCTGATAGACCCAGTATTTTAAGAGCTCTTCTTTCTTTTTAAATGGCTAACAGGCAAAATTAGAGGCCAAACAGTCTCTGTAAATGCTGCATATTTGCCATCTGCCTTGGCAGTAGTTGAACAAGCACATGGCTGGGCAGGAGCAGAGCTGAATAACATTTGAGATCACAGTCTCTTAAAGCGACTTTGTCCGGCACCCCCTGCTGCCTGGGCAGTGGAGGGCCCAGAACGTATGCGGCAGGTTTCACTTCAGGAATCTGACGGGTGGCACGTTCCGTCTGGTCCGTTGTCCTGGAATCCCGTATTTGTGTTGTCAGATTCATTTCAGATGCCCAGATGAGCCATGTCCTCACCTCTGAGTGACCTTGATGAGCACGTGGGGCTGCCAGGGAATCCCGGGAGGAAATATTAACCATAAACCATATTCTCCTACCCCATTTAGTGCAAACTTCTAGCCTCCCTTTAAAATAAATGTTTTACCGCTCCTTAGATTTCTGAACTGCATCCTATTACAGTCCGGTTAGTCTGAATTTGTCCATTCCAGCTGTAAATGCTGTGGAGGCCAGAGGCTAGTGGGCATTTTAAATTGCTTTTGGAGAGGAATATACATTAAAAAAGTCAGATGACCAATTCCTCACTTCAAAGACCTGTAACTAGATTGTAAAGTCCCTGAGCGCAGAACTGCTGCTCTTCGTACAGTACCACGCACAGTCAGTGCGGAACATGTAATGATGTCAAGAAAAGCAGAATGCCTGACTCAGCTCCTGGGACACAGCCAGTGCCCTGCTGGGTGTGAGAATGGACTGCTCTCCATGGGCACACGGGCCACGGGTAAATGTTGCTTCCATTAAGAAATTTATGAGGAGAAAATATTTTTCTTCGGCAGCATTTTGGATTGGCAGTGAAATAAAATGCACAGTGGTCCCCTTCCCCTTTCCCACGTTCAACTTCTGCCCAGCTCCATGCATTGCAAGGAATTTACCCCAAAAGCCCTCTGTGACCTAAAGGCGGGATTGCAAACCCTGCACTAGTGGGTTCAGCCGGGAAAGGGAGAGGGATGGTTGGCCAGTTTTAATAGGAGCTTTGTGGAATCAGCAAAGCAAGAGACAGATTTGCCTGCTGGAATCTCCTATGGAGCAGTTACGTCTTCATGGCAGAGCCAAATGAAATCTTCAGTGTTTCAAGAGGAAACTTTATTTACCATCAGTTTCTGGCAGGGGAGTATTCATATTGGCAATGCTTGTTGCTAGTATTTACACTAAACCTTCAAATACATAGTTTGTTTAATAATAAACCCAATTTGATGCTCATTGGCCATCGCTTCTGCTGAAGCAAACCCACCAACCTCCTGGAAATCAAACCAGAAGAGTTTTCTCATGTCTTAGCTCATTTCTAATCAATGTAAACAAATGCATAGAGGAAACTTCTTGTTTATGGAACTGATAGAAGGGTCGTGTTGTGTAGCTCAGTGAATACGTGTAATACAACAAAAGAAAACTGCAAGAAAGGATTGGGGAGGCATCTGGGGTGGAGGGCAGTAAATCAGTCTGTCACCTTGGAGGTTGATGTTTTCTTGGCCTTCATGAGGAGGGAAAAGCCTGGCTAAGCCAAAATGCCCCTGGCTGTACGTACAAAAGCTCTGCCATTGACTAGTAAAGCAAGGCTGGCGCTTTTGCTGCACTCCTACTCTTCTAGAATTGCTCGCATGGAGTACTGAGAGCTTGGAGGCTTCTATTCTGCTTTTCCTTCAGTTCCTCTCTGTTTTGGTGGAAGGCCTTGCTTCAAAGCAACACACATTTAATAGAAGGAAGTAGTAGAATGAAGATAAGCCAAGGAAAATTTGGTCTGGATGTTTTGAAAGTAATTCCCTAAGGATTTCCTGGATATGTGATTCTTAATTTTCTCTCATAAACTGTAAAAGCAGCCAAGAGTCCTGTGGCACCTTATAGACTAACAGACGTATTGGAGCATGAGCTTTCATGGGTGAATACCCACTTCGTCGTACATGCATCCGACTAAGTAGGTATTCACCCACGACAGCTCGTGCTCCAATACGTCTGTTAGTCTATAAGGTGCCACAGGACTCTTGGCTGCTTTTACAGATCCAGACTAACATGGCTACCCCTCTGATACTCTCCTGAACTGCTGTGCAGCAGTGCTGGTAAAAGATGCCTTCATCTCCAGCAGTAAGAAACGATCTCTTTACGCAGTCTGAAAATCACTTTGCACTTCTTTTGGGGATGTAGGATGGTGATAAATCATGAGGTTGATTAGACCCTGGAATGGTCTCTCAGGAGTTGTAGTGGAAGCTGGAGTTAGTTCCAAGCAGACAAGACAGATGGCTTGGCTGTTCTCTCCAGGGCCAGTTGAGGTGATCAGTAGGTCTTTGTGTGATTTATTGGAGGCTGAGACTCTCCTGGTGTCAGGTGGCTCAGTAGGAGATGGGCCAGGGAACCAGATGTGTGCCACTGACTTCTTTGAACGTGTGCTGTTTTCTTTGCAGATGCGCACCGGCTTGGCTGCTTACTAACTGGAAGCTGAAGGTCTCTTAGCCTCTGTGCAGAGGAACAGAATGCGGGTCACCATGAGGCGAGTGTTGCTGGGGCTTGGCTTTGCTGTTGCCCTGATGGTGACTGTGCACCTTGGCCAGCAGATGTTGGAGTGCCAGGAGCTGCTGGGCAGGGGCTATGGCAAGCGGACGCATGGGCTGATGAGACCAGAAAACGAAGAACTGGTTATGGTGGACTCCAGTCACATTGAGTACCGGTACAGCAAGGAGATGCCGCTGATCTTTATTGGTGGGGTTCCGCGGAGCGGCACGACTCTCATGAGAGCCATGCTGGATGCGCATCCAGAGGTCCGCTGTGGAGAAGAGACTCGCATTATTCCCCGGGTGCTGGCCATGCGCCAGGCCTGGTCCAAATCTGGGCGCGAAAAGATGCGCTTGGATGAAGCTGGAGTGACGGACCAAGTCCTGGACTCTGCCATGCAGGCTTTTATCCTGGAAGTCATCGCCAAGCATGGGGAGCCAGCCAGATATCTATGTAACAAGGACCCCTTCACATTAAAATCCTCTGTCTACCTTTCCAGACTCTTTCCCAATTCCAAATTTCTGCTGATGGTTCGAGATGGCCGGGCTTCTGTCCATTCCATGATCACAAGGAAGGTAACGATTGCAGGCTTTGACTTGAACAGCTACCGAGACTGCCTTACCAAGTGGAACAAAGCGATCGAGGTGATGTATTCCCAGTGCGCAGAGATTGGGCAGTCCAGGTGCCTGCCCGTCTACTATGAGCAGCTGGTGCTGCACCCTGAGCAGTCCATGCGTGTCATCATGCAGTTCCTAGACATTTCCTGGAGCGACGCAGTGCTGCACCATGAAGAGTTAATAGGGAAACCAGGTGGAGTCTCCCTTTCCAAGTGAGTGTCTGTATGGCTGCCGCTGCTTTCCAAAGAGACTCCTGACTAGACAGAGCGGGTTCTTGCCAAACCTCCTTGGGGCATGGCCATGTTGTTTATTTTCATGCCTGGTTCTCAGGAGCAGAGGGATCGATGCACCCAACTCTGCTTTAGAGTATTGGTGTGTGTCTAAGTAAAGAACGTCGTGAGGGTCACAATGGCAGTTGGCCGCTTAGGTGAGGATTTTTAAGAATGCTGAGGTCTCAGTCATCCGACTTGTAAATAAGGAGATGATTTCAGGCTCTGCTTTGGCAGAGTCCTATTTAAGGAGCTCCAGTTTCGGGGTAATCTGTCTCCTTTCTCTTTTTCTACCCATTCCCAAATATTTCTTTAAACATTGGATTACGTTCCAGCTAGCACTGAGTGATTTGAGGTAGCATGCAGGTGAGGTTCCCTGACTTCCCACACGTAGTTCTGACACGGTCCTGGCACGAAGAACTGTGTACGCACAGCGTGCGTCTTCGAGAGCTGTGCCAGATTTTGAGCTTCTTGCTGTTGTTGTTTGTAGTGATCGTTTTGGCTACTTGGTAACTTTAGATTAACCGAACCCAACCGCTGACTGTAAACACGGATATATGGGAAGGAGCCAGACAAGTCTGTCTTCTAACAGTCTTTTTCTGTTAGTTCTGTGCATCCAGAACGGGGAGGTGGAGGAGGAAGAACCCACTGTACGGTTTTTGTCTGAGCAAGGGAAGGGGAGGTCATTGTCAGGCCATATTTTCATCAACACCAAGGGTATGTCTGCACTGCAGTGGGACACCCGTGGCTGGCCTGTGCCAGCTGACTCGGGCTCAGGGGGCTCTGGCTGCCGGGCTGTTTAATTGTGATGTAGATGTTCGGGAGGCCCCGAGCTTTGGGACCCTCCCACCTGCAGGACCCTAGAGCCTGGCCTCCAGCCTGAGCCCCAGAGGTCTACACTGCAGTTAAACAGCCTGCAGCCCGAGCCCCCGGAGCCTGAGTCGGCTGGCAGGGGCCTCATTGCAGTGTAGACTTACCCAAGAAGTTTTTCCCAAAGAGAGAGGAGCAGGGGAAGCGCGCTGCATGTGATTTGTGATTCAGTACCCTTGCAAAATGCTGGCTCACGCTAGTCAGCATTTTCCTGGGTGTGGTTCTCTTTGAGTCACAGCTGAACCGATGCCCCAGTGTGCCACGCTGTGGAACTGAGCCCTGGCTACTTAGTGGAGGGAGGGCAGGAGAGACGGCAAGAGTGATTAGAGTCCCATATTATTTAAGGACTGCAAAGGGGCATTAGGGCCTCATTGTCCTGGGTGCTGTACAAACAGAAGAGTACTTTTATTTTCCAGAATTAGGAGCTCTGGCTCTGGTGGTCAATTCCAAGGCAAGTCACTACATTGCTGATGCGCATGAATGGGGGTGTTTGACCAGTGGCTGTCATGAGTCTGGAGAGCCTCTTCGAGTCTGGCTCTCCATGGTGTGGAAGGCGTGAACACTGCAGGTGTGCTGTGCAGGAACTGGGCGCAGCTGAGCAGGGGGAATGCAGAGCATGCAGTTCACTCATGACTTGGGCTAGAGCTTTTCTCCTTTATGGCCTTGTCTTTCATTAGCTCCAAACCCTCCCCAGCCAAAGGAATTGTGGTTTGTGGTAGCGAGGGAAGGAGAGAGCAGCTACTGTGGTAGATGCAGGCATATTTCTTAGGCGAACTGATGGCCTCTGTTGGGCTTTGTATCTTTAAAAATCTACTGAGAGCAAATAGCCCATTAACTGACTAACGAATAGCCGATTAATCTGTTAATGCTGCCCAGTTCCCAAGGACCATGTGGCAGGTAGCCACAAATTCCTTTGATTTTTCTCTTGCAGTAACTGGGGTGAGAGGTTTGGCCATAGGAATGCCCGTCCCTTCAGAGGAGGGTAGAAATCAGTGACTGCCTGCCAAGGCCTGACGTGAGACAGGTCGGGTATGGGAGGCTTAACCTCTAGAGCCTCAGGCTCCCTGGATCCTTCATGGTTTGGCGGCGCCTGCCGCACTCCTGCTGCAGCCTCTGCTCCTCGTGCGTGAGCCAGAGATTTACGTGTCCTGAATAAACAGAATTGTCTCTAGGGAGGGCTCTAATTTCATGCTAATTATGTAAATCTGCCTAATTACAAGACGTTAACTTTGCTGTCTCAAAATATAAAAGGACAGTTTGCGCAGTGACAGGCTGCTGCTCTGCTTTGACTGCAGGGTGCAGACTGTCCCTGCCTGCAGCGATGCTTGGATTGCAGTGGGACACACTTTCCTTCTGTAGTGAAAACAGAAACTGTAGATGATCTAACACAGAAGGCACAGCAAGGTGGGCAGGATGGACGGGAGTGTCCCTAGGCCAGGCAGAGTGGGGAAGGATGCGTGGCGCTTGGGTATTGAAACACGTGGAGCCGACCCCTTAGGAGTGTTAGTGTTAGGTCTTTGGTCCTGCAACTCTACCATCCTAGTGAAGGCACTGGTGCTTTACCGATAGATTTAAAGCCTCTGTTTTATGAGCTTTGTATCCTGAAGACGCGGAAAATATCTGAGCTACATGCGTTTCTCAGGCATTGAGAATGAGAATTCAAATGGCAATAACCCAGCTGCAGGCTCCTACGTATGAATGCAACATACATCCAAAACCCAAGCGACTCATTTCTACTCTCTTTTCAGGATAGAAAGATCAACAGACCAGGTTATTAAGCCTGTAAACTTGGAAGCTTTGTCTAAATGGATCGGGCACATTCCAGGGGACGTATTGCAAGACATGGCCCAGATAGCACCAATGCTCGCTAGGCTTGGCTATGACCCATACGCAAATCCACCCAACTATGGCAACCCAGACCCCTTGGTAATCAACAACACCCAGAGGGTGAGTATTGCTACTGTCTGCTTAGAATGCTGAGTGTCACTGGATGATGGTGGGAGTGGCGCAAGTTACAAATACAAAATAGCCACAAAAATGTGGATTTACTATATGTAATTCTGACTTACATATCTCTCCAGGGTTGTAGAAGTCACTCAATCATACCAAAGAGAACTCTTTAAAAACCACTGCCCCTCTTTAAAAGATGATAAAACTACAGAAGGGGACGTGCCAGATACATTTTCCTTATTTTCATAACGTTGGTTCAGATGACAGATTCTGTGACATGAGAGAGATGAAATTCCTTTTGGTCTTGTGCCTCTGCAGGGCAGATATTGCACTACTCCGTCCTGGCCAGCTAATTCTGGAAGCCTCAGGAGTGTATTGGGTTTTTTTTTAATTAAGATCAAGTTAAAAGTCACCTAAATGCAAAGCTAGAAAACTCTGGTCTCTACCCAGTGGCAGACCTAGAAACTGATGCTTCATTCCTTAGCTCACCCCAAACTCACTCAAGTCAAGGGGAGGCTGGGTGCAGAAGAGATGCAAGGTCATGTCCTGGGACAGTGCTCCTACTCAGGCTGTGCTAAGGTCTTGGAGACGTTTACGTGTGCTGCTCTGGAAATTACAGCCCCTACTAGGGGGCGCTGCAGAGCCACGAGCCAGTTACTAAAGCGGGGGGGGGGGGACTTTTTGGCCTGAAGGCTGCATTGGGTTTCGGAAATTGTGTGGAGGGCCGGTTAGGGGAGGGGGTGGTGGCCTGGCCCCCACCTCCCATCTGCCCTCCCTCCCCCGGGACCCCTGCCCCATCCACACACCCCCGCTGCCTGTTCCTTGACCGCCGCCCCATCCAACCCGTCCTCTCATTCCTGACTGCCGCCCGCGGTCCCCTGCCCCATCCAACCACCCCTTCTCCCTGTTCCCTGACTGCCCCCAGCTGCCCCTGACTGCCTCCCACTGCCCCATCCAACCCCCACTCCTTCCTGACTGCCCCATCCAACCACCCCTTCTCTCTGTCCCCTGACTGCTACCCTGCCGCCTCATCCAACCATCCCTCCTTCCTGATGGCCCCACCGGGGATCCCTGCCCATCCAACCACCCCTTCTCCTTGTCCCCTCCTGGAACCCCATCCGCCTGCCGCCCCTTCCACCCCCCATTCCTTCCTGACTGCCGTCCAGGGATCCCTGCCCATCCAACCACCCTTCTCCCTGTCCTCTGACTGCCCCCCACTGCCCCATCCAACCCCACCTCCTTCCTGACTCCCCCGGGACCTCTGCCCCCATTCAACCCCCTGTTCCCCCCTACCCCCATCCATACCCCTTCCCCATGATCACCACCCTGAACTCCTCTGCCCTCTATCTAACCCCTCCTGCTCCGTGTCTCCTTACTGCACTGCCTGGCGCACTGGTGGCTGGTGGCGCTACAGCCACGCTGCCCAGCTGGAGCCAGGCCACACTGCCACCACGCAGCACAGAGACTGGGTCACTGGGCTCTGCAGCGGCACTGCCCCAGGAGCTCGCAGCCCCACCGCCCAGAGCATTGCGCCGGCAGCGGAGCGAGCCAGCTGAGGCTGCGGGGGGAGGGGCTGGGGGCAAGCCTCCTGGGCCAGGAGCTCAGGGGCTGGGCAGGATGGTCCTCCGCAGGCTGTAGTTTGCCCACCCCTGTACTGAAGGAAGGGACTCTTCTCATGTCCTTGTTTCTGCGTGGGCCAGGTCAAACTCTCTTCCCTCAAAGAAAGGACTCCAGGAGGACCAGGCAACTCCTGTACTAGGAGAACTGGCCCAGCGACTGCAATGAGGTGGTGCTGGTGGTTTATTGCAGTGGTGCCCAGGGGGCACAGTTATGGCACACACGGAACCCAGGGCAGACTGTTTTCATGTTCTAGGAGGTCTGGTGCCATCTCTGTGCATGACCCATTGAAATCCCAGCCCCTGCCCCTGGACCTGGCTTGCTCTGATTGTGGCACTGGCTTTGAGGACTGTTCCAGTCCCTGCAAGCTGTTAACAGCAGTGGAAAGTGGGGTGAGAGGCTCTCCCAGGATCCAGACCCTGCAGGAATCCTCAGTTCCGCAAAGTGGAGCCCTTCCGTTTTTGCCAGTGTGAACATGGAAAATGGTCATTGTACAAAAGATCCCTTCTTAGTGCCATTTTAACAAAATGCCCCCTTGGGTGAGAAGGGAGGGAGCGTGGCGCAGCCCAGAGAAACCACTTTTAGCAGAAGTCCTGAGGACAGCACTGCAGCCACCATCTGACGCCCAGAACGCTAGCGATCAGCCCAGCAGGGCAGAACCAAATCACACCAGGCTATTGCTCAGGCCTTCGAGGTTTGCTTCTGGTTCAGACACACTGTGACATGCCAGGAAGCTAATGAGGCAGAAGGGCTGCTTAAGCATCAGCTAGTCTGTACAAAGTGGAGTCACTCTGGTTTCATTCCTTCCATAGGTTATGAAGGGGGATTTTAAAACACCAGCCAATCTGAAAGGGCATCTTCAGGTGAGAGAGCCCGTGCTCTGTGTGTTCCTAAACCTATTACTGCCAGAAGCTGGGCCTGGACGATGGGGTGGATCACGAGATAAATTACCCTGTTCTGTTCATTCCCTCTGAAACACCCGGCATTGGCCAGTGCTGGCCTAGAAAGACCATTGGTCTGACCCAGCACAGGCATTCTCATGTTCTTATGACACACAATAACCTAATGGTCAACACACTAGGGCTGTGTCCAAGCAGGGGGCTTGGGCAACCAAGACTGCCTATTTAATATGGGAAATGTTAAAGTAAGCTGTGATTTTGGCTATCACAGTAGCATGTGGGGAGAGAGGCACCTCTCAGGTAGCCAGCATTAAAAGCATGTAGAGATTCACAAGTGAAAACCATTGCTTTGAATTAGCAGACTCAGAAACTTGTGCAGCCTGCCGGGCAGGGGTGTAATTGTGCTCCCTGCAAGAGGCACCAGCTGCAGATCCTGAATGGTTGTCAGGTGTAGTCCCATTGCAGTGATGAAGGTCTGGGTCACTGGGGAAGCCTACATATATAGGAGAGGTTGTACTTTTGCTAGGAGATCACCCTCTCAACTTACTCTGAGGGCTGGGCTACACTAGCGGGGGGGTTCCAACTAAGGTATGCAACGTCAGCTAAACTATTCGCGTAGCTGAAGTCGAAGTATCTTAGTTCGACTTACCTGACTGTCCTCACGGTGGCGGGTCAACTGCTGCGGCTCCCCCGCTGACGCTGCTTACTCCTCCTGCCGAGGTGGAGTACGGGCGGCGGTTAGCGGATCTATTTATTGTGTCCAGACGAGGTGCAATAAATCAATCCCCGATACATCGAACACTACCTGCCGATCCGGCAGGTAGTACAGACGTACCCTGAGAAGTGCAGTGGGAGAGTTTGTGTTTTGTATGTGACTTAATACTAATCATCATTTTTCTTGGATTGTTTTAGGTGACTCAGAATACGTCTGCTTCTCACTGAAAATTAATGATTTCCAGGTAGGTACTTGTGCTTTACTTGGAAATCCTGCAGGTCCATCTGCATTGCTCTGGGGTGGGGTTTTGCCTGCATAATTTCTAGTGCCTGTTGCTTAGAGTTCAGTGGCTCTAGGTGTGCCCCTGAGACACATCAACTCTGTGTTCAGTTTATTGCTCCAGTTTGCCAGAATAATACTGTTATTTTGCCAGATGAGTTTCAAAATTGATTTCTTGCCTTTCCTGTGAAAACATGTTTACTTGCCCAAAATGTATATAATCTACTCGGGAACATCACCAGTCTGTAGGATTGCTGAGAACATGGAAATGTCCAGATGAACTAAGCAGTAGTTCTGTGTTGCAGGAGGAGAAACTCTGATAACCCTCTAGAACAGGGGTTGGCAACCTTTCAGAAGCGGTGTGCCGAGTCTTCATTTATTCACTCGAATTTAAGGTTTCGGGTGCCAGTAATACATTTTAACGTTCTTAGAAGGTCTCTTTCTACAAGTCTATAATACATAACTAAACTATTGTTGTATGTAAAGGAAATAAAGTTTTTAAAATGTTTAAGAAGCTTCATTTAAAATTAAATTAAAATGCAGAGCCCCCCGGCCCAGTGGCTAGGACCCGGGCAGTGTGAGTGCCACTGAAAATCAGCTTGCATGCCGCCTTTGGCACGCATGCCATAGGTTGCCTACCCCTGCTCTAGGATGTGCCATTGGCCTCCATGGATTAATAATAAAAAAAAGTCAGACTATTTTTTAATTAACGAAACAAAACAAGCAGAACATCTCTGTAGTTCTTGCTTTCCCCTCTTCTTCTGAGACAAAGCTTAAGGTCCATGTTTTTACACAATAATCCCTACACTGTGTTGTAAAAACAATTGTAAGCACTTGTAAAATCTAAGGCCACGTCTACACTTACAAGTTGACAGCGGCACAGCTGTACGAGCCCTCGTGTAGTGCTGATGGGAGAGAGCTCTCCCGTTGACATAATAGCTACCACAGCTTGTTGAGTTGGTTTTATGTTGGGGGGAGGGAGAGCGTCTTCTGCCTACATAGCACTGTGCACGTGAGCACTTATGCCATCAAAATTTGTTACTCGGTGGGGTATTTTTTCACACCCTTGAGCGACAGAAGTGTTGACATAAGTTCTAGTGTAGACATGGCCTGACATTTCAAATGTCCATTGAATTGGAAATGTTGTCTGGTTCTGAGTTTGAGACACAAATCAACATCATGATGATTGTGATAAAGGGAACAAAACCATTGAACAGGAACAGAGAGTATATTAGGCCTGGTCTACACTTCCAGCTTACACTGGCATAGTGCTGTCAGTCAGGGGTTTGAATCCCTCCCCCCTCCGAAACGGAGCTATGCTGACAAGAGAAGCAGCAGTTTGAGGAGTTCCTATAGTGGCGGCTCTCCTCCTGTCTGTATGCGGTGCATCTACACTGAGGAATAGGCTCTGTTGTGGAGATGTAGCACCAGTCTTGGTTCCTGATTGGGAGTTTGTAGGTCTCTCACAAAGTCATTTGTAAGAGCCCTGGGTACAAATGATCATAGATTTGCTGTGTTAGGTATATAGCTCATTTCTCTGTCTAAAATGCTTTTTCCCCCTGCAGGATGTTGCAAGTGGCCTTTCATTGCCCAGCAGAGAAGGAATTTGCAAATGCAGAAGTGGAAATCTGTTATCCAAGCATATTGCTTGCTACTAATATTGCCAAAATGTGACTGCTGTACCAAGAATGTATTTGCATTTATTTGCAAAGGTCAGACATTTCACACTTCAAGTACCAGTTGTCTACCTTTTCCGAACACTATGTGGTAAAGAGAAAAATCTGTGGAAATGAATTTTCGGACTGAACCTTAGAAGTGCATTGGAAAGAGATTTTATATTCAGTTACTTGAGAACTTTTTAAAGTTGCATTAAAATTGTCTTGTAATTTTGTTCTCTAATTTGAAACCAGAAATAGGTGTAATAACCGCATAGAGCCTTTGTTGTACAAGTGACAATCGGAGACCTGCTGTCTATCATTCCTTCACTGGTAACGTACAGAATCTATTGAAGAGTTAATATATGAGGCTGTTCTGTTTCAGGCATGGCTCAGTCTGGTTTATTTCCTGTGATGCGAGTGTTCTCCAGTACAGAAGAAAGTGTCCCAGGTGTGCTGGGCCAAGCCCCCATGCCGCTGCTCGCTCTCCTGAGGTGCGCCCAGGTGATGGGCCTGGAGCAGGGCCAGGCCTGTGTGACCCAGGGCAGGGGCCTATGGGGGTGCAGGGCCCGTGGGACCCTGGGGAGCAGCTGGGTGCCCCTGGCCTGTGAGCCTGGCTGGGGGTGTGTCCAGGGGATGGGCCAGGGCAGGGGCACGCGGGGGTGCAGGGCCTGTGGGACCCTGGGGGGCAGCTGGGTGCCCCTGGCCTGTGAGCCTGGCTGGGGGTGTGTCCAGGGGATGGGCCAGGGCAGGGGCACGCGGGGGTGCAGGGCCTGTGGGACCCTGGGGGGCAGCTGGGTGCCCCGGCCTGTGAGCCTGGCTGGGGGTGCGTCCAGGGGATGGGCCAGGGCAGGGGCACGCGGGGGTGCAGGGCCTGTGGGACCCTGGGGGGCAGCTGGGTGCCCCTGGCCTGTGAGCCTGGCTGGGGGTGCGTCCAGGGGATGGGCCAGGGCAGGGGCACGCGGGGGTGCAGGGCCTGTGGGACCCTGGGGGGCAGCTGGGTGCCCCTGGCCTGTGAGCCTGGCTGGGGGTGTGTCCAGGGGGGGGCAGCTGGGTGCCCCCAGCCTGTGGGTGCGAGACCACGTGCAGTGGCACCTGGGGCAGTGGCTGGTGCCCCCTGGCGGCCCCCGGCCGCGCTGCTCAGCAGGGCGGGGCTGGATCCCTAGGGGCGGGGCCAGGCTGCTCCGCCTCCCGCCGCAGTCAGCCAGCACCATAGAGAGGCGAGGCCACCACGGACAGCTGGGCTGGCCGCTCTGCCTCCATGTCTCTATGGTCAGGGGCGTGGCTTGGGCAATCGCGGCGCAGCCCGGAAGTAAAGGCCACCGCTTCCTGTTTCCGGGTCAGCAGCGCTGGTCGCCTTCGCGCCGCGGAGCCGAGTGCTGGCGGGAAGCCGGAGTCCCGAGGCCCGTGTGACCGCAGGCGGAGCCCGCTCTGCCGGCGCGGTGAGCGGCCGGCACTCGGGGTAGACGCGGTCCCCTCACCCCCCCCCCGCTAGTGGTCTGTCCTCGCGCTGCCCCCACGGCTCGTAACGGGGCGTCACTAGCGCCCCACCCCTCCCCCCGTGTCACCGCCTCGCGCGGGCTGTGCCCTGCCCCTCCCCCCCGTGTCACCGCCTCGCGCGGGCTGTGCCCTGCCCCTCCCCCCCCGTGTCACCGCCTCGCGCGGGCTGTGCCCTGCCCCTCCCCCCCCGTGTCACCGCCTCGCGCGGGCTGTGCCATTTCCACCCCCCCGTGTCACCGCCTCGCGCGGGCTGTGCCCTGCCCCTCCCCCCCCGTGTCACCGCCTCGCGCGGGCTGTGCCCTGCCCCTCCCCCCCCGTGTCACCGCCTCGCGCGGGCTGTGCCCTGCCCCTCCCCCCCGTGTCACCGCCTCGCGCGGGCTGTGCCCTGCCCCTCCCCCCCGTGTCACCGCCTCGCGCGGGCTGTGCCCTGCCCCTCCCCCCCGTGTCACCGCCTCGCGCGGGCTGTGCCATTTCCTCCCCCCCGTGTCACCGCCTCACGCGGGCTGTGCCATTTCCACCCCCCACCCCCCGTGTCACTGCCTCGCACGGGCGGTGCCCTGCTCCCCTGCCCCCCCCCCCCCGGTCATCATGCCCACCCTGCTGCCAGCTCGCTGACTCTCCCGGGATGTTGCTCTCTCCCAGCCCATCATGTCGATGTCCCATCTCTATGGCAAAGATGATGATGGTGATGTGGAGATGGAGAAATTTGAAATCACGGACTGGGACCTGCAGAACGAGTTCAACCCCAACCGCCAGCGCCACTGGCAGACCAAGGAGGAGGCCACCTATGGCGTGTGGGCCGAGCATGACTCGGACGACGAGAGGCCCAGCTTTGGAGGCAAACGGTACGGGCAGGTACCAGTGCCCTGCAAGCTTTGGCAGTACTGTGAACACACAGAATCGTCTCTTTGTTGTTAGCGTAGCTGATAAGCTAAAATAACAGTCCAAATGAGAGACTGATTCCTTAATGCAGTACCAACCGATTTCTCACTTTTAACTTGATTCTTTGTCAGTCTGCAAAGAACTATTAGGGCGACTCCTTTACAAGTTCTATAGGATATTTGATTTTATGTGTTTTCCTATAAATGTAACTCAGTGACTTGATGTAAAGAGCCTGATTCAGAAGGCAAAGCTCTCTAGGAAATTGTGCTACTGTGGCCAGTTTGAGATTGTAATGGCTTTGGAGGGTATCTGTGTGGAGAGGAGAGGGGTTAATATTTAGTTCAGTGTGTTATCAAATGGACTGTATTCTTCATATATACACCTCTACCTCAATGTAATGTGACCCAATATAACACGAATTCGGATATAATGCGGTAAAGCAGGGCTCTGGCGAGGTGGGGGGCCGCGCACTCTGGCAGATCAAAGCAAGTTTGATATAACGCGGTTTCACCTATAACGCAGTAAGATTTTTTTGGCTCCCGAGGACAGCATTAAATCGAGGTAGAGGTGTAGTTTGAGTCCAAGATTTGTTTCCTTATTGCCCAGTTAGTAAGTGGTTTGTGAGGGAGATCACCAGTGTGCTAGGTCACAACTCATTAGAGAAAGCCTTGCGTGCACACTCAAAACCAACATTTTCCATAGCTGAAATATCAGAAGTTTGAATTTAACAGCTTGTAATGCTATTTCTTAACACTGAGTTTATTTTGAAATCAGGAAAATCTGCACCAAGGTTTTTCTGAGTGTGTGCATTTCAAGTTCTGATTCAATGGAACAGTGTTACAACAGCATGACCGTGAAATCCCTTTTTTGTGCAGCTCTCGGGACTACTCAGCCCCTGTTAATTTCATCAGTGCGGGACTAAGAAAAGCTGCAGCTGAGGAAGTGATAGAAGAAGATTCAGATGAGGATGAGAAGCCCATTAAGCAGGAAGAATTCCCTAAAGAGTTTGTACCAAAGAAATTAAAAACAGTGAGTTATTCATAAAAGTACCTACCAGACCTATTTAAGTTATTTACGGAGTATTAGCCATGGTATAGTCTAGGTACTGGCTCAGTAATACAGCAGCTGAGAAGGGAGAACAATGGCTGAGTAAGATCACAGAGCTACTTGTGATACTGGTTTGCAGTGGAGGGAGGAGTTTCCCTTGGCTTTTCTTAGTGTATTTTGATGGACTGCATATGTTCTTGGGAGCTTCACTCCTCCCCAGGCCTCTTAAGCCCCTTCCCTTCATTAATACTCATTTTGAGTTGAATGAGGTTGAAGTAAATGAATATCCAGGTTTTGCTTCTACCCATCAATGATAAATATTTTTTCAAATTATTTTTTTTCACAGAACTAAATGTGATTAGCATAAGCAAATTATCAATTAAATGGATTAAAAATCCAAATCCATTTTTCGACTGTTCAGGTGCAAAATATCAGGAACCAACTTATTTCCGCCCACAATAGAGCCTTACAGATCAGCCCATAATGGGAACAGGGCTACAAACCCCCAACTCCAGCAGTGGGCCTGGGGGTCTCTCTGACAGAGAGTTCGAAGAGCAGCACAGAGTGCAGGCTGGTGAGGCTCCTCAGGGGCAGCCTCATCTTGAGACAGCTGGCCAGGAGCTTGGTGATTATATCACTTATCTGGTATTGGTTTCTTTTTCTTTTTCACAGGGTGGTAATTTCAAACCCAGCCAGAAAGGATTTATAGGAGGGACCAAATCTTTCATGGACTTCGGCAGCTGGGAGAGACACACCAAGGGAATAGGGCAGAAGCTTCTTCAGAAAATGGGTTATGTCCCTGGCAGAGGGCTTGGAAAGAATGCTCAAGGTACTGTGTGTTTTCCCCAAGAGCGTGGGCCTGAGATGGGGATTCTTTAAGGAAACTGCACACTTGGTTCTTGTTTGCCCACCTCTTCTTCAGACAAGTTGGATCATCAAGATCAAATCCAGTTGTATTAGTTTTAAATAATTACAGCAGTAATTAGATGAAATTGACATATGGTGGGAGAGTGTACAATCTCTGATTATGTAGCATGAGGAGGAGACAATTGGAGGGAGATTAAATTAAAAGGCATTCAACTTGGAACAATCAAAAGAAATGCTATTTTGTGCAGTGTATAGAATTCATTAGCATCGGTGGTTAGAGGAACATGCTACAGCAGGTTTTTAAAAGTGCCTGAAAATTTTAGGGCCACCAATAACAATGTGTAACTGCAAAATACTGACACTGCTGAAGACAGAATGCCAGACTGGATGATCTGTGCCAGTCTGATAACTCTCTTTTTCCTATGGTGACCTATTTACAGCTTTTCCTGTTCAAATGGTTAGACCCCACTTCCTAGCTGACATTCACAGACTGTTCTGAATCCCACCCCCAGGTATCATCAATCCGATTGAGGCCAAGCAAAGGAAAGGCAAAGGGGCCTTGGGAGCATATGGCTCTGAACGAACCAGTCAGTCCTTGCAGGACTTCCCTGTTGTTGACTCCGAGGAAGAGGCTGAAGAGGTAGGACTCTTGGTCTGTCTGTGTCACAGGGTTAAGGGCTCCCTCTGTGTTGAAGACTCCTATCGCAATGTGCAGTACTAGGGCATTGTCCCATGTCGGGGAAGCCATTCAGCTCACTGGCATGCAGGAAGCTGAAGTTACAGATTCCATTCCTCTCCTTGTGGGTTTTTTTGTTTTTTCTCCCTATCCCTTGAAAGAGAGACTTATGCTAATGGGTTTGCCCTTGCTGCTGGAATCTGACTTGCTAATGCTCTGGGACTGTAAAGCCTGTTTGTTTGGCTGGGCTAATAGGAACATTTGAAGGGGTTTTTTCCCTCTGTCCTGGGAATAAGATCCAGAAATGTACTGGTTAGGACCATCTGTAATATGTTTGACTCGGCCACAGAATTTCAGCCAGTAACCTGCCATTAAGCTTTAATCTTTGCCCATTGTTTTTATATACTGCATTCTTTAAAGGACCTGAGCTGAAATATTCTTGTATAAAGAATCCTATGACAGACTTGCATGGCTAGCCAGCAACCTGAATCTCTGGTCTGACTTTGGCTTTTTATTTAGGAATTTCAGAAAGAGCTCAGTCAGTGGAGGAAGGATCCTAATGGAGGCAAGAAAAAACCCAAATACGCCTACAAGACAGTAGAAGAATTGAAGGCCAAAGGCAGGCTTGGCAAGCAGCTCACAACTCCTCAAAAGGAACTATCCCAAGTTAAGGTAAGACCAATATCCAAAGCAATGATATGTTTAAATCTCTAGGAGATTTGCATCTGTCTAAGGTGCATCATCCTCATTATCATCCATACAAGACAGAACGAAGATACTTAGCAGAAAATCTGCAGAACATGTGGCAGGATCTTGTTGCCTCTTTCAGCAAAAGTGCTGGTTCTGCGAGTACTTAAGAATCAGAAGCTTTGGTTATTGACAGGCTAATGAGAACCAAATTCTCAACCCCCTGAGGGATAGTGACTGGACTTGTCCTTGGTCTGCTTGTCTGAAATCACAGTTCTTGAGGTAACAGAATTGCTTAAGACTTTCCTCCAGATGCAGCATGCAGCTCCTTACGTTATAAAGTGACTTGTATTTATGGTCTTGTGCAATGGTAGAGGGGAAAACATAGTCCTTTCTCTCCAGATATAGGCAGATAGAAAAGACCTTTTCTCTGCTCTTATTTCTGCCTCCAGCCCCTAATTTCCTGTGACACCAAATCCTTAGCAAGGCTGTAACTGCATGGAGTGCAGTTGCTTTTGAGAGAGACCCAAACTGCTGCATCCTCAGTTTCAGTCTTCTTGCTCAAATAACTTGGTTATGTTAATAACAACTGGAAGCTGCTGAATTACCAAGATAGCTTCCAGTCTCAATCCTGGGTAATGGGTTTCCTTTGAATAGTAGTATTGAACTCTGGCTGTTTAGACACATTTGTTTTTGTTTATTGGAAGGTTATAGACATGACTGGCCGGGAACAAAGGGTTTATTACAGTTACAGTCAAATCAGCCATAAGCACAATATCCCAGATGACAATCCTCAGCAGCCACTGGGCAAAGACTCCAAGCCCCAAGCATTTGCCTTGCCAGAACTGGAGCACAACCTGCAACTTCTCATCGATATCACAGAGCAGGAGATCATCCAGAATGACCGGCAGCTGCAGTATGAGAGAGACATGGTTGTCAACCTGACCCATGAGATACAGAAGATGTCTGAAGTCCTCTCGCATGAGGAGACAGCAATTAGCAACCTCAGCAAGGTCCTGGAATTGGTGGAGGAATGCGAGAGGCGAATGCAGCCTAACTGTGACAATCCACTTACCTTGGATGAATGTGCAAAGATTTTTGAGACCCTCCAAGATAAGTATTATGAGGAATACAGGATGTCCGATAGAGTGGACCTGGCAGTAGCTATCGTCTTTCCTCTCATGAAAGATTACTTCAAGAACTGGGATCCCCTCAAGGTGAGTACTGGGTTTGGCTTCAGTATTTTATCAGTTAGGACTGAAAAGATTTTTGTAGTTTGCTTTGATTGAAAAGTTGACTAAACAACCATAGGAAATCATACAGTTTGTTCATGGTCTGTTGCGGTAAATGTATGCATGCAAAATGTGGGAGCACTCGAGAGCTGCTGACATTACTCGCTAAAGCTGAAGGCCAAGATTTTCTAAAGTGACTGGAGATTGTGGGAGTCTCAATGTTTGGGTGCCTGCCTGGAGACCCATTATCAAGGGGCCTGATTTTCAGAGGCTGGTGGTGCTCAGAAGAAACAGTAAATGGCGAGACAGGTCCCTTTCTTTTTATTGCATGGGAAGTCTGCCTAACTTGGCAATGAAAGGGTGTGCTGTCCAGCAAGTCATGCCATTTAGCATAGATAAATAAAGCACATATAGATAAAACATACAGTATCATATCTGTAATATGTAGCTTTAGCGTTTACAAATCTTATTTCTCTTTGCCCTGGTGTCTTTGGTTTATATTAAATCCACTCCAGGGTTATACTCTGGTGAGAGACTGACTGCCACATCCTGTCAGCTTGCTGTTTGTTGGCAGAGGGGAGGCAGGGAAAAGGTCTCTCTCCCTCAGCACATTACCACCCCTCTGCTTTACATGCTAATGGGCAACCATGAAAGTAGTAAATGTTGCCCTGGCTCATTTTTTCTTTTCAGGACTGTATGTATGGCACAGAAATTATAGCCAAGTGGAAAAGGCTTTTAGAAAATGATCAGTTGTTATCGCATAGTGGGCAGGATCTAGCAACGGATGCTTTTCACAGGTAACCAATGGTACTTGTATGCAACACTCTCAAATGATGGTCTCTTGGGATGGAGAAAAGTGGGAGGAAATGTACTTTCCAGATGATGCCCTTTAATGAACTGAAGTGTCTGTTAAAATCCAGCTGTCAAATGTAAACAAAGTAGCCTTTTTAATTCCTTGAAGTCCTCTATAAAAGACAAAGCAAATGTTTAACATTCACTTCTGCCAAACCTAGGCTGTAGCTTAATCTTGACTTTGATTTTTCCAGGCTTATGTGGGAAATGTGGATGCCGTATGTAAGAAACATAATAACACAGTGGCAGCCGAGAAACTGTGGACCAATGGTAGATTTCTTGGACAGCTGGGTGCATGTTATTCCTGTTTGGATATTGGATAATATTCTGGATCAGCTTATCTTCCCCAAACTACAGAAGGAGGTAAGATGAGAGATCCATTTACACTGAAGCCACACTCTGAACCAATGTTCAAACCACCGTGAGTTACGAATATTGGATAACTTTTTCATTTTGGAGCCTCAGGGCAGCATTAACAACAGTGGGATGCTTTCATTATAATTGTGTGTGCATTTGGTGGAGAGGGGCTCAGCTGCTTAGGAGTCACTGGGTAGATTTATTTCTATTGCAGTAACTTTTTGTTTGTTTCAAGGTTGAAAACTGGAACCCTCTGACAGACACTGTCCCAATCCACTCTTGGATTCACCCCTGGCTTCCACTGATGCAGTCTCGATTAGAGCCATTATATTCTCCAATCCGAAACAAGTTGGCAAATGCACTGCAGAAATGGCACCCCAGTGACTCCTCAGCCAAACTGATCCTTCAGCCCTGGAAAGAAGTGTTTACACCAGGATCTTGGGAGGCTTTCATGGTCAAAAACATTGTGCCTAAACTCGGTGAGGCAAGCCAAAGAACAGTCCCCCACAACCCCGCTGATGCCATCCAAACTGGTTTAAAGGCTCTCTAGCCTAAAGTAAAGCTCAGTGTACTGTTTTAAGATGTATGCTTCTAGCAGAGAGTAGCACCCAGTGGAGATTTAGCATACTTGCCTTTTTGGAGCCAAGGATGGAGTCTGAACCCTGTTAGGCAGCATCTTTGATTTAAGTCCTCTTTGACCACTTAAACTGCTAGCTGAATAGGTTGAAGTACTTCCTGCAGTTTAAAACAGCCAGTGTGCCAGCAGAGCAGTTCCTATTCTGACTTCTCTCTTCTGTCCCCAGGGATGTGTCTCAATGAGCTCGTCATCAACCCGCACCAGCAGCATATGGATGCGTTTTACTGGGTGATCGACTGGGAGGGGATGGTCTCTGTGTCCAGCCTTGTTGGAATTCTGGAGAAACACTTCTTCCCCAAATGGTTGCAGGTGTGTAGTTCAGAGACTAACCAATGATAAGGTGGTGGTGAATGGCTGTGAGGGACTTGGCTCTCTGGCTGTTGCCAGGTGAAATATTTTATTGGTTCAGCTCAGAATTCCAATTCCTGCCCAGTGTATATTGCATGGCAGAAATGGCTTGAATGTTAAATGCAGACATTTCTTAGTGATGGCTCCGTGTATATCAGATGGAGACTGTGCTTCTTTAGCAGACACAGATTTACAGTCTTTTCTTCTTAGTATAAGCACATTTAGAATCAAACTAACTGATACTGGGGGGAGGCGTTGATCCATGTTTGTGCCACCCCATTGATGTGTGTTTTTCAATTTCTTTGCAGGTGCTGTGCTCCTGGCTAAGTAACAGCCCCAATTATGAAGAGATCACCAAGTGGTACCTTGGTTGGAAGTCTATGTTCTCAGACCAGGTGTTAGCACATCCTTCGATTAAGGACAAATTTAATGAAGCTCTTGATATCATGAACCGGGCTGTCTCTTCCAATGTCGGTAAGTAACTTGTTGTGAAGGCTTCACCATTTCTGTCCTAACTGGTGCTTCCCAGTATAGCAGTACTTGATTCTTGCATTCAGTCAGAACCCCTGCTAACTACAATGTCCATAGATCCTGCCACCACTCATGCAAAAATGCTTTTACTTCTGTTCCAGAAATGTGTGGCACTAGACTGCTCTTCTGATAGCTGCAGTTGACTGAAATAATTTTTTTTGTACAGTTGCTGTTTTCATATTTAAAGGGCAGAGGTATAGAGATGTTAGGTGTCTTGTATCTGTGTGTTTGGATGTCAGTGATTAACATAAGAACGGCCAGACTGGTTCAGACCAAAGGTCCATCTAGCCCAGTATCCTGTCTACTGACAGTGGCCAGTGCCAGGTGCCCCAGAGGGAATGAACAGAACAGGTAATCCTCAAGTGATCCATCCCATTCCCAGCTTCTGGCAAACTGGCCAGGGCCACCATCCCTGAGGGGCCACTGTTCAAATACTTGGTTTCTAAAGCTACAGTCTGTGATCTTAGCTTTGTGGTGAAAATTGGTGCTTCTTCCCAGCACTATGGAAGCGTCCAGTAGGAAGTACTCTTGGGAATTAGTAAGCTTGTTGGCAGCTGACAGGATTGTACAGGGAGAACTAGACACATAAAAGTGCAGAACTTAAGAGACGAATAAACTGTCTCCGAAACCCACTTCCCTGTGTGTGTCCTGCCTCAGCAGTGAATCAACTTCTTACCCTGCTTCTTTTAAAGTGTTATTTAAAGTGTTTTAAAGTCCTGTGGAAGGACTGTGGGCCCATGGCACAGTACAGAAGGTAGTCCACAGAGTCAGTCTTGAAGGCTGCATTATATTCCTATAGTAAAATAATGAACCAGATACACAACTATAGGCATACATTGTACCATACTGGAAATTCACCGCCTCTGAGACACTCCTAGCATGGTACTCAGAACAGCCACCAAGTGACATAAAGCCTCTCTCTGTGTGTGGAATTGATGATTGATGTTGAGCTCTTTAAGGCTACTGAACTGTCTGGCTTTTCAGCAGTCACTCTGTCTAACCTGCTAATAGACAGCTAGTCTGATTGCAGGGACTTGGGGGTTTGGATGGAGCATGGCATCTTTGCCCAGATTTCCCTCCGTGTCTAATGGCATTGCAGTGGAGCAACTTCCTACAAGCGTCCATGTCCAAACTGTTCTAGACACTCTGGCGAGATTCAGTGACAAAGGCTTGTTTTAAATCTTGCCATTTGTCATAGTTCAATAGAATTGATTTAGCAGAGGTGAAACATTCTCTCTCTCTTTAGCATCAAATACTGTAAAAGATGCACAACAGTATTTACGACTGCCCCTCTGACTCTGTCCCACTGGACTAGGTGTATGCTGCACCCCTGACATTCAGCATTTAGGTTCATCACTGTATCCTGTTCAAAAATGGATTGGAACCTTGCCTTCACCTATTCCACTTTTTCCTCAAACAGGTGGCTACATGCAACCAGGTGCTCGGGAAAACATTGCCTATCTCACTCACACAGAGCGGAGGAAAGACTTCCAGTACGAAGCTATGCAGGAGCGGCGAGAGGCTGAGAACATGGCCCAACGGGGCATAGGCATGGCTGCTAGCTCTGTGCCAATGAATTTTAAAGACCTCATTCAAACAAAAGCAGAAGAACACAATATCGTCTTCATGCCTGTGATCGGGAAGCGGCATGAAGGAAAACAATTGTACACATTTGGACGAATTGTGATTTACATTGACAGGGGCGTTGTGTTTGTACAAGGAGAAAAGACATGGGTGCCAACTTCTCTTCAGAGTCTCATTGATATGGCTAAATAAGGATCTTCCTCTGTGCCAGGAGCGTTGTACATAGAAAGTACTGTCAGGATTCACATGCTAACAGCTGTTTAGTGTGACTGTCTAACAATAAAGAGGTGACTTGACTTTGTAGATCTGATGGATTTTTCAGTTCCTTTGTAAGATATTTTTTTTAACAGTGCTGTTCAGACAGCACACGTTGGTAAAGATAGCATTTAAAAGGTGCTGTTGAGAGAGATACAAACAGTTGTCACACTTTAAACTAGATTAGCAAGCGTATCAGCTATGCAAAAAATGTATTAAGAATTTCTCACCTAACTCAAAAAGAACAGGAGTACTTGTGGCACCTTAGAGACTAACAAATTTAAATCTGTTAGTCTCTAAGGTGCCACAAGTACTCCTGTTCTTTTTGTGGATACAGACTAACACTGCTGCTACTCTGAAACCTGTCACCTAACTCAGTTTCCCCATGAGGCAACAGCTGCACCGATAAAACCCTCAAGAAAAATGTTTCTGCAACTTGCTTGGCTGACAAAATCATGCTTCCTGAATTCCAATTCAGTGTGCTGGTAACTCAGCATTTCTTTCTGGTTTTAGCTTCATCCTTGCACTGGAATCCTACAGGCAAAGCCTTATGATAGGTAATGTCATACACAGGCCTCAGAGTGGGTGGGTGGTGATGCTTCAGCAAACTTAAAGGACATCTGCCTGGAAGAACTTGCTCAGTATCTGTATACATATTAGTGATGAGTTGTTTTAGGCCTAACTCTTCCTGTCTAGAGGTACTCAAGATCTGGATCATCATGCAAGAATGCAGTCAATAGCTGACTTTCCAAGGCAGTGAACAGGGAAAGCCCCCCTGTAGTCCATGGCTTCTTGATGCAGTATTTTTAACTGTGGTTGAGATCCCCTTAGCATCTCATTTTCTCTGTTCTGTAGGGGGGCTGATACAAAATATAAATCTAAACTTCTACCTCACTGAAGGCCAGCCTTTTTCTGGGGAGGTTATAGAAAGCAGGCCCAGTCTTCTAGGAACTGGTCAGTTCAACACAGCCTGTCACTTTTTAAAGCACAAGACACAGATGTTAAGCAAAATGAAAAAAGAACTAGTATGACTTTATTTAGTGAATAATAAAATAGAGTGTAAGCTAACATACAGTTTTTACTTTTTAAAAAAGGTCACTACCTCTGAGAAACATCTGTCGCATTAAGCTCTGGTTGCAGACACTGCTGCTGCCTTCAAGATTTCTGGCTAAATGTGTTAGCCAGCCCACACTTTATATAGATAGCTGTGGTAAGTGAACTTAACATCCCCTTACTATAAGTGAATGTAGCCCTGTAAAAACAGGCACAAACTCCAGGGAGTAATTAAAGGTTCCATTTCAGTCTGGTCCTAGCATGAAACAACTCCATTTGTCCTATTTCCTGATAATCTCCAGGTCATCACATTCCTGGTACACTGGCTCTTCCTGAAACTGCCAGGTTTCTGTTGGGAGCTCCTTGAGTTTTTGTAAAGGAAACCAGTGGATGGAGGTGTCATTAAATATATCCATATACTGAGGATGAATTGGAAATGCAGCTTCCTCTGTCCCTTTTAAAACCTAGACATGGTTGAAGAGCATAATTATGCAAGATACAATAGAACATGGTTTCCATAATCAAAATCAATCTTGGTAAAATGTGTGGAAACTAGAACACATGAAACTCCGGGAAGCCAAGCTAAAATCTTGCATGCAATGCATCATCCAACCCTTAAACAGCTAAGCTGGGCTCCTGCCAGACCCCTTTAGCTGTAGCACAGTGGTTTTCTAGCCTTTTTTCCCATTTACGGACCCCTAAACATTTTTTATTTGAGGTGTGAAACCTCAAACAATCTGTGGACTTCCACAGGTTGAAAAGCACTGCTCTGGCATGGGAGAACCAACAAAAGGGATTATCACAAATTATGTAACTGTTCTCATTAATTTATCTTCAATATCTAGAGACTGAGGTGACTATCCAATACAATATATTCATGTTTCTTAAAATAGTAAATTGTACCTTTGCTATGTACAAATAATCTCGCTCTAATATTCTTGCCAACAACCTAGAAACAAAGACAAACATTAGCACTGGAACCAATTGACTTTACTGTTGGAAGCATGTTGTATTAAGAGAGAACAGGAAGTTAGTTAACACACAAGGCAAGTTGTACAGAATGTGTGAAGTGTCTATAGGAAGGAAAGCACAGATGAAGCCCTTAGCATCATGCTTAGTTTAGCTTGATGGAGTCTACCTCACTACTTATTTCTGTGTGCATGTGAAAACTAGCAAAAGCAACTGGGCCTGTACAAGGGGCAATTTTGAACACATTTAAATATTGGTTTGTAATGAACTCAGGTTATTCTGAGGACTGCTCAGACCTTACAGGAGTATGGAGAAAAAGAACAAGTCACAGAGAAAGTCAGCAATAAGGCAGAGGCTGCATGTTTAGAAAGTGACATGTCACAAGTTTACAAGCGCATGGTCTTGCTCTCCAGGTGGTGATCTTCGCCCATAACCTGTCCAGTGTGAGGAGTAGTAAAGAAGTGGTCTAGACATCTGGCAACTCCAGTGGGGAAGGTTGAGGTAATGTAATAGGATAAACAATTTCTTTATCTGCCCTTGTGATGCTGCTTGTATCTTGCAAAACAGTCAGTTTGGAGGTACAGTGTAGACACTCCCAGACTTCACTGGAGGGCCTGCTCATGCCCACTGAAGCCTAGTTCTGTTCCAACTGAATCAATGGCCACATCCCATCAGCCAGAGGAGCAAGGTTTAGCTCTGTGGCTAAAACTGGTTTATAACACAACACTTCAGGATCCGTTTTCAATCACAAATACATTATTAATCTTTTCCTGCTGTGCCTGCCTACAAGCAGAAAAGTGAAATGTATAAACATTGAGACCTGCACTGCTCCGGTGACCGAACCTTGCCCAGTCTCAAACAGGAAGCCAGAAGCCTCCCAAATTGTCACTGCTCTACAGAAAAGAGCCTCTCACCTCAGCAGTGTTGTAATCCCCAAAGCAGGGTGCATGGAAGTTTAATTGACTAGATCTTATCTGAAAGGCCACAGACTTGGCAGCAAGTCAAAGCTTTGTTGATGGATTGAACCTTAAAACCTTAAGCTGCAGAAGACATTTGCATTGATGATTTTAAGTTCTGTATGAAAAGACAGCTCGTCTAGTGTTTGTGAAGATATCACAGAAGCAGGTAAGCACAAAGGATTACTGTTATAGTGAGAGTTCGTGAATGAAATTCTGCCTTAGATGGGAGGACATTAATTGTTTTGGGTACCTACCTTTCCTCAATCCCTTTAAAACTGTTTCCAATAATGATCATTTTGGACAGTGCATCTACAGACCAGTTACTCCAGAGCAGATTGTTATACAACGCCTTTCCACAGTGGATCATATAAAAGATGGTGAATTCATGAATGTGGTGTTTTCCCTCCTGCAGATAAACAGCATTCCTTAAGGTTACTCGATCAGCTTCCCTGGTTCTGTAAGCACTAGGGCCACTCAGTGGCACTCAAAGGTCATTTAAAAGTGCTCAACATTGTTTAAGCCCAACAGATTTCTTGGCTGGCTGAAAGTTCCAACGCATCTCCCAGGGAAAAGTGGATGACATGGGAAACATGACACTTTCATAGAAGTGCTGCATAACTAAAATGTGACACTTAGACCCTCTGTCAGAACCATAAAATGGCTACAGGAGAAACTTTGCATTGACCAGACTAGAATTAAGTGAAAGGCAAAAACCCTGCAATATGTCTGCATCAAATGCACATGTAGGAAGGACTGTTTTTAATTTCTCTGGAGTGCACCTTTTTTCTGTTCATTGAATAAATGTTACTTACATTTTAGAAATCCCAGCCTTAATCCACCTTACCTCATTCTCCAGGACAACTGTTACACCGAGGTCATTCAGAACACTAATTTCCAATTCGGAAAATAAAGGATCAAAAATATAGCACCGACTTTTGGGAATCTGCAAGAAAGAAAAAAAGTGTTAGAAGTTACAGGGCCAAGTATCCAGCTATTTAAACATAGGGTATAGTTCTTACCTGTAACTTCTCCAGTAACAAAAGCAAGAATGCTAGTTGGTAGCGAGAAATGACACACGAGGAAAAGCTTCCAATGCCATAACATACACACCGCAAGTGACCGCTTTTGCAAGCTGCCTCTCCTGAATGCGAACTGGGTTTCGTAACTGACCGATGGGATGGTTCGAGTTGCAGGTTTTCAAATGAACACAGGACTTCTGACATAGACCCTGGTGTTTCTTCCCCTTGCACTAAGCATTTGCTGAGGGATTCTTGGATGGCTCCTGGAGAAAGTGAATGTCAGGCAGGTGTCAGAAATGCAGAAGTATGAGATGTGCTTAAATATATCCTGTTCTAATGTATATCTTTAAACCTCACATTTGCTGCTGAGGCAGCGCACACTTTTTCCAGAAGGAAGCCCCACTCACTGCACTGTTGGGACCATCCCAGTTCTCGCTGGTAGAAAGAATATTGATATGATTCACTGTCTCAGGGAGTAGGGCACAAAATAGATGGATGGGCAGCAAGTGAGGAAAACTTCTTAATTTCCCAACCCAAAACAGTTTGAGTCAGTGAATAAGTTAGCACATCCCTGTAAGAGCGGTTGCAGAATAGAGCCACATGCAAGAACATGGTAGGTGCTTCACAGAAATGAAGCAAGTTACAGAACCTGGCCCGAAGAGCTTGTGGTCTAAATTCAGAAGTGACCCCACAGATGACAGAGTCAAACAAGAACTGCAGGAGAAAGGTATGGGCTCAGTCAGTTCTACATCTAGCCCTCAAGTGCACTCATTTCAACCTGTCCTGCTGGTGACATGAGTCTGAAGCAGGACCATCACACATTAGCCATCTCCCATTCTCCATGGGGCCACTCCACCACAGCAGCCAGCTACAGGAGTTTTGGGCTGGAAGGAGCCTGGGCCTGGTTTAAAGAACATAAGTGATCTCCCTCCTGCCATCCATCTCCACCCTCTGACAAAGAGAGGCTAGGGACACCGTTCCTAGTTCAGCCATCAGTTCCCGCTGCAGACTCTTCTCCCCAGCCAGCAACCCAGCACCAGGCAGCGAGAGAACTGGGCCAGCCTGCAGTGACCGACTCCAGCGGGTTCTACTTACTCTGACCGCAGGCCCAGAACAGGGAGCTCAGCAACTCTTCTCTGGGAGAGGGAAAGTGCAGCTGTCACGGGCGGCGGGGGCAGGGTGCTGGAGGGGGCAGGGTGGCCATGGGTCTGGGGCAACCTAGCAGGGCAGGAGGAGCAGGCCTGGGCCGGCGGGGTGAATGGAGAGTCAGGCTGAGCTAGTGGGGACCCACTTGTGTGCCTGGGGGGCTGCTCTGTGGGGAGTGTGCAGAGGAGAGGGAGCTGGCGCAGAGGGGGAGTCCTGGGGCCCTGTGGCAAGGGGGGGGGCAGAGGAAGGGATGCATGGCAGGGAGGAGGTGTAGGGGGGATTGGCCCAGGGTGCTGGGGGGGTGGGGGCAGAGGAAGAGCTGCCAGGGAGTATGGCCCGGAGGCGGGGCAGGGTATGGCAGGGCACAAGGGTGTTGGCGGGGGAAGGCGGAGGAACAGCTGCATGGCCCAGAGCAGGGGGGAGATGTTGGGGGGGAGAGGGGACTGCATGGCCCAGAGCAGAGAGAGGTGGCCGGAGGAGGGAGGAGAGAGAAGGAGGCTGTATGGCCTGGGGCGGGGAGGGGTGAAGGAAGGGCTGCGTGGCCCGGAGCAGGGAGGAATGTCGTCGGGGGAAGCAGCATGGCCTGGAGCAGGGGGAGGGGCCAGGAAGGGCCGTAGGGCCCGGGGCTGGGGGAGGTGTCCGGAGGGGGAGGGGCCAGGAAGGGCTGTAAGGCCTGGGGCTGGGGGAGGGGCCAGGAAGGGCTGTATGGCCCAGGGCTGGGGGAGGTGC
Source organism: Gopherus flavomarginatus (assembly GCF_025201925.1). NCBI lineage: Eukaryota > Metazoa > Chordata > Testudines > Testudinidae > Gopherus > Gopherus flavomarginatus. The sequence goes on along the minus strand of NC_066631.1, from coordinate 31,614,108 downwards.
CCGGAGGGGGGAGGGGCCAGGAAGGGCCGTAGGGCCCAGGGCTGGGGGAGGTGCCCGGAGGGGGGAGGGGCCAGGAAGGGCCGTAGGGCCCGGGGGAGGGGCCAGGAAGGGCCGTAGGGCCCGGGGCTGGGGGAGGGGCCAGGAAGGGCCGTAGGGCCCGGGGCTGGGGGAGGTGTCCGGAGGGGGGAGGGGCCAGGAAGGGCCGTAGGGCCCGGGGCTGGGGGAGGGGCCAGGAAGGGCCGTAGGGCCCGGGGCTGGGGGAGGTGTCCGGAGGGGGGAGGGGCCAGGAAGGGCCGTAGGGCCCGGGGCTGGGGGAGGGGCCAGGAAGGGCCGTAGGGCCCGGGGCTGGGGGAGGGGCCAGGAAGGGCTGTAGGGCCCGGGGCTGGGGGAAGTGTTCGGAGGGGGGAGGGGCCAGGAAGGGCTGTAAGGCCCAGGGCTGGGGGAGGGGCCAGGAAGGGCTGTATGGCCCGGGGCTGGGGGAGGGGCCAGGAAGGGCTGTAGGGCCCGGGGCTGGGGGAGGTGTCCGGAGGGGGGAGGGGCCAGGAAGGGCTGTATGGCCCGGGGCTGGGGGAGGTGTCCGGAGGGGGAGGGGCCAGGAAGGGCTGTAAGGCCCGGGGCTGGGGGAGGGGCCAGGAAGGGCTGTATGGCCCAGGGCTGGGGGAGGGGCCCGGAGGGGGGAGGGGCCAGGAAGGGCCGTAGGGCCCGGGGCTGGGGGAGGGGCCAGGAAGGGCCGTAGGGCCCGGGGCTGGGGGAGGTGTCCGGAGGGGGGAGGGGCCAGGAAGGGCCGTAGGGCCCGGGGCTGGGGGAGGGGCCAGGAAGGGCCGTAGGGCCCGGGGCTGGGGGAGGGGCCAGGAAGGGCCGTAGGGCCCGGGGCTGGGGGAAGGGGCTGGGGGAGGGGCCCGGAGGGTGGAGGGGCCAGGAAGGGCTGTAGGGCCCGGGGCTGGGGGAAGTGTTCGGAGGGGGGAGGGGCCAGGAAGGGCTGTAAGGCCCGGGGCTGGGGGAGGTGTCCGGAGGGGGGAGGGGCCAGGAAGGGCCGTAGGGCCCGGGGCTGGGGGAAGTGTTCGGAGGGGGGAGGGGCCAGGAAGGGCTGTAAGGCCCGGGGCTGGGGGAGGTGTCCGGAGGGGGGAGGGGCCAGGAAGGGCCGTAGGGCCCGGGGCTGGGGGAGGGGCCAGGAAGGGCCGTAGGGCCCGGGGCTGGGGGAGGGGCCCGGAGGGGGGAGAGGCCAGGAAGGTCCGTATGGCCTGGGGGAAGGGCCAGGAAGGGCTGTAAGGCCCGGGGCTGGGGGAGGGGCCAGGAAGGGCCGCAGGGCCCGGGGCTGGGGGAGGGGCCAGGAAGGGCCCGGGGCTGGGGGAGGGGCCAGGAAGGGCTGTAGGGCCCGGGGCTGGGGGAGGTGTTCGGAGGGGGGGAGGGGCCAGGAAGGGCCGTAGGGCCCGGGGCTGGGGGAGGGGCCAGGAAGGGCTGTAGGGCCCGGGGCTGGGGGAGGTGTTCGGAGGGGGGGAGGGGCCAGGAAGGGCCGTAGGGCCCGGGGCTGGGGGAGGGGCCAGGAAGGGCTGTAGGGCCCGGGGCTGGGGGAGGTGTTCGGAGGGGGGGAGGGGCCAGGAAGGGCCGTAGGGCCCGGGGCTGGGGGAGGGGCCAGGAAGGGCTGTAGGGCCCGGGGCTGGGGGAGGTGTTCGGAGGGGGGGAGGGGCCAGGAAGGGCCGTAGGGCCCGGGGCTGGGGGAGGGGCCAGGAAGGGCTGTAGGGCCCGGGGCTGGGGGAGGTGTTCGGAGGGGGGGAGGGGCCAGGAAGGGCCGTAGGGCCCGGGGCTGGGGGAGGGGCCAGGAAGGGCCGCAGGGCCCGGGGCTGGGGGAGGTGTTTGGAGGGGGGGAGGGGCCAGGAAGGGCTGTAGGGCCCGGGGCTGGGGGAGGTGTCCGGAGGGGGGAGGGGCCAGGAAGGGCCGTAGGGCCCGGGGCTGGGGGAGGGGCCAGGAAGGGCTGTAGGGCCCGGGGCTGGGGGAGGTGTTCGGAGGGGGGGAGGGGCCAGGAAGGGCCGTAGGGCCCGGGACTGGGGGAGGGGCCAGGAAGGGCTGTAGGGCCCGGGGCTGGGGGAGGTGTCCGGAGGGGGGAGGGGCCAGGAAGGGCCGTAGGGCCCGGGGCTGGGGGAGGGGCCAGGAAGGGCTGTAGGGCCCGGGGCTGGGGGAGGGGCCCGGAGGGGGGAGGGGCCAGGAAGGGCCGTAGGGCCCGGGGCTGGGGGAGGGGCCAGGAAGGGCCGTAGGGCCCGGGGCTGGGGGAGGGGCCAGGAAGGGCTGTAGGGCCCGGGGCTGGGGGAGGTGTCCGGAGGGGGGAGGGGCCAGGAAGGGCCGTAGGGCCCGGGGCTGGGGGAGGGGCCAGGAAGGGCTGTAGGGCCCGGGGCTGGGGGAGGGGCCCGGAGGGGGGAGGGGCCAGGAAGGGCCGTAGGGCCCGGGGCTGGGGGAGGGGCCAGGAAGGGCCGCAGGGCCCGGGGCTGGGGGAGGGGCCAGGAAGGGCCGCAGGGCCCGGGGCTGGGGGAGGGGCCAGGAAGGGCCGCAGGGCCCGGGGCTGGGGGAGGGGCCAGGAAGGGCCGTAGGGCCCGGGGCTGGGGGAGGTGCCCGGAGGGGGGAGGGGCCAGGAAGGGCCGCAGGGCCCGGGGCTGGGGGAGGTGTTCGGAGGGGCCAGGAAGGGCTGTTTGCCCCGCGGGGGCTCCGAGGCCGCCGATGACCCGGGCTGGGAGCGGCGCTGGCCGCGGCCCCGCACTCACCGGGCCTCCCGGAGCCGCCGCTGCACCGCCCCGCTGGGCCCAGCCTCGCTCCCCGATCTCGCCCGCTGCCCGCGGGCCCGGCCTCGCCTCAAGCGGCCCGCGCAGCGCCAGGGCCCGGCCTGCTCCATCCCGGCGCTGTCCCCGCCCAGCACCCGTAGGGGAGGCGGTCACGTGTCGGTGTCATGTGATCGGCGGGTCCAGCCCGGAAGTGGCTTCGCTCAGGTGGGTGCTGGGGCCGGGCGGGACTCCTGCCCCCGCCGCCGCGCCGCGGAGATGGGGCAGCAGCGGAGCTGCCGAGGCTGCGGATGAGTCGCGGCGGGGCGGCGAAGTGCCCTTTCCCGCGGGCTGTGGAGCCGTTCCTTGGTACCCGGCGGGTCTCCGGGCAGCGCCCCCGTCCTGCCGGAGCGGCTGGGCCGGGCCCGGGCGGGAGAGCTCGGGTCAGTGATGCCGTCGTGGCGCGTCTCTCCTCGGGGCAGTTCCGAGCAGTGCCCAGGTCAGGGCTGATGGGCGAATTCTGCTAGTGCCGAGGCCCCGCCGCAGCGGGGTAGTAAAGCCGAGGTCACCAGCACCTTAGCTGCTGTGCACCAGGCCTCTTGTTCTGACCATTCCGATGTGGTTAACTCCACTCTGCTCCCTAACTTCCCTCTTCGGTTTGTTGGTGGGTGTTGGTTCACTTCCTGTCCTAGTCGGGCTGTAACGCTTTTATCCTGGAGGCTGCTGACTTTCAGAGGTTGAGGGGGGAAGGGGTTGCTATACAGTGCCTCTCTTACTTGCCTCAATCCTGACGTGAGGCATAACTTTTGACAGAGCCCTTTCAGGCCCTTGGATGAGAGGCAACAACGAAGGGCAACTACTAACTAATGGGAGTTAGGAAAAAACTTCTCCTGTGAGCAGGCTTTTCTATTACAGGGGTTTTGTGCCTGTTCTGAAGAATCTGATACTGGCTACTGTTGTACACAGGATAGCAAACTAAATTACTGATCTGATCTGCTATAGCAATCCCTATGTTCCTGTTATTAAGATAAAAAATAAAATTTGGTTCAATTAAGTGACCAGTGCAGCCCTTATATTAGCTATTCCATCATTTTCCTAGCTCCTTGTATTCCTGTTAGGATCTTTCTATCAGATTGTCAGTGACATACATGATTAAGCCCAGATATAACCAGGTGATATTCCAAGTGTATTAAATGTAATTTTGCTGTTTAAATGGAAGGCTTGTTTCTGTCCCATGTGTCACTCATGCACAAGTTAGTTTTGTTGTTGAATGCTTGTCAGCTGCTCTCTGTAGGATCACATGTCAGTTGAGCAAAGGCATCCGAGCGTTAATCCATTCATTCTTTATTCTAGGATTAGAAGAGCAACATCAACACTGGAGACCACAGGAAACCATTCAGCTTTGTATTGCACAAGCAAAGACATATTCAAGGAACTGTATCTTCAGCAGAAGGTCCCTAAATGGGAGCTCTTCTGAGAGTAATCTCTGTGTAGTGATGACTTTTTGCACAGATAGCTACTTAAATACAAAATAATAAACTTGAAAGAACCAGTGCAGTGTCTTGAGATCTGCCTCTTGTAGCTCTTTGTTTCTGATGACCATATTCATGCTTTCTGAGCTTTCTCATTCATTGCAGGCACTAAGGTGGTTTTCCTCCTGTTTGGAACATTCTCATAAAGTAGCTTTGTTGGTTCAGTCTCAGAATTGATGAGCACAAGTTTTGAAGAGACTTTAACGTTGCCTAAGCTCTGCAAGGTTTCCATGTAGTTGTGGGATAACCTCCAAAATGAAGGCACTTTGGTGGATTTACTCCTCATGTAAATAAGCCACGAGGAACACTGTTGACATCAGTATTTTAAGAAAATCTCCAACATATTCATCACGTAAAGCCAAAACCCACTGAAGTTTCCACAGTCTGCATTTGTGGAACAATACATTTACTGCTGAAAAAAATGAGTTGTTTGTATCAGTTGCTTCGGAGGAGAAAGTGAGGGCAACAAGACATGATTAAGATAATCTGATGTAAATGGCCAGCCCCATTTTATCAGAACCAAACTCAGCTTCTTGGTGAGTAGCACTCATCATTCCTCTAGAGTTGCAAGGGAATGTTGCATGACTGACATGGAGGCCAGAATGGGCCTGTCAACAACATGCCAACAGATGTGCATGCACATCATCCTAGCATGTTTGAGTCATGTATAGTGCCCACATGCCATCAGAATGGGAGAGAGACTCCCTGAGGTGTTGGTGCAAGAATCCCCCAGTCTCTGGCTAGTTGCTGCAGGATCACAATTATGGATTATGCAGGATTATCAATTATGGGCTCTAATGTGCTCGTCCCAGTAATATGTGAATGCCACATAAACACTGATGAATTTTATCCTCACAGGGACATTGTCACCATTATACAGGTGGGAAACTGAGGCAGAGAGATTAAACGACTGGCCTTAGGTGTCGTAGGGAATCTGTGATAGAGCCAAGGATAGAACTGAGATCTGATTTCTAAAGCAATACCTTACCAACCTTCCTGTCTCACTGGTGGGGCATTCCAGGAATGCTCTAAGAGCCCAAGTTTAGTCTCTGCTTTTTGGTGGAGAATAATTTGTGTTCTTTAGCTTTACCTTTTGAATTGCACAGTTGTCTCATTCCAGACTTCATGAGATTTAGTTAGCACTCTTGCTTGTGGGCTGTTGTGCACAATGTTTATGACTGGAATATGCAGCTTCCAATGAAAACAGTAGCTAAAAGATGTCTAGTAAATCAGTAAGGACCCAAAACTAAGACCGTCACCGGTCAGGAGGAACCTCCCATTTTAGTGCTTTTTTGCACATGTGGAGATGGTTCACCATGAAGTAAGAGCCAGTTAAGCTATTGGAAACCATTCCGAGCTGCGTGTAGTTGAGAATTTTTCCCAAATACGTAGTGATCAATGCTCTGTGTTATCAGACTTGGAAAATAGGCCTGGATATGTGATCCTGCTTCTCTAGGCTTAGCACAGCTTTCCTGTCCTCTATTTTAAACCCAGAAAGTTGGGACAGTTTAATAGCCCAGATCCTTAGAGTCTTCCTTCTCCACCCCGATTCCATCTCCAAAATCAGCGGGTGAGGCTCCATCCAGGAATGATGCACATCTGCCATTCATGTTTTTTTTAAACACTTGTGTATTGCATCGTAAATAGCAGCGCTCTGCTTGAGAGAACTGGGGGGTGGGAAGAAATATCAATTTGACTTGGTTGGAGACAGCAAATATCTTCCATCGTGTCAATACTTTGGTTTTGCAGGTGGAACTACTTTTTCCTTTATGATGGCTCAAAGGTAAAGGAAGAAGGGGATCCCACAAGAGCTGGCATTTGCTACTTTTATCCCTCTCAGGTAATGCCTGCTTTTTGATTTTTTTCCCAAATGTCTGTCTGTCTCTGTATATATAAAATTGTTTGCAACTCTAAAGTACATGCAAAGCCAACCTTCTGTTCTTGGAATGGTGGGGCTTGCAAATATCAGGGTTTTGTTAAATTTGTAACTTTGGTGTTTAAAAATAAAGAAACTTTTTATATTTTATTTGTATTTTTAAGGCCATGTATAGTGCACCTCTGCCAACATACCTTAGTCTTGATCCACAGCACTTCTTGTTTTCCAGCCTTAGGCCCCTATGGGTTCACCTTCAGTGCAGTAAAAGACCATGGCACAGCCACAGCTGGTCTAGGTCACGTGACTCAGGCTCATGGAGCTCAGGCTGTGGGAGTGAAAATAGCAGTGTAGAGGGTGGGGCTCAGGCTGGAGCCTGGACTCTGAAACCCAGGGATGCGGGGTGGGTCTCCGAACCCAGGCTTCAGCCCGAGTGTCTACATGGCTGTTTTTAGCCCTGCAGTCTGAGCCAGCTCTCTCAGGATCTAAGACTCCGAGCCCCTGGATTTTATTGCAGTGTAGACATACTCTATATGGCTCTGTGCAGCGCACCTTACACTGTTCTTTAGCACTCTGCTATTTCAGTTATGGGCCTCTTCATAATGCCCCATTCTATGGTGGGGATATGGACAAATATCCCCTAGGGATAAGACTCACTAATTCTTGTTCTCTTGGTAGGGTTACTTGTGCTTAAATAAGACTTCAGCCTCAGACTGGGATGAAAAGGCAGTGCATTTTGCATGGTGTTATCAAGCCTTTGTTCCATATAGTATAGTAAACACAGTCGGTTACTTTATCATCACCAGTTCCATCATGCTCTGTGTAAATGTGTGCCTTTCCAGTTTGCCAGGAATGCTACAGAATTCACTCTTTCCTCTTCCCTCTCCTCTCACAGACTCTCCTTGACCAGCAGGAACTGCTGTGTGGACAGATTGCAGGAGTGGTGCGCTGCGTAACGGAGATCTCCAGTGCTCCCCCCAGTCTCATTCGGCTGAGAAAGCTCAAGTTTGCAGTAAGGGTGGATGGAGAGTATCTCTGGGTGAGTTACAGCGAACAGGAGGCTTGTGAGGAGCTCGAATAGTAAGAGAAAGTATCTGCTATTGTATCAAACTAAGTACTTGTATTGTTTGATAGGTCCAGCGATGGCTATTAGCTAGGATGGGCAGGGATGGTGTCTCTAGCCTCTTCGCCAGAAGCTGGCAATGGACAACAGGGAATGGGTCACTTGATGATTCCCTGTTCTGTTCATTCCCTCTGGGGTATCTGGCATTGGCCACAGTCAGCAGACAGGATACTGGGCTAGTTGGACCTTTGGTCTGGTCTAGTTTGGCCGGTCTTATGTTCTTAGGGTGCTAGTGGCAATGGCCTGGCAGCATTCAGCAGAGACCTGCAGCTGTAGGATTTGACAACTAGAGAGAGTTTGTGGGCCAGCGGAAAAGTGTGAAAACAGAGCTCCATGGAATGTAGCTTACAACAAAGAGCTTGGGATGCTCATTCCCTGCTACAAAGTTCATTGGCAGTGATGGTGGACTTCCCATTTTAGGGACAGATCTGGTTTCTCTGATGTGATGTGGTCACATGCTCTGAGAACTGGCTCGTTCTCCACTCGTTCAGTGGGTAGACCCACTCAGGTGGGGTAAAGCCACGCTGCAGGAAGCTCTCCTGAACAGGCAGAACCCCCCCCCGACAGTCTAGATACTTTCATGGATTCTGAGAAGTTTGATGCACCGCGTTGCTCCCTGGTGGAAGAAGTGGAAACCCTCTTCTCGAGTTCATTAACTAGTGAACTGAGCCTTGAAATATTCCATTTGGGGACAATGTTCTCAGCCATTAAACTAGAGGTCAGGGCCCTGAGATTGTGAGGGAATAGAAAGTGTGTGTCTTGAGCTCTGGCTTTCTACCTCTGCTGCCAGGGACCCTCCTGGCTCTCGTGCATTGCCCCTTGCTTTTCCCCAGATATATGGCTACCTAGGAGGCTTCCCAAACTGAGTTTTGGGGAGTGCAGCAGCTGTTTGCTTCTCCTGTCACCTGGCTGCTTCAGGAACGTTTTTTCTGTAACCTTGTGTGTTGAAGGTGCTGGGCTGTACCATTGAACTCCCTGATGTCAGCTGTGGACAATTTCTGGATCTACTGATTGGACTCTTCAGATTTTACAATGGATCTGTGTGTCATGCTTACATGGTAATTGCTGATTAACAGTGTTGAGGGTTTCTCCCTGATCATGATGAGGGCATGAACCTCTCTGGGAACAGCTGAAGCCTGCCCAGTTATGTGGAGGCTTGCATATTCCCTCTGCCCCTCCTGCACCAGTGCAGCTCTGAGATCACAGGAACACGAGCTAGGAAAGTCCTTAGGTTCCATCTCCACAAGGCAAGATCAGTGCCTAGAATCTCTTTTCTGTGTTGTTGTCATCGGCATCCCAAGTGATGAGGATCTCCCCACTTCCCTTGGGAGATGACCCCACATATGCCGTCAAAGGAAGATTCTTTGTGTTCAGCCTGAGGTATCCTTCTCTTGTTCCCTCATCCTGTCCCCTCACTTTCCCAACCCCAGTGTACATCATTCCTCTTGCTCCTTAGAATTTAGGCCTCTCAAATAATGTGCAGGTGGTTTCCATTCCCCTCAGCCTAGCTATGCAAACCTAACTTTGTTTCTCTAGCCTCGCTTCACTTCTGCATATCTTTCTGCCTCTTAGATACCTTCAGATTTGGGAATGGTGTTCCCAGACCTGAATGCAGTATTCCAGAGGCATGTAGAGAAAATCTGGCAACTTCCTGCCCCAGGACAAACTGCTGCTGCATGCCAAGGTGCAACCGAAAGTCACATGCACTCATCTTGCTGCCATCCATGTTGGACACTGGGGTCTTATGGGCTGTCCCCTTGTCACTGGACTGCGAGGGTGAACTGGATC